>NC_061119.1:61581988-61630554 GCF_002878395.1 Capsicum annuum | reverse complement strand
GAATCCACAACTTAAGATTGAAGTTAGCACTAAAAAAATTGGAAGTAGCTATGAACGTGGTTGCTAAATTTCTTGCAGCCAATAATTATTTTGATAATCCATTGCTAAATGAAATTAGTGACAAATTTTGTTGCTTAGCTACAGAATGTTAGAAAAAAAAAAGAGTGTATGAAAGTGTCATCGTTGACTACAAATATATTACTTGTGAGTTGTGATCAAGTATTTTTGCTTAAGATTTTCAACATAAAATTTACCCATGACCAACTCTTTTTTTTTTTTTTTTCTCAGTAGTGATATATGTTCTATGTTTTAACTTAAATATACGGTTCAGACTTCTATCTTTTTAATATTTCCATGAGCAAATAAACAAGAAAGTGTAAAGGAACATTTTTTTTTTGATAATAAGGGTAATATATATAATTCGAATCAGGGATTTAGTAGGGGATCCCCTGTTAGCAGAGTTTAAGTAATTAATAGTTTGGGTCACATTCCGACCAAATAAGTTAAAAATAGGTTGTTTAATTTTCCTAACAAAGATAGTTTCTAGATAGTCTGCGTTCCTCCACCCTATTTTGTTCTCTAAAGATGTGGAGTGAAAGTGTTGTCCCCAGATCCTTGATCAATGACCTGCTCTCAAAAATAATATTATTGGATCAAGGGATCATTTGAAAGTATTTGAATTATTTCAGAGGAGCTAGTCGGTGTTTCATTGTTAGTAGGAGCCCTGCCGCAAAGCTTGCTAAGATGGGGGTTGTGTAGGGATTACTTTCATAGAAATTGAGAATCCAACAATGTCCATCATAATTTCTAAACACACCTCCCAAACCACTCAAACCTGAGGTATTGCGCACAAATTCATCTGTGTTGAGCTTATACATCTCCCTTAAAGGTGGTTCTAATTTGATATGAATGAGGATCTTGGGATCTCTATTATTATTAGTCCTCCCGATAAGCAGATATAAACTGCTGCATGTGTAATAGTAACATTGGTATGGATGGAATCTTTTTTGTTATTGAAGAAATTATTATTACTGTTATTTTTTAATGTTTTCGGATACATAGAATCTATAATTTGACAGAATAACTTCAACACTAGTTCAAATATAAAACAAGAACACTATGAAGTACAACAACACCCTCAACACAAGATCAAAGTGATCTTTCTAAGAAGTATGTTTTTCAGAAAATAAGATGAAACAGAAATGGTCAAGTCCTCCGAATTCACGGAGTGTCCTTAAGGAGATAATTCCCCTCAAGTACCTGAGGTTGCGGAATTTTCCTCCCAGGATAAAATGGCCAAACAAACCAACTGTAGCGGTACCTCAAACAATTGGAATCTCTTCGTACTCACTCAACGATTTGATGATCACACAGAATATTTTTAAATACAAGAAGTGTTTCTATATCAAAAAATTTTCGTGTTTAAACCTGTAGATAAAAACAGGTTTATATAACCATCAGGTGCCTCTTCTGAAAGGTGGCAATGGTTCACTTAAAAGGTGTAACCTTTCTGGAAAAATCATGTATGTTCGTTCAAAGAGTGTGTCTTTTCCGAACAGTCACAACTATCCAAACAGGCATAGCATTTCATGAATCAACGTGTCATTTCGTTGAAGGGTTGCATCCCTTTCGAAGCATCATTTTGCTTCTGTACTGCATTTTGAAACAGTGTTTTCGCCACTGCATACATGCATATTAACGAATTAAATTTCTGTGATAGATCTCATCGATCGATCATTTGCCGAATCTGAATCCGAGCCGAACGAGCGACGACAACGACAGCGCGAGACATCTCTTATTTCTTGCCTCACTTACCAAGTGGAATAAGTGTTTCTTAACATAAACACTTGAAAGTCACTTTCTCCCACCAATGTGGAAAAATTAATAGACTTTCCATTTTAGAGTACACTTTTCATAATAGTGCTTTCTCAATTTTTCCCTCCACGTGATTTTCTCCATTTTTCATTCACACTTTTCATACATATTGAACCCATCAATTACGAATAAGCCAAATGCTCTATATGCATTGAGGTATCAAAATGTTCCTATAAATGTAGGAATTATAGAGCTTACCTTTCAAGTTATGCCAGAGTCCCAACCAGTTACTTATGTTTAAGGTTTAAACAGTTGTACTATCAATGACAATTTGGTTCTAGGAATTGACATCATTAGGGCAAGAAAATAAAATATGCTTGATATTCGCTCTTGGGCAGGCACAAAAATGACAACTTGGATTTATATTTAGTCCTATTTTATTGAGGAAGTAACCAGTAGAGAGTCTGCCGTGGTGACAAAGCCACAAAATGATTTTGATTTTGTTAGGACGGGGGTCTTCCAAATCTTGAAAATCTGAGGTGGTAGTTTGGTGACTAGTGGTGGTACTACTAGTTAAGCATTTTTAAGCACTACCAATAAAGAAAAGATCATTGCTAATGAGTCTCGAAAGGTGGCAATCTTCTCTAGTGTTTTTGGCCCGAAGGTTAACACTATGAATGATGATAGATAAATTCTTAGGAAGTTCAAAAAAAGAGTTTAGAAAGCTCTTAACTTTCGTTAGAGTGGAGATCACTGATACTATGGCTATCACCACCTTTATCTATGGGGCCATTGATGATGATTCTAATGCTACCTAAGTGAGGATCCATCTATCACTAAAAAAATTAACTCTACAAATAGACGGGGAGACAGGGAGGCATGGAGGACTGCCAACGAAGGCGGCCAGATGGCTAGCAACAGAGCTCCAAACTTTCCAACATAACAGGCGGTTTCACGACCATGTAGGCGACACTCCATAGAAATCAAAGCTTCTGTCGACACCACAGACACAGAGTCTAACCATTCCAATATGATAGATGATTCACGTCCATATAGGCGGCAATCCATACGAAATCAAATCTTTTAATCGACACACCAAAGTTTATCTACAATTGAGCTACGTATCCATAAGGACGGGTTTCTTTAGAAACAAAGACTTTACAACCCTGAACGGTATGACAAAACTTTGAAACTGAGCTACATATTCGGATGGTTTGCCTTGGTAACAAAGACTTCGCAACCCTCAAAGGGATGTCATGACTTTACCAGTCTTAGAACACATGAAATCCTTTGTCTTCTTAGTACAAGACTATTCCATATATGGCATAAACGGGTCTTATGACGGCTTTCCATGGCCTGTTGCCCTCAAGCTTCCGCGAAATAAAAAGTGTACTAAGGCAGACCTCATATCTACGTGTTTTTCTAAATAATGAATCAATTCGAAAAGCTATAGCATGGACTAAGACAATTTCCTTTCATATACATGGAAAGAACTTAGACGTCAACATCGCATGGACAAAATCAACTTCGTTTCATATTCATAGAAAGTACCTTCAGAGTTTTATGTTGCAGTCGTAACAAGTATCTCGCTGAAATATTTCCTTTCCTTACCCTACTGCTTCGACCTAAAGAACTGAAGCACCCATCCCTTCGGAAGAGAGAAAATAAGAGCAAGAGAGTTTAGCCAACAAATATCTTTATTGAAAGAGAAAAAACTATACAAGAGGTTTTTAGGTAGAGAGAATGATGCCCTCTGCCTAAAGGCCTAGGCTTTCTTTTATAGGAGAAAGAAGTTTACTAGATAAGCTAATCCAACGAATAAACATAAAATAGAATATTACAATCCTATCCTATCAGCTAAGAGATAGGCATTATTCGTTATAACTGGATAAGTCTTATTCTTTTGTAAGGGATAAGCTTTATCTATTATGACTAGATAAGCCTTATCTTTATTCACACCAGGCCCTACTAATATGTGACGTGCCATATAAAGATAAAACACACTATTGTTATGACAGCATATGCAAGCAGGTGCATCAACAGCTTAATAGGCATCTTGCAAGTAGGTAGATAAGCTCCTTATCTTTAAAGTAGCTGAGTCAGTAGCTTCAGGACAAACTCATCTTAAAAGGTAACACTGAGGAGGTTTTCTTTGGAGTGAGGGTAACCCACTGGAAATGGTAACCCACTGGCGAGGGTAACCTATCTTACAGGGTATCCTTGGAGAGGAGGTGACCCACTAAAAAAGGTAACTCACTGGAGAGGGTAACCCACTAGGAAGGGTAACCCGCTAGAGAGGGTAACTTCTTGAATATGTCATCTAACGTCATCTTTCAAGAAGTGTTGGATGGTGCCAGCGAATATGAGCTTGTGTATCCTTCTTCTATCCACCAGTCGACGTCGTGGTTGATGAGTAGTCGCATGAGTCTGATGGCCGACGTTGTTTTCTTCTTCTCTTTCGTCAAACAGTGGAAGAGAATTCTTTTAGCCTTGACAGGAAGTTTGCCAAGATATTCTCATTTTCCTTGATATACTTTACTCTGAATTTGTAATGGGAAAATAATTGAGACCACCGGAGAATCTGCAGATTTGGGATGATCTTTGGATTTAGGTAGACCATTCATATCCATCTTGATCTGAAGTTCAGTGTGAATAATGAAGAAGTTAATCTTCTCAATTCCATTCTTCACTACGAGAATTTCCAGCTTGAAGGTGGAATTATAGTACTATCTCTTTGAACTTTCTACTTGCATGCCCGCATACTTTTCGCTGGCCGTATTTTTCTTCTTGGAGAACTGCACTCCAATAGTTATTACTAGTATCAGTCTGCAATATCATTTATCCATCTGACGGTACATGGAGTGTCCTGACATCGCTGGATATTTCTTTGATTTTTTGAACTATATCATCTTGTTCTTTTCCCTGGGTTGGAGCATTTTTCTTTAGCATCTTCATGAGTGGGGAGATATAGGTAGAGACATCAGGGATGAAGTCTATGACATAATTAATCACACTAAGAAATTGCTGGAGATGCTTAACTGAAAAGTTAGTATCTGGAAACTTAAGCAATTCTTTATAGATGTGTGGTCTAGGAGTGTAAGACCCATGGGAAAAGTGCATTCCCAAGAAGTCAATCTCATCGCGCACGAGGATCATTTTTTTGCCGAGAGTATTACTCTATACTGCTTTACCAAGTCATGGAATTTGCGGAGGAGGTTAAGGTGCTCTTCTATAGTGTTGCTGAAGAGAAGGATATCGTCGATGTAGACCAATGATGTATGAAAGATGGGCTTAAATATTCTGATCATGGCCTTTTGGAGGAGTGAAGGGGTAGGTTTGATCCCAAACAACATAACTTTCCACTGGTAGTGGTGATCGGGTATGTAGAAGGCCATTTTGGCTTTATCTTCTGGGTGTACGCCTAGCTGCCAGAATCCAAATTTAAGGACGAATTTGGAAAAGTGGGTCAATTTTGCTAGGTGTGAGAACATGGTTAACTTATTTAGAATGGGGAATTTGTCATCTAGAAGGAAGTGGTTTAGGGGTTGAGATTTTATGACTAGACAGAGTTTTCCCCTTATCTGTTCAGCGTGCTTGTTGACATAGAATGCTTTATAAGCCCACTGTGAATCGATGGCTCAATGAGCGCAACTTCAGAAGTTCAGTACTCTCTTTCTTTGTAAGCTGAAGATGTTCGGGATTCATATTAGAATGACTTGCCTTTGTGGGATTGATAGTTTTACTCTTTCTGAATATAAGTCTAATGAAGAAGTCCTGGTTAAGCCATAAAGGATGTTTGTTCTTCTTGAGAAACTCTTTGTGGGATTCTTTACAAGATTCTTCTATCAGTTGGTGCTCCATCTTCTTTACTGGATCTTTATCAACAGTATGGAATAACCTCGGTATAGTGAAATATTGTCTGAATCGGCCCATGAAGGTTATACCTTCTGTCAGAATAAGAAGGCAGTTCTTAAGCTACCTGTAGATGTCGAAAACAATTATCAAATCCTTCCCTGGTATGTTGGAGCCTAGGAGTTTGGTTTTGTAGAGTACGCCTGGAAAGAATTTGATCATGATTGGGATTCCTAAAGTGAGGAATCTATCGATCACTGAGGATAATATCGGGATTCAGTATTGAGGTAGCTGCATCGATGTCCATGAAGACGATGATCCGAAAGGGCCTGTCCCATCTTATGGATATATCTTAAGTTCAACATGGGGTGTTTCCAGCTCGGAGATCATGTTGATTCCTTACTTGAGCATGTTGATCTTCTCCAATTTTGCTAACCAATTGAATTCACCTTTACTGATGGGTGATGATATTTTCTCCAGGTAGTCATCGATAATGAAGGGTTGAGGTTGGCTGTCAATGAAAAGAGATGGAATATCCTCGGGCGATCCTATGTCATTTTTGCAAACGGATTTAAGAATGCTATTTAGATTAGAATGAACAACCTCATCTTCGATTGGGAAATTATCAGCCTCCATTATTTCATCTGAGAATTGAGCCCTCCTCTTTGCCTTTCTGGACTTAGGCTATGTTTTTGCAAAGTGTCCTTTGTCATGGCAGATGAAGCACTTGGCTTTGCCTGGATCATTCTTTCTGGGGGATATGGCGTTGTTGTCGGACATCAGTTTTTAGCCGATGATTTTATCTTTCTAGCCCGCTTGTACTGCATGTACCTTTTATGACTTGCCTGATGGTTTGAGAGCTGGGGAGACCCATCTGGCTTAGTAATATAATTAGTGGTAATCATGCCAGTGGTTTCTTCAGCCTCTGCAGGAAGAATAGGATCCAAATTATAGTTTGAGATCATCATGTTTGCCGGATCAGCTGAATGAGAATATCGTTTCTCTTTTTATTTTGTCTGGGTCAGCATCAGCATCAGGGGATTTTAGATATTCCTCAACAGGTTCATGATGTAATTACTGAGGAGTATGATTCCTTGCTTCTTTTTCATTGAGCTCTGAGGTGTCCTGTTCTGTCATAAGAGGATCATCAGTCCAGAAGAACTCCGACCATGCATAACCGCCATCAAGGAGACTATGCTCGATGGAATCCTAGTCCTCATCTTGTGGAAATTTTTCTAGGATCTTTAGGTCACCATCTGGTACTATAGCATCCAGCTCCACAAAAATATCATCTTGTGGTGGAGAGATAGCCGTTGAGTTCATCATATCAGCATCATGCGGGGCCTTCATCCTTTTGACTTGTCCTTGCATTCTTTTGTCTTGCTGGAAGTTTATCATGGCTTATTTTTTTTTCCATGAGCATCTGGGAAGGTCAGATATTTGCTCATTTTTTTGAGTTAGACTGAGTAGCTCGTAGGTAGATGAACTTGATGGAGATGTGGAAAAGGTGTGGTGTAGCCTCTTTGGTGATGTCGAAAGTATTACGTATGTTGGGATGTATTGTGGATTTGTGGTGTCGTATCTCGACAGGGTAATCTGTTCTTCAAGTGATGCCATTTCTCTTCTTTACTAGTTAATGAAGGATAGTACTGAGGTGTCTAGCGGACATGTCACAGAGTGGATACTTGTCTCCTTTCTTCTAGTACTTCTATGAATTTGGCATGGCCCGAATCCCAGTATTCATCATCATCACCATTTGGCCTGGTCGCATCAAAATTTGTATAACTACAGTTGCTAACCCATAAGAAGTGTCCCGTGAAAGGATATTTGAACCAGTGTACGTTGCATCCCTTGTGATTGAATTATTGAACCCAATCATTAAATTTCATGAATCTTTCGAGTAAGTATGAGACATATACTAGGTCTGAGATTTCTTCTTTCAGATATTTATTAGTGGGAATGATCATACGAATAGGCAGAGATATCTGGTTAGGGGTCACTTCAGATAAAGTTCGAAGATGATGAGAATAGAATCTCAACTTCTTATAACAATTGACATATGAATTTGGAATGACTTTGAGCAATTCTTCCCTAGACACTTGCTTTGATATTTGTACACCAAGAATGGTTCTTTGGGTAGTATTTATGACTAAGGACAAGGAGGTCTGGTTGCCTGGCATGGGCAGAGTATTCTCATGGTTTAGCACTTGCAAAGATAATTGGTAATGTATGGTGGGGCAGAAGCTAGCATCGAGTGTTTCCAGGATTTGAACTTGAACTTTTAATGCCTTGGTTAAGTTTGGATTAGAAAGAGACATGGTAAGGTTTGGAAATAAAGTCACAACAAGTGTCCCAGCATCCATGATAACATGTAGAGTACCCAGATTTGCATGTTGGTATTTGCAGAATCTCGTATCAAGGAGAGAAAGACTTGTCTTTAGTGGTTGTCCTTTTTTTCCATGATGCGTTAACGCAACACGAATAACACCAAAATAGATATGGGTATAACAATGGTTTCTCTACTCTTGTGGGAGGTTTTTTGGGATCAGCAGAGTGATGAAATGGTTATTTGGAGTCGTAAAGATATTGTAACACCCCAAGTCTGTACCCCAGATGCTACACGGTGCTTAATACCCTGACGGATCACAAGCTAACCCATGACTGATATCTGTTGTGAGCACTAAATAAAAATACTGTAAAAAATACAGAAAATAGGATGAAATGCCATAAGGTTCAAACATCTGAAATACTGCTGAAAATATCAAACTGTAATAAAAATCTTTAAAACTGAATATTGACTGAAAACTAATCTAGTCTGAAAAGCCTCTAACTGAACTGTCTAAAAGTAGAGCTGATGGGACAATCCCCCAACTAACTTTATCTACTGAAATACTGGGTCTACTGATAAAATAAAATAAAATAATATCCTCAAATGATGAGGACTCCCTGCTAAATCTACTATTGGCTGAATCTGGATCTGTCTATATGTAGTCAGGAACCTGAGCATCCAAACCTATGATATAAGACATCATTGCGCAAAGAAAGAGTATGCGTCAGTATGTGGAATATACTGGCATGCTAGATGAGGTAAGGCTGAATGCAGGGGTTCATATGCATGAATAGCAATTGATTGAATGATATAGAGTAACTGAATGTAAGAGTACGTGAATAACTGATACTAATGAAAACACTGAGTATACAACACTGTGGACATACATAGATATATACTGTATCTGAGTTTTTTTGAAACTGAGTACTGAGTTCTGATAACTGAGTAACTAATATCTGAAGTTACTAATAACTGAATTACTAATATTGATTGACTGTGTTTGATTACCCTGATTCTGTAGAACTGAACTGATTTCTAAACTGAAGACTGAAACTGTGGGAGGTAATCATCTAATCGACATGCCCCAAATCTGAGTTGATAGAGGTCCAATCTATAACCCTAGTTGGATGGGTGCTAGTACCGTGCAACGGGTACTAACAATGGCTGTGAGTTAACCCTAACTGGCAGGAAGACATTTTGTCAACCCTTAACTTGCACGAAAATTCATAAGAGATGTGTCAACCCTTATCTAGCAGGAAGTCATCTCAACTTATCCTGGCTACGTACTTCTGTAACTCAGGGATTGCTACTAAGGGTCAAACCCTACACTAACAGGAATTACCCCATCCCTAGGTTCGTTCGATGCTGAATCCTACTCCCAACCGAAAGACACTGATTATTAAACTGAACTAAACTGGATTGCTACTGAGTTTTCCTGAGTTCTGTAACTGACTGAGTTCTACTAATCGTGACATGACTGATACTATTTTGTAATTGACACTGGCTCTAGGTAAACAGCTAAATTGTTGGGTATTAAATACCCCAGGACTCAATAGCATAAAAAATAAAGCGTAGCATAATCTTGAAAAGAATAACAATGTATACTTGTGCATAATTAATTCATATAGACATTTCATCAAACACTTGTAGGGCATAAGCTTGTACATATACTAGAATGTCATGATTTCATCATTTAATTCACATGAACATTCTATTAATCACTTGGGGAACACAACCTAATGCACATATGCATGGATAACATATAAACATGGCAACTACAATGCCCAACTTGCAATTTCATGGGTTTAACATGTTATTCATATAATTACCCCTAAATACTATTCTATTTTCATGAATTTTATCATAATCATGGATTGAAAACTAAATTAACATCATAGATACATTAATCACTTTGTAAATTCAAGGGTTTATCAAGATAATCACATATTCATCACACATTCTATGCAATTTCATGAACTTGCACTTAAATCATGGATTGAAACCCAGCTAATATCATGAACATGAATTTAATCTAATTCAAACATGGAAGTTTATAATTCAACAATCTTGTAGTTTTAAAAATTGATTCGTGGACTCTATGGGTGAAAGGAACCCATAGATGAACACCTAACATACCTGAGAAGATTCTTTCTTGAAGGTTCTTGGAGAAACTCTTTGTCTTGTTCTAGATTTTCTTAAACTACGGTTTTTGCCTCTTTGAGAGAGAATATTTTATTCTTGAGAGAAAGTGAGGAAATAATGAGGCAATAGGTTATTTAGGGATTCAATTTTGTGTTTAGAATGATTAGGGTTGTGGAAAAATACCAAACTACCCCTGGGAATAAAGGAAAATTCATCACTGAAAAACCCAATTTGGACACCTGGCGCGACGCGCCACTATCGCTCCATGCCTCTAGAAATTGACAACCGGGAACTTGGGGCTTGGATCAATATGGTGGAATTGCGTTGGAACACTGGAAATGGATAACTGCGACCTAGAAGCTTGGTGCGGTGCAGTACAATCGCGGTGCCTCACTGGATGCGATTTTATCCCTTGGCGCACCGCGCCATAATCGTAGAGTCACACTTAAAAGTGACAATTGAGAAAATTTCTGGTGGCGCAATGTGGTGGTATCACGTTGGCTCACTGGAAATGACAATTTCCATTTGTACGGACTCCGTGATGCGTTGAAATGCCAGTTGGCACACTGTCTTACTAAAATGGCTTTAACTCTTCGCCCGGGTGTCGGATTTTGACGAACTTTATATCGTTGGAAAGCTAATTGAATTTTCTATGAATTGGAAGGCTCTTAACTAAAAAATACTAAGTATTTCAAAAAATTCTTTATAGGATAACTCATGTACTGAGAGTTAAATTAAGCTAGAGAAATTTGAGGTATTACAATATCTCCTCCTTAGGAACATTCATCCTCGAATGAGATGGATTAAGCCGAGAAACACTGATAGACTGAGTGTTCACGCTGAACATACACAACTGAAACCTGACTACATGACTGAACTACTGACAAACTGAATTTTCATACTTAACATGCATATCTGATGCATGGAATACATGACTGAACTGATTCATGAAAGCATGACTAATTATGCAACAACAAAGAATAACAAGTTTATAACTGTAACTGAATCATAAAACTGAGTAAATCTAAGGAAGGTTGTTACCTTAGGCTGAGAATACCGATAAACCTGAGATCATTTACCGGACATGTATGAACGGAAACATGAGAACATAACTGAGTCTGAAACATGATATATGAACTGAATAACATGAACTGAACTAATTTCTTAAATACATGTCATGATATGGGAATGATCATACGACTGAGATTTGGAATGAGAGAGTTAACTTATGAGTACCCGCTACTTCAAACTGGATCTTGTTACGTGATAAGAAAATGGAAGGTTTAGGACATGAAAGCTTGGAGGTTATAGTGCATCTCCCCTTGGGATATTATGTCCCCCAAAGAATACTGACTTTACTGAGATACTAAGGAAATATTAGAATGATGCACGAGGCACCTACAAACTGAATCGTAACTGAATATCTGAGATCTGATACTGATACTGAGGCATGATACATGAACTAAGCTGAATTTGCAACTATCAGTATGTTCTATTTTGGGATAGGACGACTAGATGAAAAGATAAGAAACCATTCGAATTTATCTGCCTGACTGCTAAACTGGATTGCTGGCTTTATGGACTAACTCATACTGAAAACTTATACTTAACTAGAGCATTTCTTTGACACTCTTTCTATAAGGTTCTAATGACTTTAAGAGGTAAAGAATCTTGGCATGGTCTAAATAAGACATCATGGCAAAAAAATTTGTAATATAGACACTGATAACCCTACCTACTGAGGTCTGAGGAATAAAATATTTACATCACGAATTTGCCAAGAGGTCTAAACTAAAGATTTACATGACATAGTTTGAATTTAACTGATCATTAGAAACGTAGCACAAGTCATGAGAACTGAGCATACTGTGAGGTTAAAGTACCTGAGTCATGAGCTGCATGACCTGAGTTGGAGTTTTTGTATGCATGGAACATGATTCGTAACATTGAATAAGCTGGAACTCCTTATACTTGGAACTGGAAGAGTACATGATTCTCGCTAATGTTCACGAATATGATCTCTGATCATAGAGCTGATATGTAAGGCATGAGTAGATATCGTGATAGCTGAAGTACAAAACTTTGCACTGAGGTAAGGACGGTTAGGGCATCAACCTCTCCCACTAATTTTCTACACATACTAACGTTATTACTAAAATTTAAAAGCCTGACTTGGTTACTTGTTCTACCATCTCCCCTTTATCTTAAAGCCATTATTTTAAAGCTGTGATCCAATTAATCAACAAATCTAAACTGAACTATCACCACTTAATTCTAGAGTCTGGGGGAGACACTGAGGAGGGATCTGCTAATATTTTGGGTCTGACATCGAAGTTGACTATTATATAGGGGTTATAAAGGAAGTAAAGCCTTGGGATCTAATAAGGCATAAATATAAGGATGAAAGACTCATAACGTACCTGTAACTATATTAGGAGAACTTCCCTGGCCATGGCAGGAGTAAAACCTGTTTTGGCGTTGACCACCAGTGGTACTGGAAGTGGCGCCCTGCTGAGTTAAACGACCGGATGGAATGGGAGAATGATAATGATGACTTTCCAGACCAGCCTTAGGATATTCTCAGACTCTGTGACCTGACTCACCATATCCAAAACACACATCACTGTCGGCTTTACACATACCTAGGTGATTTCTACCACATTCTTCACAAAGTGGATGGGTACGACCACTACTCACACTACCCTGGGCTTTGGAGCTTGGCGCCCCATCCCAATGATCATTCTTGAACTGTAGTACTGGCGCACTAGCTAAAGATGGAGCTAGAACTGAAGACTTTGGATGAAACTGGGAATGATTACCACCTTCTAACTTAGGCTGAGCAAAACTAAAGCTACCCATTCTGGCTCTCTTATTCTCTCTCTCCTTCTTCTTAAGATTCTGCTCCTCAATCTGTTGAGCATAGACCATAAGCCTAGATATGTCCATCCTTTTATCAACATTTTTGACACCTAATTTTTTACCCCCCACAACTGCGTTAATCTCGAGTTTCTTAATTTTTTATAATAAAATCACAACAATTATTTTTTCCAAATAAATGCACTTTAAAATATTTATTTGGGTTAATTTCATCATCTAAGTGACTATTATACATTTTAGTATTCATATACACGAGATCGTATAAATTTTGTTATTTCAATGGATACTTTTATCAAAATTGAAATCTTATTTAGATTGAGCTTGAAAATTATTTCAAAAGAATAAAATCTTGATTCAAGTACAATTTAATCTCAAAAATAATTTATTTAGACAAATATGCATTTGATTTTATTAAATCAAGAAGCTCGAAATTAAGTGAGGTATTTATTTGTATCGAATTTCGGCTTAATTTGGCCAATCTATTAAATTTGGCTATAATTGAAATCAAATTGGCCTCAATTGCAATGGAATTGGCTAATTGACTTTCAATTTGGCTAAAATTTAAACGGATTCAGCTAATTCTTAATTCAATTAGGGTGATCTATTAAATAACCCCAATTTTAGCTCATTTCTTATCTTTAATCACCAGTCCAAATTCAACCTAACCTCATCAGCCCGTACCCCAACTAAGACTAACGGCCCAATTTTCTTTTCTTGTTTATCCATCAACAACAATAAACATCGACAACAACCTAAACCATCGTCCCATTTTAAACCTGACCCGGCCCACCATCAACAAATCCCTCCTTTTCCCCTTAATCAGCAAGAACTGGTCTCTAACGCAAAAACAACCAAAAATAGCGTATGACTCCAGAAACTCAAACAACAACGACAAACCCAATTCAATGAATCCACCATTGAACCAACAACCCAAAGTCGATCCCAAACCATTTCTTTTCCCTCTTTCACGCATCTCACACGACAGTAGGATATGGAAAAACCTTGAACCTTCTAGAAAACAAGCCAGGTGTCATCCCCCAATAGTTAACTCCATGAATTTTGGGATAATGGTACGTTTTTGGTACATATTTGGATGATTTTGATTGGTTTAAGGGAGATTACCCCTTTTCCCCATTTTTCCATTGTTTGTTCTTCCAAAATCTATTGAAGAATAATGGGATGGGTACAATTTGTTAGAAGGAGACCTTATCTGAGGGGAGATTTTGAATTTCAAATTCCTTTATTTTCTAATTCCTAGATTTCCCCTAATTTTTCTTCTATATAAAGACCCATTAGGTCACTGATAATGGGGGTTTTTTTTTTTGGTCTTTCAGAGGATTTAGGGTAAAAAATTCTGGGGTTTAAAAATATAGGTTGGAAAAATTGGGGTTGAAAATTCTGGGGTAGGAAACAGGGGGAAATATGAAAGCATAAGATTTAGAGCATATCAGTTTTCTTTAGCAAAAATTTTGTCTTTCCTCCTTCTTCTAGCGTAAATCTTTCGGGTGAAAGTGATTGAAAGCTGAAAATACTCAGGATCACAGTAGAGTTTCTAGTTGGTGGTGGTTGATCTTTAGTCGTAGGCTCGAGCTCCTTTTTGCTTCCCAAAAACCAGTCAGTACTCGACTCTCTCTTTTACTATTGCATTGTAACAGTTGCAGTATTGTCTTGTTGTAGCAGTAGTGAGTATGATTATTATCTTGATTTTCTTTTGTATAGCTTGTTAATCTGATTACTTGCCCACAGCTAACCAAAATGAGGAATTTAGCATAGAGGTGCTTTGAAATACTATTTATTTGGTATTCGAGGATGTAAATAGATGAGGTAGAATCTGAAGTTGCGTTAGATTTATCTTTCATTACAATGGTCTGTTGAGTATTTAGGGTCAATTTGAACAAAACTGTGGTTAAAAAGGGTATTTGAATTGAAGTCTAGCTAACGAGTTGATTGTTTTCTTTTGTTTTGATGATTAACTTGATCTGCACTTCTAGTTATCTGCCTAAGTTGATTAATAAAGAAAGCTTTATCTTCAACATGACATGTGATTTGTCAGAATGATTACTAGTTCTCCTGCCCATTGTTGTTCATGTTCGAAACCCCTATAACAATGTTCTTTTCATCCTATATCCACATCAAGGCTTATTCATTTTCGTGATTGGAGGTCATATATTCATTTTCTGCGTCGTCTCCAATATGGCTATTTTTTTTAGAGCACTGTATAAGTTGACTAGCCTTGATTCGTTATATTTCAATAAAAAGTTTCAGTTCAAAGCTTGTTGAAAAGTTTCCCTGATTATCCAAGTGACTATATGTTAGTAAGCATTTTATCTGTTGTCTGACTATAGTGTTAAGTAAAGGCAAACTTACCCAGACATAAGTGTGAATTTTGTTTTCTTAATAGTTAAGGAATCATAGTTTTCTTATGTTTAATCGGATAAGGAAAATACGATTGATTCTCCAAAAAATATCTAAGTTATGTGAATATGTAGTCCCCTTTGAATGTCTGCCTATGGTTGTTCATATCAAAGTTGGGAGGCTCGTATCAACTTAAAATTCTTGGATTGACTTTTGGTGGTGTTGGTCTTCTTTCTGTTCATTTCATTTACTATTGAACATCTAAGAATGGCCTCCTTCCCTTTTGTTTCTTTAAAGAGGTCACTAGTCCGCTAGACCTCAATTTGACTTAGTAAATTTCCCTGCATGTCGTACATAAACTTTATCTTTTATTGAGTAGTAAACTTATTTGAATATGCTCTGACCAATGGGTAAACCATTTCCTGTTGAAATTTTGCATAAGATCTTTTTTTTTTTTCGCTAATTAACGTGCCCTTTTTATATATTCGACATTGGCCCCCCTATTAAATAAGATGCATGATATTTTAACATTTTGAATATTAGTTAAAACATGTATTAATAACTAATTTTCTTTTCTTTCTTTTGTATGTCGAAACATCCGAGTCTAAACAGACTCTATTCCTATTATTGCATTATCAATATGGGCCGTTGAGGCCTATCCTCCATGAGTCGATTTTGTAGGCCCTAAGGAAACAATCTTATAGTGTACGGATACAAGGAGTTGGAAGAAGAAGAGTGGGTTAATATCCCACATTTGAAGCGGCCAAGAGACTTGAAAGTCTCGGTTTCCATTTTATTTATTTATTTATTTAAGTCATTTATTATTGTTGTTTTTATTTATTTAGTTATTTATTTTTATTCATTCATTCAGGCCGAGAAGCCAAAGTTGTATTTAATATAGGAGGAACAGGATTTGAGTCAAAGGCTCAAAATCTAGATTAGGACAGGTGAAATGGGTCAAAGGCCCGATTAGACTAGGACAGGTTTTGTTGGTTTGGTCCCAATGGCCTAAATCATTTACTGTCTCCTCGCTTTCCCCGTTTATATGTTACTTGCTTATTTTATTTGTGTAGACTTAGTCGAAATCCCTATTAGGTCATCTAAAACTATTTTTACAAAAATCTTTTCGACATAATCAATCACTTTTCAAAAATAAACTTTTAAGGTTAATCAAAGACGATTTTTCAAACAGTCTGGATAACTGCAAATTAGCGGACGTTTTAGGTGCCTAACACCTTCCTAAAATGTTAATACGAACCGCTTATCTAGAATCTCTAACTTAAACGATTTTACTGTTTTGAATCGTCTAAGTACATTACAAAGTTTTCTTAATTCTTTTTCAAAATTAAGTGGCGAATCTTCAAAAAGTCAAAATTTCTCCGCAAAACAGAAATGGCGAATTTGCTGGGGATCTCTAACTAGGTTCTAACCAAATGTTTGATTTTGTATTTTGATTAACTGTTTATGTGTTTATGTTTTTTGATTCTGTAGAGTTAAATTATCGCATCTCATGGCATATTCCTATATTATTTAAACTGTTTTGGGGTTTTGTGGGTATCCCGGCACCTATTGATCAATTCTAAAAATATGTTGGAAATACAAATAGCTTATTAGCACGTGAGTCGTCTGATGGCTGTTAGTATTTTCAAACTCAAGTTGTCTGCTTGAGAATCAGTGTTCAAACCCACTCTAGATACCTAGGATAGAGCAAAACCAAAACCCTATTTCAGGCATGAGCCTAGGACGACCCAATACACTAGCGGGGTATTGGGCGCATTAGAAAACCTGCCCTGCGTCTATTGACCCCAAGTCAATTATAGACGAGTCCTATTTATGTGTTGAGAAATATATGCTTGTCTAGTCTAATCCATTACCCTTTGGGGGATGGGGGAAGGCTTATCTTTGTTTGATTTCGTATAGGTATGGCTTAATTGTATTCCCACGAGAAGTTCAAGATGGTTACTAAACCCGATGATTACCTGAAACTATGGTGGGACTATATGAGCACAGAAAAGAGAAAAATTGTTAGAACACATATCGGATACCTGCCTTCATTGATCGAAATGGATGCTTGGCTCAAAATGATCCACGTGCTTACTACTTTTTGGGATCATCAGAATATGGTGTTTCACTTCGGGGATGTGAAATTGACTCGTACCATCGAAGAAGTGTTAATTTACATGAGAGTATTGAAATATGTTTTAAGAGAAAGGAAAAACCTGATAAGAACTTTTTAGTTCCTGTCGTGTGGGACCGTCAAACAATCAAAAAGGCTTTTTTAACTGACGACGACACCTGGCTAGGGGAACATGATGGAGCAAATATCACTTTTCAGGAGTTGTATTATCGGTTTGGAAGATTCAATTCCTTCCACAAATTTGGACATAAATTTGAGTCCGAAGCAAAATGGAAGGAGATGAGAGCCTTTACGTTTGCGGTAGGTCTACTCGGAACCATGGTGATCCCACGGGGGGAAAATGGCATAATTCATCCAAGGGTTGTTACGGTGGCTCATGCACTTTTCTTTGGAGTAGATTATGATTCTAACAAGGTATTCCATAATTTAGCTCCCATGATTGTCGCCGACATATATCGAGCCTTGGGAAGGTGTCAAGTCGAAAATCGTTTCTTTCAAGGTTGCAACCTCATATTACAATGGTGGATGATAAAGCATTTGGTAAGGGACTCGAGAACGGTACAACCTGATCATAAAAAAAGGGTGGATATGCTGGCTTCGCATGACATGTGGTTATTTCTACACAAGTTCAAAAGGGAAGCATCTCACGAATTTTGGTTTAAGACTTTCGAGGAATTAAGAGATGATGATGTGCAATGGTTCATTAACTCTCTTCATTCAGTGAAATAGACCATTCGAGGGGACAAGTGGCCTTTCCTAGTGCTTCCCAGTCTCAGAGGGACTCGTCCCTACAATCCTGGCAGAGTTCTTAGGCAATTTGAGGTCAAGAAGGAGGCACCACAAATAGATTCCATGCTTAGGTTTTTCACCAAATACGACGAAAGTGAGTCTTCGATCAAAGACGACATGATAAGTGGATGGAGAAGAAGAAGGTAGATGGAAGTGTGACTTTTTGTATAGAGCATGACCCTGAAGTCAGCGACACTTACAAGGAGTAGTTGAAAAAGAGCCCCGCCTGAGCATTGATTCCGGGACCAAATGTGCCCACTCGGGTTGTCGATGTAGAATCCGAGCATCAAGTTCGGCTCCACAGACTATAAGATAAGTTCCATAAAAGTGAAATCACGCACCGACAGGTACACATGGAGGATGCTTTAACAATAGGTATGTTGAGGGAAGAGCTGAAAAGAGCTAGGCAAGAGGCTGATGATGCTAGACAGTGTTTAATCAATTTGGATGATAGCATGGCCTCTCAACTAGATAGTATAGGGAAAATGACTTACGATAGCAAGGAACAATTATGCGAGAGTCATCTTATCATTAATAGGTATCAAATAACACAGGTGGTAAACAAGGCAAAGAAAGCAAAGGCAGACGAAGGAGCCTCTAGTAGCTAGTTTTTCTATTTCCCCTGCGCGGGAACTTATCTTCTTTCATGTTATTTCCCCTTTTCTCTAAAGATTGTATCCCTTTTTCGTTATCTTTTGTAGGAATTTATTCCCTTTTTCGTGTTTATATAAGTTGGGGGTTAATGGATTGACTTCGAGGAAGCATATATTTTCTTCAAAAATCATTAGGCTTGAACCCTTGGCTCAAAAAGGGCCACCCCAGCTAGGATACGCGTTATTATAATATTTTTGTGTGATATAACTATTTTATGTGCTTATGTGCGTTTGTTTGGATCAAAGGCAAGTTTATCCACTATGTCCTATGGATAAATTTGGCTATGACTCAAACAATTCTATGTGGTTATTTCCTGTTAAATATCTTTCATTACTTATCACATACGGAAACTAACACGTCTACCTTTGAGTTGTTTTACTTTACAAATAATAGAAATTACTCCGTGTTGATATAAGCTGGCAGATTATCCCTACTTCACTCGATCAAAAGTGCACAAAATCTCATCCTCTGACCATCATTCAAAAATGACAGGAAATGACGAAGAAAGCGCACTGACTATCCGAGACAATGTGATAGCAGAACAAAATGAGATGATTGCGGAACTTGCGAAAATGTTAGAAATGCTTTAGGAAGAAATAAATCGCACTCTGGATATGGCTAACTTGGCCATCACCGTCAATGCCCCAGCTCTGGGAGAACACGTGACTCCACTCCAAATTCATCCCCTCAGCACCCCTACTCTTGGGGATCATCCAAATAACGTATCGTCCATCTCCGTTCCCCCATTTGTTCAAAATACCAATCGTGAAAATAACCCAGATGCCTACCATCCGCGAAATCCATCTCTAACCCCACAAAACCCTTCTTCGAATCCATTCCCAAATCCTCAAAACACATTTTCAAATCAGCAAAATGCATTCCCAAATCCACAAGATTTACTCTTAAACCCACAAAATACGTCAAACCTACCTTCGAATCCCCCTTCTAAATCTCTCTCAGGCCATCATATCCCCTGATATCTATGAACCCCTTCCTAATCTCGAGATGGACCATTACGAGGAGAAGAAGAGAGAGTGGAAGACCGAGCATGAAAGAAATTTGCTAGCTGTGAAGAAAGAGATCAGAAGGATCAAAGAGTCTCAAGGAGCCAGGGACCACGACAGTTTGGGGTAGGACGATTTATGTGTTCACCCGGGAGTAGAACTACCAGATGGGTACAAAGGCCCTAAGTTTGAAATGTTTGACGATACCGAAAACCCAATGTCCTATCTAAGAAGGTACTGTGAGCAACTGGTAGGGATAGGGAAAAACGAGGTGTTGTTGATGAGCCTATTCAGTCGAAGTTTAAGCGGCGAAGCCTTAGAATAGTTCATGTCTCAGGAGCCAAAAATATAGACGGGTTGGAAAGCATTGGCCAAGGGTTTCCTTGACAGGTTCGCATTCAACATTGAAATAGTCCCTGATCGATATTCACTAGATTGGATCAAACAGTGGAATAATGAGAGTTTTTGAGACTATGCTTTTTGTTGAAGGAAAAAAGCTGCCAAAGTGCAACCCCCATGTCTGAGGAAGAAATGGTATCCATGTTCTCTCACGCTCAAAAAGGAGAATATTATACCAGGATGGTGTCCGCTGTCAGGGCAACTTTTGTGGACTTGGTAAAAATAGAAGAATCATTGGAAGAAGGCATTCGGACAGGGAAAATTGCCAAAACCCCGACATCATCTGGGACTGTCATGTTCTCAAAGAAGAAAAAGAAAGATGTAGGTGCAATTTCTGCTGATTCTGTTGCGAAAAAAAAAAGGTTCAACTCTAGAAATGTTTTCTCTTCTCTGCCATCGCCAAGCCTTCAACATGTATTCTATGCCCACCCCCAATATCAAGCTCCATAGCTAAATATATTCCCCCAATACCAAGATCCACAGCTAAATATCTTTCCCCAATACTCAGTTCTACATCTAAATTATCAGTCTCATTTCCAATCCACTCCTCTAAATAACCGAATAAATTCCCAAGCGCCTCTAAATTATCACCAAGTACCTCCTCCTTTAAATCAAAGCCATTATAAACCCCCACATTCAAACCATGAAAAGAAACCTCCCCGAAACTTCACCCCATTAGCTGAAAGTCGCATCCGAAATAGTCTTTCAATTGTTTGAAAGATTGAAGAATGCTGGTCATTTGCAACCAACACAACCAAGGCCTATCAATCCCAACTCTCAATTTTTTAATGCAAGTCAACATTGTGCCTATCATTCAGGAGTAGTGGGGCACAGTATGGAGGATTGTATCTACCTGAAACATAGGATCTAGGATTTAATCGATCAAAAGGTCATCACGCTCTAGGCACCTACACCAAATATTAACAGTAATCCATTACCCAATCATAGGGGACCTATAGTTAATATGACTGAAATCGAGGGTGAATGGGCGTCTGGCAAGATCATTACTAAGATGAACTCTGAAAATCCAAAAGGGCAGAAGAGGTAGGAAAGATAGAAAGGGTTGTGGCTGCCTTAAGTGTCAACGAAAAAGTCCCGTTTATAGTGATGACGGCTCCAAGTCAGGTGCACCCTCCCTCATCAAGGAAGAAATTCATTGTACAGACCGCTGCTGCCCAAGAAATGACGCGGTTGGGACGATGCTATATCCCTGAGGAATTGACGAACAAAAAGAATTCACAAAAAAGACCAATCACTGAAGGAGAGGCTGAGGAATTTTAGAGGCGTATACAACCAAAATATTACTCAATTGTGAAACGTTTAGAGAATACACTAGCCCAAATCTCCGTTTTGGCACTATTAATGAGTTTGTAATACCACCAATAAGATTTATTGAAGGTTTTAGATAAAACATATGTTCTTGCAGGAACGAGTATTGAGAACCTGGCTGCGATAGTAGGAAACATTGTGGGGAATCATTGTATATCATTCAGTGATGAAGAGTTACCGTTTGAAGGAGCGATGAACAATGAAGCCCTGCATCTCACTATCATTTGCTGAGATTATGCGATTAATCAGGTATTAATAGATGACGGATCTGATGTGAATATTTTTCCCCTCTCTACATTGGTTTAAATGGGCTATGATCTGGGGAAAATTCGTCAAAGCCACGTAAATGTGAGAGCATTCGATGGAGGGCAAAGAGATACCATAGGAGAAATTGATTTGTACATCCAAATGGGACCTGTTGAGTGCAAAACTAAGTTTTATGTTATGGATATCCATCCTAGCTATAAATTTCTCTTGGGAAGACCATGGATACATGGTGTAAAGGTAGTTTCGTCACCCCTTAATCAATTATTGAAGTTCATTTAGGAGGATCATGAAGTAGTCATCCAAGGAGAAGGAAGTCGAGCGGATCATCCCAATGGTTATATGCCGGTGATTGAAGATGTTCCAAAAGGTAGCAGTTTGATACAGTGGAAACTATAAATGCTGTGGACAGGGATTCAACGTCCAAAGTGCCAATGCCTTCTATCTACTAAATGATTGCGATGGTGATGTTAAAAAATGGGTTCGAAACTGGTTGAGGTTTGGGTAAAGATCTACAAGGAATTATCGAGCCTATTTCAATCCCAGAGAATGGCTCTAAGTATAGGTTAGGATATCAGCCTACCAAGAAGGATAGAGTTGAGGATGAGTTAGAGAAGAGTCTTTTAGGCCCTTGCCACTCTTGTTCCAGTCATTTCCTGTATGAGAGATGTTAGATGATGATGGTCTTAAGGATGGGATAGAAGATTTGTTCGAGGGATAAAATATTGTACCATAAGATCTCCTAAAGTCCAGCGGGGTGAAGCAAATTGCGCCAGGGGAGGCCTTGCAAAACTAGACCTCCACTCCACTCATAACCCGTCACCCGTCGTGGTAGATAAAAGGGCAATTACTAATCATTTTAAAAATCAGTGATGATCCAGAGGAGGCCTCGCGATCCACCTTTTATATCTCAAAACTTTCTTTTCGTATTTTACTGCTTTAAAAAAGGCATGGACTTGTATTTGCACAAGTCATGAGCCATGATTTTGTAATTATCTCTCAAATTTCAATGAAAAGACCTTTATTTATTTAGAAAATTCTATTATTTCTAAAACACTCCTAGTCATATATTTTGTTATTATCTTGTTATCATCTAACTTGGTTTATTTGTCCCTTACAGTAACAACAACTTAAAATCTGCCTATGTCATGTTATGTCAAAGTTTAAAAAAACAAAATGAAGGGAACGATGATGATTGGAAGGACGGTGATGAGGAATAATTAGTTGAAGATATGAAGGAGTTTGAGAATCAAGAAAAACCCAACCTGAAGGAAATTGAAACAGTCAACCTCGGAGATCATGATGAAATCAAAGGAACAAATGTCAGTGTCCACCTGGCGGAAGCACAAAAGAGAGAGCTCATTCATCTGTTGTGAGAATATATTGACGTGTTTGCTTGGTCCTATGATGACATGCCGGGATTTTGCACCAGTATTGTATCGCATAAGTTATCGATAAATTTGGAGTTTGATCCAATCAAGTAAAAAATATGGAAATTCAAGCCAGATTTAAGTCTGAAGATCAAGGAAGAAGTGACAAAACAAATCCAGTCTAAGGTTGTGGAGGTCACAAAATACCCGACATGGTTGGCCAACATCGTCCTTGTGCCGAAGAAGGACGGCAAGATTCGAATTTGTGTTGACTATAGAGACTTGAATAGAGCCAGTCCTAAAGATAATTTTCTATTGTCCAGCATCCACATCCTCATCGATAACTGTGTAAAGCATGAAATACAGTCAGTTGTTGATTGTTTCGCCAGGTATCATCAGATATTGATGGATAAGGAAGTACTGAAAAAATGGGTTTTATTCCGCCCTGGGGTGTTTATCATTACAGGGTAATGCTGATTGGTCTCAAGAATGCGGGTGCAACATATATGAGGGTTATGACAATGATTTTCCATGATATGATTTATAAGGAGATTGAGGTATACGTGGATGATGTAATTATCAAATTTCGCGAGAGTTCGGATCATCTGACTCATCTGGAGAAATTCTTTAATAGATTAAGAAAGTATTATTTGAAGTTAAATCCTACTAAGTGTGCTTTTGGTGTGCCATCAGGAAAGTTGCTGGGGTTCATAGTCAGCAGAAGAGGCATCGAGCTAGATCCATCCAAAAGCAAGACAATTTAGGATTTGCCACCGCCGAGGACCAAGAAGGAAGTCATGAGTTTCATGGGTCATTTGAATTACATTAGCAGATTTATCGCTCAATCGACAGTCATATGCGAGCCAATTCTCAAGATGTTAAAGAAAAATACATTGAATGAGTGGACAGAAGAATGCCAGAGATCTTTTGACCGCATCAAGGAATACCTGTCTGCACCGTTGGTTTTAGTGCCACCAAGAGAAGGAATACCATTGTTGCTTTATCTGTTAGTCTCAGAAAATGCTTTCAAATGTGTCCTCGGGCAACATGATGAGACTGGTAGGAAAGAAAAAGCCATTTACTACTTGAGTACAAAATTCACACCACATGAAGCCTGTTACACTCTTGTAGAAAAGACATGTTGTGCTTTGACTTGGGCAGTACAAAAGTTGAGGCATTATCTGTCGTCCTACACAACATACCTCATCTCGAGAATATATCTATTGAAGTATATATTTCAGAAGGCCATGCCTACAGGAAAGCTAGCCAAGTGAAAAATGTTGCTGAGTGAGTTTGACATTGTATACGTAACCCAAAAGGCAATCAAGGGGCAAGCCTTAGCCGATCATTTGGCAAAAAATTTGATTGATGAGGAATACGAGCCACTTCAAAATTACTTACTAGATGAGAAAATTTTATTCGTACTGGAAGATATTATAGAGATTTACCCCGGATGGAGGCTATTCTTTGATGGGGCGGTCAACTTTAAAGGTTTAGGAATCAGAGCAGTTTTTGTGTCAAAGATGGGCCAACATTATTCGGTAACTGCTAAGTTACGTTTCCCATGCACCAATAACATGGCTGAATATGAGGCTTGCATCCTGGGTCTCAAATTGGCACTTGATATGGGTGTTCGTGAATTGTTAGTCATCGAAGATTCAGATTTGCTGATTCACCAGGTACGGGGAGAATGGGCGGTAAAAAATCCCAAGATTACTTCTTATGTGGAGCTAGTGCAAGAATTATGCAAAAGATTCAAAGAAGTTGATTTCATACATATCCCACGGATATAAAATGAGTTTGCTGACGCTTTGACCATCATATCTTCCATGATTCAGCACCCAGATCAGAGTTACATTGATCCTTTGGAAATAAGCTTGAAGGAGCAACCCACGCATTGTGCGCACGTGGAAGAGGATCCTGATGGAAAGCCTTGGTACTATGACATTAAGAGGTATTTGGATTTTGGAGTATATCCTGAAGAGGCCAGTAACAACCAAAAGAAGACAATCCAACGTTTGGCAAAGAACTACTTTTCAAGTGAGGAATTTCTTTTTAGGAGGACTCCTGATTTGGGATTCCTAAGATGCGTTGATGCTGCGGAAGCCAATAAATTGATAAAAGAGATACACACTGGAGTTTGTGGGCCCCACATAAATGGGTTTGCCCTTTCCAGAAAGATCCTGAGAATCGGTTACTTCTGGATGACTATGGGAAACGATTGTAGTAAGTATGTACAGAAATGTCCAAAATTTTAGATACACGGTGATCTGATTTGCATGCCTCCACATGATCTTTATGCGATAAGTTCCCCTTGGCCTTTTGTAGCTTAGGATATGGATGTTATCGGTCCGATAGAACCATCAGCATCGAATGGGCATAGGTTTATTTTAGTTGCCATCAATTACTTTATTAAATGGGTTGATGCTGCTTCATACAGATCCGTCACTAAGAAAGTGGTTGCAGATTTCATCAAGAATAACCTAATTTGCTGATTCGGAGAGCCAGAATCAATCATTACGGATAATGGGGCTAACTTGAACAGTCACTTGATGAATGAAATTTGTGACCATTTCAAAATCATGAATCATAACTCGAAATCATACTGTCCTCAAATGAATAGAGCCGTGGAAGCTGCCAACAAGAATATTAAGAAGATCTTGAGAAAGATGGTCGAAAATAATAGATCATGGCACGAGATGTTACCTTACGCCTTGCTAGGGTATCGCACGATGGTTCGAACCTCCACCGGGGCAACCCCATAACTATTAGTTTATGGAAATAAAGCGGTGATACCTGCTGAAGTTGAAATACCTTCCCTAAGGATTATCCAAGAAGCCGAACTAAGTAACGAAGAATGGGTTCGTGCTCGCTATGAACAACTCATGTTGATTGATGAAAAGAGAATGGTCACTGTATGCCATGGTCAGCTATATCAACACAGGATGATTCGTTCCTTTAATAAGAAGGTTAGAGTTCAAACATTTGAAGTGGGGTAACTGGTTCTCAAATAAATATTACCTCACCAAGAGGAGTACAAGGGCAAGTTTGCTCCAAACTGGCAAGGGCCATACATAGTTCGCAAGGTACTATCTGGAGGAGCTCTGATTTTGTCTGATATGGATGGCATAGAGTGGACCAAACCAATCAATTCTAATGCGGTAAAGAAATATTATGTTTGAAGGACGTTCTAGTTTTCTTGTTTCTTTAGTTAATTTAATTGTAATCGCGTTCGTAGTAATGTTGTTTTCTAGTATGTAACTGCCTAGAATCCTTTCCCTCTATGTACGAACTACGTTTGACCTGAATTCCCAAGAAAGGGATACGTAGGCAGCCTATGTCGGCTTCGGTCAACGCATTAGATTTTTCTATATATATACCTAGCGTAGTACTGAACTACATTTGACCTGATTCCTGCTTCAACGGGATACGTAGGCGCCTCAATGGCTCAATCATATAACCCCAGGAAATGGAAACTGGGGTAGAATTTTTAAGAAGGAATCTCAAAAATTCAAAAGAGAAGATCAACAAAGAGAATAAAAACCAACAAAGACTTCAGATCCACTCGAGATGATATCATCTCAGACTACTTTAAACTGGGGCAGAAATTTTGAGGAGGTCCTCAAAATTTCCACTAATATATTAAAATATATTTCAAATTCCCCAGCACTAGAGGTCGAAGTTGAGATTGGAGAATCACTACCTGTGATAAAGCCTAGGAATATTGAATCTCCGTCTTTGATAAAACTTCTGGTAGAGAGCCTCGACAATGTTGAATCTCTAGCAATCCTCCATTAAATGTCGGACATTGTCAAAATCAAGAGAAAGATGGTCGTTGTACTAGCACATGACATGACTAGCAGAGATTTTCTTAAGTTTTATTAAAGCTTTCGAAACTATTTTCTAAAATTTAAGACTACTTTCAAAAATCTTCATAAATCTTTTAGTTAGTATTTTCCTAGACATCACTTGGGACAGAGAGTCAGGGTAGAGGTCCCAGCATGACGAAGCACCTGAAATATGGCGAGGAGCAAATCAAGGATCGAAGGAGGTCAACACGGAGTAATTTCATTCAAACTAATCATTTTTCTGTGGATGCAGGGATCAATACACAAAAATGAGAATCTCTTTCAAAAAATCCCCAGCAAATTGGGAGCCACACCAGAGTAGCAATGCTCAAGAACGGTATTTTAGGGTAGAAAGAAAGACGGTGATAAATAAAGTCAGGTAAAATTATTTTAAAATTTTCGAAGAGGGCCATTGCATATCATTGCCGCAAGGGCCATTGCATATCATTGCCATAAAGGCCATTGCATATTATATCATTGCCACAAGGGCCATTGCATATCATTGCTGCAAGAGCCATTGCATATCATTGCCGCAAGGTCCATTGCATATCATTGCTGCAAGGGCCATACCATTGCATATCATTGTCGCAAGGGCCATTGCATATCATTACCGCAATGGCCATTACATATTATTGTCGCAAGGGTCATTGCATATCATTGCTGCAAGGGCCATTGCATATCATTGCCGCAAGGGCGATTGCATATCATTGCTGCAAGGGCCATCACATGTCATCGCCGCAAGGGCCATTGCATATCATTTCCAAGAGGTCCATCTCATACCATCGCCCAAGAAGGCTATTCAATATATCTATTGACATGCAAAACACAAAGCTGGCGTTAAGGATATCATCATCATTCAATAACTATTGATGCGCTAGACATAATGTTGGCATGAGGATATCATCAGCATTCAATATAGCTGTTGACACGCAAGACATAATACTGGCGTCGAGGATATCATCATCATTTTATATCTATTGACATGCAAGACATAAATACTGGCGTCAAGGATATTTCATCATTTTATGAATCAGCATCTGAATACATCAAGAGCACACGATTTGAAGGGACGCCTTTAAGTCACTATCTAAGGATGAATGATATATAAGATTTCCTAGAAATTGACAATTTGAGGGTTATCTATAAGTCATATTATTTGAAATAAGATAGTGTGCAACATCACCTATGAGTTGATAGCCTGTAGGTCATTCGTAAGCCACAACAGCATCCTAACCAGATAGTGTGCAAGATCGCCCAAAAATCGATAGTTCAAAGATTATCCATAAGTCGCCACTAAATTCTTACCGGAGAATATGCAAGATTATCAAATTGATACGTCCAAGGGTTCTCTATAAGCTGCGTCATAGCCAAGATCGATTATGTGCAGGATTACCCAAAGACTAACAATCTGAGAGATTATCTATAAGTCATATTGTATCCAAGGTCGGATAATGTGCAGGAACACCTGAAAGCTAGCGATTGGAGGGATATCTGTAAGCCATCTCTTATCCAAAGTTGGATAATGTGCAGGATTACCTAAAAGCTAATAATTCAAAGGATATCTATAAGTCGCCTCGTATCCAACATCAAATAATACACAAGATTATCCAAAGATTGATAATTTAAGGAAAATTTATAAATCGATCATCGGCTATAACCGGAGAGGTTATCATTCCACATACAACAAGTGATATGGGTAATAAAAAAGGTTGCCACACCAGCACAAGATTACACGGTTGTAGGGACCGTTCTGCATAAAGCATCGATGGTGTCCAAAAGAGCCACCCCACTTTGAAAACATATTCAACTGACAAATGTCATAATTATACAACAACCAAGAGGGTTGTTGTGTTTGTTGTTGCCAGTTATTTCATTCCAAACAGGTACATAAAGAGATGACTCTGCTTTTCAGGCCACAACTCACGTGGAGATATGGTAAAAGACTACCTACCTCTTTCGTGAATTATATTAGCACTAACAATTTTGTTTGAGTTATTGTCGAGAGCATCCGAGAGGATGAAAAATCTCAAATCAAACTCACAGGTGCAGACGACTAAAAAAAGGATGCAATACAATGTGGAACTCTTTCTTAGCAGCAAAACGGGACATACTCTAAAGAGGGATGTCAAACTCTTTGGACGTGAGCTAAAGACTGATTGCCACCACCATCAAACCACACCCCTGTTAGAAGGCATGTGGGAATTTTGAGATAATCTTGGTTTCAGCTTTATCTCCGGGAAATTCCTTAACTCATACCGAGGGTAACTTTCTCTTTTCTTCAAATTCGGGTGGCAACATACTTAGAGTTTTGGAAATTATGTCCAGGTAAGTTCTTTCCTATAGATGTGAAGGATCCCACATTCATGGTTAAGAGGTTACAAGCCTCTTTTCTGCAACTCGATCAACTTGTCACTCATCTTGAGCCAAAGATCATCTGAAATAAAAGACTATCTTTTCTACCGATCGAGTCGAACTACAAGTAGTCAGATTCCCTGAAATCTTGGGGATATATAGGCTGGGATCTACGTAGAAAACTCAACTGCATTCCAACCTCCCCCCAAATCCCTTTATTCTTCATTTTTTTTATTTTATTAAAAACTCCAAAACCAAGATAGCTGGTGAATTCTCTTAAAATCGTGCTTAAAATCAAGCTTTATGAACTACAAGTGGCCTGAATTCTCATGAAACCTGAGACATGTAGGAAACCTGATAGCGAGGTCCGGCCATAACTCTACGAAACTCATTCGAGATTAGCCTCTTTCGAATTTGAATTGGTGGTTGGACAAAAATTAGGAGCGTCAACCTCCCTTTGCCCAAGATTACTTGTATCCATCCTACTCAAAGGGAGGGGGCAGTTGTTGACACCTAATTTTTTGCCCTCCACAACTGCGTTAATCTCGAGTTTCTTAATTTTTTCAAATAAAATCACAACAATTATTTTTTCTAAATAAATACACTTTAAAATATTTATTTGGGTTAATTTCATCATCTAAGTGACTATTATACATTTTTGTATTCACATACGCGAGATCGTATAAATTTTGTTATTTAAATGGATACTTTTATCAAAATTGAAATCTTATTTAGATTGAGCTTAAAAATTATTTCAAAAGAATAAAATCTTGATTCAAGTACAATTTAATCTCAAAAATAATTTATTTAGATAAATATGCGTTTGATTTTATTAAATCAAGAAGCTCGGGATTAAGTGAGGTATTAATTTGTATCGAATTTTGGCTTGATTTGGCCAATCTATTAAATTTGGCTATAATTAAAATCAAATTGGCCTCAATTGCAATGCAATTGGCTAATTGACTTTCAATTTGGCTAAAATTTAAACGGATTCAGCTAATTCTTAATTCAATTGGGCTGATCTATTAAATAACCCTAATTTTAGCCCATTTCTTATTTTTAATCACCAGTTCAAATTCAACCTAACCTCAACGGCTTGTACCCCAACTAAGACTAACGACCTAATTTCTTTTTCTTGTTTATCCATCAACAATAATAAACATCAACAACAGCCTAACCCATCAGCCCATTTTAAACCTGACCCGGCCCACCATCAACAAATCCTCCTTTTCTCTCTTAATCAGCAAAGAACTAGTCTCTAATACAAAAACAACCAAAAATGGCATACGACTCTAGAAACTCAAACAACAACGACAAACCCGATTCAGTGAATCCACCATCGAACTAACCCAAAGTCGATCCCAAACCATTTTTTCCCTCATTCACACATCTCACGCGGTAGTAGGATAAGGAAAAACCTCGAACCTTCTAGAAAACAAGTCAGGTGTCATCCCCCAATAGCTAACTCCACGAATTTTGGGATAATGGTACATTTTTGGTACATATTTGGACGATTTTGATTGGTTTGAGGGAGATTATCCCTTTTTCCCCATTTTTTCCATTATTTTTTCTTCCAAAATCTGTTGAAGAATAATGGGATGGGTACAATTTTCTAGAAGGAGACCTTATCTGAGGGGAGATTTTGAATTTCAAATTTCTTTTTTTTTTCAAATCCCTAGATTACCCCTAATTTTTCTTCTATATAAAGACCCATTAGGTCACTGATCATGGGGCCTTTTTTTTGTCTTTCAGGGGATTTAGGGTCGAAAATTCTGGGGTTCAAAAATTTAGGTTGGAAAAATTGGGGTTGAAAATTCTGGGGTATGAAATAGGGGGAAATACGAAAGCAGAAGATTTAGAGCATATCAGTTTCTATTAGCAGAAATTTCATCTTTCCTTCTTCTTCTAGCGTAAATCTTTTGGGTGAAAGTGATTGAATACTGAAAATACTCGGGATCGCAGTAGAGTTTCCAGTTAGTGGTGGTTGAGCTTTAGTCGTACACTCGAGCTCCATTTTGCTGCCCAAAAACTGGTCAGTACTCGACTCTCTCTTTTACTATTGTATTGTAACGATTGCAGTATTGTCGTGTTATAGCAGTAGTGAGTATAATTATTGTCTTCCTGGGATGTTCGCTGTTAGAGGCTTTGAAAGCCATTGGTTGTGATGAATGTAGGCTGGTTTTAGAATATACTTGTGGCGTATTGGGAGTTCCTTTCTCACTTAAATCTGATTTTATTTTGTATAGCTTGTCAATCCGATTACTTGCCCATAGCTAACCAGAATGAGGAATTTAACATAGAGGTGCTTTGAAATACTATTTATTTAGTGTTCGAGGATGTAAATAGATGAGGTAGAATCAGAAGTTGTGTTAGATTTATCTTTCATTAACATGGTCTATTGAGTCTTTAGGGTTGATTTGAACAAAACTGTGGTTAAAAAGGGTATTTGAATTAAAGTCTAGCTAACGAGTTGATTGTTTTTTTTTGTTTTGATGATTAACTTGATTTGTACTTCTATTTATCTACCTGCGTTGATTAATAAAGAAGAAAGCTTTATCTTCAACATGACATGTGATTTGTCAGAATGATGACTAGTTCTCCTGCCCATTGTTGTTCATGTTCGAAACCCCTGTAACAATGTTCTTTTCATCCCATATCCACATCAAGGCTTATTCATTTTCGTGATTGGAGGTCATTCATGCATTTTCTATCCTTGCGTCGTCTCTAATATGGCTATTTTCTTTTAGAGCACTGTATAAGTTGACTAGCCTTGATTCGTTATATTTCAATAAAAAGTTTCTGCTTAAATCTTGTTGAAAAGTTTCCTTGATTATTCAAGTGACTATATGTTAGTAACCATTTTATCTGTTTGTCTGACTATAGTGTTAAGTAAAGGCAAACTTACCCAGACATAAGTGTGAATTTGGTTTTCTTAATAGCTAAGGAATCATAGTTTATTATGTTTAATCGGATAAGGAAAATACGAGTGATTCTCCTAAAAATGTCTAAGTTATGTGAATATGTAGTACCCTTCGAATATCTGCCTATGGTTGTTCATATCGAAGTTGGGAGGCTCGTATCGACTTAAAATTCTTGGATTGCCTTTTGGTGGTGTTGTTCTTCTTCCTGTTCATTTCATTTACTGTTGAACATTTATGAACTGCCTCCTTCCCTCTTGTTTCTTTAAAGAGGTCACTAGTCCACGTAGACCTCAATTTGACTTAGTAAATTTCCCTTCATGTCGTACATAAAATTGGTCTTTTATTGAGTAGTAAACTTATTTGAATATGCTCTGACCAATGGGTAAACCATTTCCTGTTGAAATTTTGCATGAGATTTTTTTTTGTTGCTAATTAACGTGCCCTTTTTATATATTCGACATTCGCCCCCCTATTAAATAAGATGCATGATATTTTAACATTTTGAATATTAGTTAAAACATGTATTAATAACTAATTTTCTTTTCTTTCTTTTGTTTGTGAAAACATCCGAGTCTAAATGGACTCTATTCCCATTGTTGCATTATCAATATGGGCCGTTGAGGCCTATCCTCCATGAGTCGATTTTGAAGGACCTAAGGAAACAATTCATAGTGTACGAATACAAAGAGTTGGAAGAAGAAGAGTGGGTTAAGATCCCACATTTGAAGCGGCCAAGAGACTTGAAAGTCTCTGTTTCCATTTTATTTATTTATTTATTTAAGTCATTTATTATTGCTGTTTTTATTTATTTAGTTATTTATTTTTATTCATTCATTCAGTCCGAGAAGCCAAAGTTGTATTTAATACAGGTGGAACAAGATTAGAGTCTAAGGCTCGAAAACTAGATTAGGACAGGTGAAATAGGTCAAAGGCCCGATTAGACTAGGATAGGTTTTGTTGGTTTGGGCCCAATGGCCTAAATCGTTTACTGTCTCCTCCCTTTCCCCGTTTATGTGTTTACTTGCTTATTTCATTTGTGTAGACTTAGTCGAAATCCATATTAGTTCATCTAAAACTATTTTTACACAAATCTTTTCGACAAAATCAATCACTTTTCAAAAATAAACTTTTAAGGTTAATCAAAGACGATTTTTCAAATAGTCCGGATAACCGTAAATTAGCAGACGTTTTAGGTACCTAACACCTTCCTAAAACGTTAATAGGAATAACTTATATAGAATCTCTAACTTAAACGATTTTACTGTTTTGAATCGTCTAAGTACATTACAAAGGTTTCTTAATTCCTTTTCAAAATTAAGTGGCGACTCTTCAAAAAGTCAAAATTTCTCCGCAAACCAAACATCGTTGTTATGCAATCCTTAACCACACTATCTGACACCCCAGATACGAATTTGTTCATTCTAGACCTATCGTCTACTACTACATTGGGAGCATACCTGGCTAACTAAGTAAACTTGAGGGAATACTCTTTCACACTCATACTGCCTTGCCTGAGATTTATGAACTCTAGCACCTTGGCTTCTCTCAGCTCTAAGGGAAATAATCTATCTAGAAAGCAGTAACAAACTCTTCCCACTCTATGGGATCTGCATCTGTACCCCTATTTACCTTTCACTACTTAAACTAGGTATGAGCTACATCTTGTAGCTGATAGGCAGCTAACTCAGCACTTTCACTGGAAGTCACTCCCATGATATCTGTGACTTTCAAACCTGATCAAGGAACTCCTGTGGATTTTTTTTTGACTTAGATCTTGAGAATATGGGAGAATTCATTCAGGTGAAGTCTCGAATCTTAGATGCAGCAGTATTGGCCACTGGGTTGGTGAGAACAACATCTAGCCGTTCATTCTGAGCTGCTACAAAATTGGCTAGAGTAGTGAATACAGCTCTAAATTCTGCATGAGAGACATGCTCGTCCAGGGGATCTGCTTGAATGGGTTGTGGTGATGATTGATTCTCGGTTCTTCTTTTATTAGTCCTTTAGGAAGGCATGTTCTGTAAACGAAAGGAAGAAGCACATTAGACTGAGAGTTTAACTTGAGCTTATGCTCACTTGCACGACATAAATACTAAAAGAAGGGAAACTTTTCCTAAAACATCTCATAGCCTCCTATCCATAAGTGTGGTGCTACACACCCATGCACAAAACTCTACTAGATGCGGCTTTCAGACTCCCTAGGACTCTGTTGAATCTTATGCTCTAATACCAAGTTTTTAAGGCCCCAACTCTGTACCCAGATGCTACACGGTGCTTACGACCCCGAAGGACCACAAGCTAACCTATGACTGATATCTGCTGTGAGAACTAAATAAAAATATTATAATAAATACGAAAAATAGGCTGAAATGCCATAAGGTTTAAATATCTAATATACTGCTAAAAATATCAAACTTTAATAATAATCTATAAAACTAATTACTGTCTGAAAATTAATCTAATCTGAAAAGCCTCTAACTGAACTGTTTGAAAGTAGAGCTGATGGGATAATCCCCCAAATAACTCCATCTACTGAAATACTGGGTCTACTGATAAAATGAAAAAAAATAATATCCTCGAATGATGAGGACTCATTGATAAATTTACAGCTGGCTGAATTTGGATCTGTCTATGCGTGGTCAGGAACCTGAGCATCCGAATCTATGATATGAGACATCATAGCACAAAGAAAGGGTATACGTCAGTAAGTGAAATGTACTGGCATGCTAGATAAGGCAAAGCTGAATACAAAGGTTTATATGCATGAACAGTAATTGATTGAATGATATAGATTAACTAAATGTAAGAGTACGTGGATAACTGATACTACTGAAAACACTTAGTATACAATACTGTGGACATACATAGATATATACTATATCTGAGCTTTTTTGAAGCTGAGTACTGAGTTCTGATAATTGAGTAACTAATAACTGAATTATTGATACTGGTTGACTGTGTCTGACAGTCCTAATTCTGTAGAATTATACTGAGTTCTAAATTAAAGACTGAAACTAAAATTGTAGGAGGTAATCATCCAACTGACATGCCTCAAATCTGAGTTGATAGGGGTCCAACTTATGACCCTGGTTAGAAGGGTGTTAGTACCGTACCACGGGTACTAATAATGACTGTGAGTTAACCCTAACTGGTAGGAAAACTCATAAAAGATGTGTCAACCCTTATCTAGCATGAAGACATCTCAACCTATGCTGGCTACGTAGTTCTGTAACTCAGGAATCGCTACTAAGGGTCAATCCCTACACTAACAGGAATGCCCTCATCCCTGGGTTCGCTCAGTACTGAATCCTACTCCCAACTGAAAGACACTGATTATTAAACTGAACTAAACTGGACTGTTACTAATTTTTCCTGAGTTCTGTAACTGAGTGAGTTCTACTGATCGTGACATGACTGATACTATTCTATAATTGACACTGACTCTAGGTAAACATCTAAATTGGTGTATATTAAATATCCCCAGGACTCGATAGCATGAAAAGTAAAGCATAGCATAATTTTGAAAAGCATAACAATGTATACTTGTGCATAATTCATTCATATAAACATTTCATCAAACACTTGTAGGGGATAAGTTTGTACATATACTAGCATGTCATGATTTCATCATTTAATTCACATGAACATTCTTTCAATCACTGGGGGAGTACAACCTAATGCACATATTCATGGATAATATATAAACATGGCAACTAAAATGCCCAACTTGCAATTTTATGGGTTTAACATGCTATTCATATAATTCCCCCTAAATACTATTCTATTTTCATGAATCTTATCATAATCATGGATTGAAAACCAAATTAACATCATAGATACATTAATCACTTTGTGAATTCAAGAGTTTATCAAGATAATCACATATTCATCACATATGCCATGCAATTTTATGAACTTGCACTTAAATCTTGGATTGAAACCCAACTAATATCATGAACATGAATTCAATCTAATTTAAACATGGAAGTTTATTATTCAATAATCTTGTAGTTTTAAAAATGGATTCGTGGACTCTATGGGTGAAAGGAACCCATAGATGAACAACTAACATACTTGAGAAGATTCTTTCTTGAAGGTTCTTGGAGGAACTCTTAGGCTTGTTCTTGATTTTCTTGAACTAGGGTTTGTGCCTCTTTGGGAGAGAATGTTTTATTCTTGAGAGAAAGTGAGGAAATACTGAGGCTTATTTAGGGATTCAATTTTGTATTTGTTGACACCCGTACGCGACATGATATCATATTTTTTATAACATTTTTAATTAATTACATTTTTTTCAATATTTTCGGCATTCTTTATATTTTTTTGTAATTACAAATTATTATTTTTTTGTATTTTTACGATTCACAAATACTGAATCAGATTAATTATTTTTTACACAATATAATACAAAATAAAAAGGGAGACAAATTACACGAAATAAGGGCAGCCACAAAATATATCCATACCTTTTTCTGTAAATACACACTACACACATACACACAAAACAACACAATACACTAAACAAACACACGCATAATATACACCCCATCAGATATTTTTTACTCTCTCTCTCCCCTCTTACGCCTTTTACCTCCCAAATCTTCACTGTCAGCCGATGCCGAAGTTGGCCACCTGACGGACGGCAGCCAACGATGGGACAATCTCACCAATCTTCCTTCCTCTCTCCTCTCCAGCCGGCAAACCACCACCCAACACAACTCCGGCGAGCTACTTTTCGGCAGCCACCAAACGCAGCCACGAGCTGCCTCATTTTCCCAATTTTGAACTTTTTTTCAATTTTTTTATAGATCTGGCCGACTTAAGCTTCTCCGGCGTTGCTCCGACAAATGTCATTGAAGTGATGCCATTGTTTTCTTGATTATCTCCGATTATACCATTCGTTTGATTTGTTATGTTTATTTGCTAATTTGTCCAAAATAATGCTCTCCGGCCAAGCTACCTTTTTTTGACATGTTTCCAACATCTTTTTGATGATCTGTTTACTTATAGTTGTCTCCATTGTTGATGTTGAAAATCATTGCTAATTGCTGTGACTAATTTGGTTATTTTGGGGATAATTTTTCACTCAAAAAATATATTCAAGAGATGGTTTTGTTTTGCTGCTATTTGGCTGATTTTTGCCACTGCCCTAGGATCATTTTTGGACTGTTTTTGATGTTGTTTGCTTCATTAATGGTTTGGGTGTATTATTTATTTTTTGAATAAAATATTAAGCATAAATTCTTTTCATCGGATATTTGAGGCCATTCCATTACAAAAGACGAACTTTATTTTCTCAAAATTATTAGTTTATATCAATAACCGATACTTGACCAATGAAATTATCTTTCCATCAGATATTTGAGGTCACCCCAATACAAAAGACGGATTTTACACTCCGAGTTATTTATTTTATATCAAAAACTAAACACATGGCCAATGAGAAAATTACCGTCGGATTTTTAGGCCTTCACAAATAAAAAGATGAATTTTATGTATACAATTACGTAACAAAAATAAATATTTTCGGATGATGACGAAATCGTTATAATATTTCAAAATTTTATTTGAGCCCACTTTTAACAAAAATTTATATTTTTAAACACGTGTATGCACACATATTTTTTTTCAATTTATTTTGATTACTATTTATTTGTTACTTACATTTTTATTACAAGCGTTTATACAGGTTATTGAAAATACTTATCGGAAATGGTAGTCGAAGAAGACTTTAAATTATGTGCTTATAATTTTTATATTCTTGCACTTGTACAAATGTTAATCATAGTGAAACTTTATATTTGGGGTGTTAAGCGGATATTCTTTATTTAATCTTCATTACGCGTTTAGCCAAATTTAGGCCGTTAGTATTTATATAAAAAATATTAGATTGACTTAGATTATTTAATCAAATAATTTATACTTTTTACGCTAAAAAATATTATGTAGTCTCTTTAGAACAATTTTTCTTTATTCAATCTTGTCATTTCTTTACATACATATACTTATATACTTTTGTTTATATATATATATATATATATATTTTACAACAAAATATACATTAATATTATTTTAATACATATTTTATATTTGTATTTCTTTTTTTTTCTTTTGTTATTTAGGCAAATGTAGACCGTTAACACCGATACCAATAAATTTAATTAAGTAAATCTACACATTTACGTCATTGTGTTTTTCTTTTCAAATAAAATTTTTCTCTCCATAATCTCGATCAACTCCGTAGCATTATGTGTAAAAATACTTTTTCTTTTTATAGTATATAAAAGACACTTTCTTTTCACATGTCACAAATTACTTTGCTTTTCAAATGTAATTTATATATTTTATATATATATTTTACATGTGTTTCATAACAATATGTTTTATTTATATGTTTAATATACATATACCTTTACATTTATATTTTTCAAAAGAATTATTTTATACTTAATACATACAATTTTCACATTATACCTCCTCCCTCTTTGATAAATTTAGTCTTGCCGGGTACCACTGTTGTGGATCTCGAAGGGTGCCTAATCTCTTCCCTTCGGGATAATTTGAACCCTTACCTAGAATTTTAATTGATTTTCACAGACAGAAACATTAATCATACGTGTTAATAAATAAACAGGTTTCCTTATTTTCCTTAAAAATTAGGTGGCGACTCTGTACAATTTTTCAATTCTTTTAGAGTCCAATAAGTTATGTTTTGCTTAACCTTGGTGAAAACAGGGCATGACAGAATGACGACTCTGCTGGGGAATAACAACAGGTTCTAACCATGATAGACTCAAATTTTCAACCGAGGGTAGTATTTTTACATATTTTTATATGATTAAATGCTTTAATTCATGACTTGTTTCACACTGTACATTATGTGTATTTGGTTATAAATTCTTTACCTTATTTGTGCAAATTAATTTTGTTGTCTTATCAATTCTTTTATTCATTATTTGTTTAATACACTGTATCAGTATATTGCAAAACTGTTATATATTATTCTTTATTTCATTTAATCATAAATCACAATTACATTGGGTTGTTGGTTGTACACAATTCATACACTGAACACGCGCGGGGTGTACTGCACTCCTCCGAACCTTCTTTGAATTTCTTATTTTCAGAATTGGTGCATTTAGGTTAGTGTGCCTTTTCACAATTATTCGATCCTACTCTCTCCCATTTAGGAAAATTCTTAATTTAGAAATAAATCACTGCATATACAAACTAAAAAAAAAAAGTTTGAACTACGTTTTGACTTGATTCTTGTCCTGCCAAGATACGTAGGCAACCCTGTATTAGGATTCGACCTCTTCACTATTTTTGAAATAATTTCTCCGGTATTAAAACTGGGACAATTTTTTAAAACAGTTACACGAGTGCAAATCAATAGCTCCTTAAATTCAAATTCCAATTGCATTAGCGTCTAACCGGCCTACCTTTAGTTCCTCACTCAATTTTGATCGAGAATGCCTAATTTATTTTTTTCAACGTCGTAAATCATTAAATTTATGATGTCTCGATCCTCACTTTCAAAAGCAAGGGTTCAACATTCTTTCAATCATAATAATCTTGCCAACTGTGGCGAAATAATGTCATAATTCCTTCAATGTCTGACTTTTTTTAATCTTGTCAGCATACTGAAGTTGTGTCAAAGATCTCCCCATGCTTTACATCCATTCTTTCGATCATTTGATCAGAACAATTTTGATGCTAAAAACAGTTCTTTCTTGATCGTCTTTCGCATTATTTTATGAATAACCATTAATTTTTTTTTATAATCATACATTGCACATATAAATTTGTAAATTTGTCTGAACTACGCAGACCTGATTCTTGTTTTTACAAGAAATGTAGACAACCCTCATTTGGGTCCCATTTTTTTTTAAATAAAATAAAATTTTGACTTGGTTGTTACCAATACAGTTAGAAGTGCGCATGAGAAAGAACAAATTGGTATGATGAAAAGGACCAACTTCATGGTAAACCATAGATTCTTTTGGTAGCTTTTATCACACCCGAGTAACGCTTGAAAAATTTCTTACATACATCTAAGATTAGAACGAAGCCAACCTCATCGTTTCATGTGCATTGTGTGGTGAGCTTTAGTTTCATTCATTATATTGCATTGTTGATCTAGAACTTGGCCTAAATGTTTGTTGAGGCGAAATTCTGAGTTACACTTGGTTTAGAAAAGGATCGTAGGCCCTCTTTGACCCAATTGTGCCTTTCACAGCCCACCAAATGACATTAACCTATAGCATTTTCTCTTTTGAGCCTAAAACTTTTTCTTTGGACAACCACATTTGAGCCAATACCTTTTGAGTGCTTACATGCACTATCCATCTCTTGGCCCTACTTCCTTGAGCGCACTAAATTTGTACAAATTGAGGATAAAGATTCAAGATCAAAGACACAAAATGTGAAGAATATATTATCCCAGATGAAAAAAATGAAAAAAAAAATGACTTCAAAAGGAGCAAGCCCCCATTAAAAATAAAAAAATAAAAAAAAGAACAAAAATATATAATTTCTTGAAAAAATGAGGGAAATTCCAACACAGGATTCAAAAGAAGTCGAAGCATATACAATAAAAAACAAAGGACAATAAAGCACAACAAAGATGATCACGCGTCAAAGTACAAAAAAGATCGAAAGCACAAATGCAGCGCAATGCTCATTGAGGAATTAATCACTTCCATCTCAAATATTATCCAACTGTTCCCCAAGCCCACATTACAGGCCAATAACAAATTCTATAGGATCCTATTTCAAGCGTTCTCGTATTAGTGGATACTTACATGAAGGTCAAACCAATGGTATGACAATTGTATGTATTGAATTTCTTTTCGAGTAAGAGAGTATTTCTCTAGACGTCCCTAAATTCAATAAAAAAATTACTAAAATATGTGCTAAATGAGACTTTCTTTTTGGAGAGGGCACTTGAAACATGAGAATAAGCATAGCTCAAAATCTTTGTTTGAAGCAAGATGAACAAATCTTGTCGATACTTAGGTATGTCTGAGGTACCACTTAAAACTATAGGAGTTACCCTGAAGTCGATCTCAGTTAGCTGGAAAGGAAATGGGGGATTCTTATACACACTACTAATAATTAGTTCCAACTAAAGTCAATACAAGACAATACCTTCTTCATTTTTCAACACTTTTTATATAGAAAATATAAAATTTTTCTTTCTTTTCCAAGACACCCACTTTCACATACACATATCTTTACTTTTCATTCAAGATGCTCAATTTTTGAATATGGGCATTTGACTTTTTCTTTCAAGAATATACCTTCAAATATCAGCATTTTACATTTTTATAGTCCCGCCAGTTGAGAGACTATTAGATTTCAGTCACCTCACTTGTTGAGGACTTTAGTATTTATAAACAATTGAAGATGGCCATCAACATTAGTCTCCATAGACAATTGGAGATGCCAGATATCAACATATTCTTTGTAGACAATCGAAGACAACATTCATTACATAGTCTCTATAGACAATCAGAGACGTCATTTATCATTTAGTCTCCATAGACAATTGAAGATATCATGCATCCATCTCCATAGACAATTAGAGATGTCATCAAGTCTTCTTGTACGATCGAAGACATCATCATTCAACATCAGTCTTTGTAGACAATCGAAGACGACATCCAATATCTGTCTCCATTGACAATTGGAGATATCATACACAGTCTTCATAGACAATAAGAGGAATCATTCAAACAATTGGAGACGTCATTTTATCATCACCGTCTTCATAAATAATCAAAGACACCATTCATCAACATCAGTCTCCATAGACAATTGGAGGTGTCATGCATCTGTCTTCGTAAACAATCGAAGACATCACTTCAGTCTCCGTAGACAATTAGAGACAACAATCCACACCAGCCTCCATAGATAGTTGGAGGTGTCATGCATCAAAGTTTTCAAATACAATCGAAGACATCCTCATTCAACATCAGTCTCTGCAGATAATCGGAGACGATAATCAACACTAGCCTCCATAGACAATTGGAGGTGTCATGCATCAAGTCTTCATAAACAATCGAAGACAAGATCACCCATCACGTTAGTCTCTATAGACAATTAGAGATGTCATCAAGTCTTCGTATACAATCGAAGACATTATCATTCAACATCAATCTCCGTAGACAATCGGAGATGACAATCAACATCAGTTTCCATAGACAATTAGAGATGTCATGCATCAAGTCTTCGTAGACAATTGAAGACATCTTTCATTCATCACATATATCTCTGTAAACAATCAGAGGAGATATTCATCTCAAGACTCCGTAAACAATCGAAGGCGTCATTCATCCTCAATTCTCTGTAAACAATCGGAGACATCATGCATATTTTCAACAAAAAGTACATTCATAATAATAACACATTTTTGTAAATCCCACACATCATACACTAGGGTAAATTTTGAGAACCGCCCTAAAATTTTCTATTTTTCTCATTTCGAACTACATTGACCTAATTCTCGTGACACTTGAGATATGTAGGAAGCTCTATACAGAGTTCAGTCGTCACAGCTCCACAATTATTCTTTCTCCCCAGCAAGTACAAAATCTTGCATCTCCAGCATCTCACAACTCGACACTGGGGTGATTTTAAAAGAAACATCGAGAATAGATGAACACTTCTGTTCTCAAATTATCTATATTTCATTAATTACTTCACACGGTCTTTCACCCTTAATAATAGAGCAATTTGCCTAATTTTAAAATTACACCCGACCTGATCCTCATTCAACTCGAGGTGTATAAGCAAGTGTAAATTAGAGTTCGCTTGAATTTTTTTATCAAAAATAATTTTTTGTCGAGCAAAATTAGCTACACGTCAATATTTTCATTTGAAAACTTCTACATTATCTTCAAACGAAAAGGGTCAAAATGTTGACACCCAATTTTGTCTCTCCATACTTAAAATTAACGTATTTAGGCTCTCTAGTTGTTTAATGACACAATATGCAATTTTTCACATATCTTTTGCAATTGTTAATAAATTGTTGATAATCATCATTATTTTATAATTTTTACTCATTTATTGTCATATTTTAATTTTACATGATTTATTGATAATTATCTTTAATTTCATAAATTTTAGGATTTTTATCAATTTATTATTATTTTAATATTTTTTGCACAGTCATTTACATACGTACCCATCATAGCACTGTAAATTTTTACTGGACAGTATAATTTTAATTATTTACAGCATAATGTATCTTTTTTAAAAATAATTATATTTTTTATTTGTTATTTATATTTTTTCTGAAATTATATATCGGCATTCATTATTTTGTACGTTATTTAATACGATCTGCAAAAGTAAGTCGATTTAATAATTTTAATACACAAAATAATAAATCAGTCAAATCAAGGTCTCTTCATATTTATGACATTTGACTTTTCTTTTATCTATTATTGGGATGTGTTTGAAAAAGATAGATTTGATATTCTATTTTATTATTATTATTTTTTTTCTTTTTAACTACCCAATATACATACACATAATAAATACATAATATACACACGTACGCGACATGATATTATATTTTTATAACATTTTAATTAATTATATTTTTTTAAATATTTTCGACATTCTTTATATTTTTTCATAATTACAAATTATTTTTTTTTAGATTTTTACGATTCACAAACACTGAATTGGATTAATTATTTTTTACACAATATAATACAAAATAAAAAGGGAGACAAATAACATGAAAAAAGGCAATCATAAAATATATTGACACCTTTTTCTTTAAATACACACTACACACATACACACAAAACAACACAACACACTATACACTCACAAACACACACATAATTTACACCCCATCAGATATTTTTTACTCTCTTTCTCTCCCCTCTCACGCCTTTTACCTCCCAAATCTTCCCTGCCAGCCGACGCCGGAGTTGGCCACCGGACGGATGGCGGCCAACGACGGCACAACCTCACCCATCTTCCTTTCTCTCTCCTCTCCAGTCGATAAACCACCACCCACAACAACTCTGGCTAGCTGGTTTTCGGCAGCCACCAAACACAGCCATGAGCTGCCTCCTTTTCTCAATTTTGCACTTTTTTTTCAATTTTGTTACAGATCTGGCCGGCTTAAGCTTCTCCGGCGTTGCTCTGGCAAAGGTCGTTGAAGCGATGCCATTGTTTTCTTGATTATCTCCGATTATATTATTTATTTGATTTGTTATGTCTATTTGCTAATTTGTTCAAAATTATACTCTCCAGCCAAACTACCTTTTTTTAATATGTTTTCGACATCTTTTCGATGATCTGGTTACTTATAGTTGTCTTCATTGTTGATGCTGAAAATCATTGCTAATTGCTGTGACTGATTTGGTTATTTTGGGGTTAATTTTTCACTCCAAAAACATATTCAGTAGATGGTTTTGTTTTGCTGCTATTTGGCCAATTTTTGTCACTGCCCTAGGATCACTTTTGAACTGTTTTTGATGTTATCTGCTGCATTATTGGTTTGGGTGTATTATTTATTACTTGAACAAAATATTAAGCATAAATTTGACCAATGAAATTATCTTTCCATCGGATATTTGAGGCTATTCCATTACAAAAAACGGACTTTATTTTCTCAAAATTTTTAGTTTATATCAAGAATCGACACTTGCCCAATGAAATTATCTTTCCGTCGAATATTTAAGGTCACCCCAATACAAAAGACGGATTTTTACTCTCTGAGTTATTTATTTTATATCAAAAAATGAACACGTGGCCAATGAAAAAGTTATTGTCGGTTTTTTAGGCCTTCATAAATAAAAAGACGGATTTTACGTATACAATTACGTAACAAAAATAAATATTTTTGGGCGATGACAAAATCTTTATAATATTTCAAAACTTTATCTGAGCCCACTCTTAACAAAAAAACTATATTTTTAAACACGTATATGCACACATATTTTTTTTCAATTTATTTCGATTATTATTTATTTGTTACTAACATTTTTATTACAAGCGTTTATACAGGTTATTGAAAATACTTATCGGAGATGATAGTCAAAGAAGTCTTTAAATAATGTGCTTATATTTTTATATTCTTGCACTTGCACAACTTGCACAAATGTTAATCATAGTGAAAGCTTTATTTTTGGAGTGTTGGGTGGATATTCTTTATTTAATCTTCACTATGTGTTTAGGCAAATTTAGGCCGTTAGCATTTATATAAAAAACATTAGATTGACTTAGATTATTTAATCAAATAATTTATACTTTTTACGCTAAAAAATATTACGTAGTCTCTTTAGAACAATTTTTCTTTATTCAATCTTGTCTTTTCTTTACATACATATACTTATATACTTTTGTTTATATATATATATATATATATATATATATATATATATATATATATATATATATATTACAACATCATATACATTAATATTATTTTAATACATATTTTATATTTGTATTTAATTTTTTTTATTTATTTAGGCAAATATAGACCGTTAACACCGATACCAATAAATTTAATTGAGTAAATCTACACGTTTACTTCATTATGTTTTTCTTTTCAAATATTTTTTTCTCTCCGTAATCTCGATCAACTCCGTAGTATTATGTGTAAAAATACTTTTTCTTTTTAGAGTATATAAAAGACACTTTCTTTTCACATGTCGCAAAATACTTTTCTTTTCACATGTAATTTATATATTTTTATACATATCTTTTACATGTATTTCATAACAATATGTTTTATTTATATATTTAATATACATATACCTTTACATTTATATTTTTTAAAAGAATTATTTTATACTTAATACACACACTTTTTACATTATACCTCCTCCCTCTTTGATAAATTTAGTCTAGCCGGGTACCATAGTTGTAGATCTCGAAGGGTGCCTAATCCCTTCCCTTCTGGATAATTTGAACTCTTACCTAGAATTTTAATTGTTTTTCGCAGACTGAAACATCAATCATACGTGTTAATAAATAAACAGGTTTCCTTATTTTCCTTAAAAATTAGGTGGCGACTCTGTATAATTTTTTAATTCTTTTAGAGTCCAATAAGTTATGTTTTGTTTAACCTTGGTGAAAACAGGGCATGACAGTGTATAGACTGATTAGGGCCATGAAAAAATACCAAACTACCCCGGGGAATAAAGGAAAATTCGTCTCTAAAAAATTCGTTTTGGGCACCTGGCGCGACGCGCCACTATCGCGCCATGCCTCTAGAAATTGACAACTGGGAACTGGCGGCTTGGTACGATGCGGTGAAATCGTGTGGAAACACTGAAAACGGACAACTACGACCTGGAAGTCGTGGTGACTCACTGGATGCGATTTTATCCCTTGGCGCGATGCGCCATAACCGCGGAGTCATACTGGAAAGTGACAATTGAGAAAATGGCTAGTGGCGCGATGCGGTGGTGTCGCGTTGGCTCACTGGAAAATGACAATTTCCATTTGGACGGCCTCCTTGATGCGCTGAAGTGCCAGTTGACACACTGTTTTACTAAATGGCTCTAACTCTTCGCTCGGGTGTCAAATTTGGGTGGACTTTATATCGTTGGAAAGTTAATTGACTTTTCTATGCATTGGCAGGCTTAAACTGAAAAATACTGAGTATTTTAAAATTTTTATATAGGATATCTTATGTACTGAGAGTTAAATTAAGTTAGGAAAATACGGGGTATTACAGATATGCTGGTCAAGAGATGTGGCAGCAAAATATTCCTTAACTCCTTCGGGCTATCAATCTGCATCCATGAATTATATGTTTTTTTGACAAAGGAAGAATAGGGGTTGGGTAGAGGTATATATATATCTTGTTCAGGCTATAGCACCTCCACTTCAAAGATATTGTTATCTTTACATGACAAAGTTTTATGAAGGGTTGAAAACATGGCTAGCTTAGGAAGAAACTTGTACGGATCAAACAAAGTAGATGAAGCTATAGAGAAAGACATATTTTTGTATTTTTTCAGACTATAAAGACTCGATATATTTGTTCTAAGTCTCTATGGAAAAGACTCAATAAAAGAATTTTTTTTTTGTGTTTTTGTGAACTGTAAGACTCGATTATTTGTGATAAGGATCTAAGAACAAGACACAACAAATATTTGTTCTAAAAATCTAAGAAAAGAAACTATGACTCGATTATGTACAAGACATAGAATACAATAATTGAAAAACAATGACTCTGATAATGGAAATGAAACAATGACTTAGATATGTACAAGACTTTGATAGTGAAATTGAAAAGTAAAGACTATGAATGGATCTAAGGCTAACAGCTAAGACAAAGTAAAGTAAAAATAAAACAAAAATAAAAATGTAAAGCTGACTCACATATTTGCAATCAGTAAATGTGTATGCAAACTCCTACTTTCTCCCTCTCTCTGGGAGTGGGGATTGCTCTGATACCAAATAGATAGGGAGACAGGGGGCACGAAGGACTGTCGGACTGACCAAGCTAAATTCTCCGCACATTTAATCCACCCTTGTTGGACATTCCTCCAGGTTCTAGAGATTATATATTTTCTTCCTTTTGTTAGGTCTATTGGAGCTGTGGTACTTACTAATAAGCAACTTATTCCACAAGCTATTGTGGTTCTTGAAAAGTCTACAAGCTAAACTAGCATAAAGGGCTCTATTATTCAATTCATTTATATGGATACTCAACTCACCTTGTATTATATTTTTCTAGTAAGGGTATCCTAACTAAGCATGAGAATTTTCTTCTTTTCAGAATCGCTTCCCTAGATAAAAGCCTTTTGCACTTTGTTAATGGTGTCAGTGATTTTCATTGGGAGCTTGATGTATTGCATGATGTGGGTTGACATACTATATAGTAAATATTTTGGTCAAACCTAAAATTTTTTAATCTAAATAGTAAAAAGTTGGGGGGTACACAACTTCTCACATTTTGTTTTTATTTTTTTAAATTAATTTTTAACCTTTTTTAAGCACTTTTTAATCTATATCTATAGGCAAAACCCATACGCAGTCCCTTTAAGTACGCACCATTTTTCACTCGGGCACCGCAAGTGGACATTGTTTTATTTTGGCACCTCAAGTAGGTATAAAGTGTGCCACTTTGACATGTTTTGCA
>NC_061119.1:61517452-61581888 GCF_002878395.1 Capsicum annuum | reverse complement strand
ACTCCCTAGCGGGGTTGGATGCGGTGAAAAACCGGAGGGGTGTGACACAAATAAGAGTTCGCATTTAATTAGAACTCTCTTTGTAATCCTTCTCCCAAAAATAATCACGTTAGACCAAAAAAAAGGAGTGTGGTCCATCTAGAAACATTTATTCATCTAGACCTTTAGATCATTACATATAGTTACTCAACTCTTTCGATCCATCTAGAAACATTTATCCACATATTCATATGATGTAAAGGAAAAAAAGATTAGAGCAACTTATATTTCTTTAAATATTTAGTGTAACTAATTATTTTACTTGATAAAGTACCCAACTTTCATCATCTATTCCCTGGATATGACCATGAAATTGATTCTTATTGCATAAACTTATGCTATCAACAGAACTATCAAATTTTATAGCAAACATGCAATCAAGAAAAGTACTCGTAGCATCAACAAAAAATAAATAAGAAATCCAACTAAATAATAGCCGATAGATTAGGATGAGATAACAACACGAAACTTCATTTTATTAAAAAGTTAAGAGACATTACAATTATATTTCTCTTCCAGAGAAACTTAACTAATTGTGAATTTTATCTCCTCTTTGAAGATTTATTTGGGTATGAACTTCAGATTCACAACAATGAAGCTTAAGATATGCCTTTATGATTTTCATTACCTTATTCCTGAAAAATTGATCAAGATAATATTTCACTGGATTTGTCAATTGAATCACCAACAAAAAAGTGAAGCTTTTTATTTTTGTCTTCTTTAAAACTTTTACCTGTATCTACATCTTCACCAGTTTGGACAAATAAAAAGGGAAAGGTATCAAGGAAAATACCTGACAGGACTTCCCTACCCAAAGCACTCACAATTTTCTTAAAATTACATGATACAAATGACACTAGTTCAAAGCTGTGATCCGTATACTCTATAGGCATGGATTGATCTCTAATGACACAAAAGTAATAGCTGAATTCTCAATTGATTAGCTAAAATGACTTAAAATATATAATAACGTATATATAACTGAAGATTGATTAAAAAGAGATCCATACCTGTGAATAGCACAGAGGAATTAATAAGTTCATAGGTATACAACTCCCCTATGAAATGCAAGTAAGGAATAAGTCTTTGGTGCATTCCATAGTTATTCAACTCTTCCCACCCTGATCTCCATTAAAATTTATAGAAATTACGTGTAAAATTTCAATTGCAAAAGTAACCTAAGTATATGATTCAATTAAATTATATATATCAATATAATAGAGCAGAATGAATATAGATGAATCATAGAACAAACGTAACAATTTCAAATTAGGCATATTGGTTGATCGATTGATAAAGTTATTAAAGATACATACGTCTTTTAGAATTATATAAAAAATTAATTTTAAAGGTAGGAGAACTGATATAAACTAATTTTATACAAATCGAGCTTACCCGAGTTAACTCTCTGAAAAACAAAATTTATCTGATAATGTATATAAAGTTTTGGCATATCTATGACCCTACACGAAGTACAATAATAGAGAATTTTACTAAACAGTTTTAAGATACAATGATGCAAATCTAACTTTACCTGAGTCGAGAACTTTCAAAAATAATCTTTTTATCTCCGTGAGGTATGGATAAGATCTACGTGCACTTTGCTCTCTCCTTTATTAGAATACCAAGTTTTCTATCATTATAAATAATTTTAATATGTAACTAGGAAAACTCAACTTTACCTAAATCGAGCGTGAGCTATCTTCTTGCACTTTACTCACTCCTCGAATAAAATTTCAAGTTTTCTATCATTATATACAATTTTAAGATACAACTACATAAATTCAAGTTTACTTGCATTGAAATCTTTCAGAAACAGCCTCTTTATCTCAATGAGATAGGGGTAACATATGTGTCCAATAACTTCAATAGTATGACATTTTAAAAAAATATTATCTTAACTTCATTCTAATTTTTAAAAAGAAAATACCATCTTTTATATGAACAACACCTAAACAATAGCCTATATTATGTTATGCAAATTTAATATCAATATAATGAAATTCCTTACCATCATTGGAAGACCAGCTACTTTCGTGATAACAATATGAAGCTGGAACGTATTTTTCGTCGAAAAGGGTTAATATCACATTTCTATTTCCATTTTCCTATAAATATTAGAAAGTAGTTGAGTAGTAATTATATTCCATATGTACATATTTTATATAAACATTCATTTCCCATAAAGTTTGAAAAAGTAGTGTAAAACTTATTTTCTTATTTTTTATTTAAAAAGATTCAATGTAATATTTATCCTATATTTTAGGACTCGTAATTTTAGAACTTATTTTACTATCTTTGTTAATGTTTTAATCCCATGTTTTATTAGTATTCAATATTACAAATATAATTAAATAATAATTTAAGGAAAAAAAGTGAAAAGAAGATTTTGTCTAAAGCAGGGACTTTTAATGAAGGGCAGAAAGTTCAAATCACTTTTCTAAGGGTCTTCACACTTTTAATACACACACACACACATACACACACACACACACATATATATATATATAAAGAGAGAGAGAGAGATTATAGATTATAAATATAGAAAGATTTTTTAAATTAAAATTGTGCCATTTTCTTTGATCAAATAAAGTTTGATATATTCATTAATTAATAGAAGGAAACAAATGCTTCATAGTCAAACAAATTATAATCAATAGTTCTCGTTTGTTGTTGTCGATCTTTATCCTCCATTTGTACCACCTTAGATTCTTTGTAATATCTCATCCATGTCATCCCAGTCTAGTGTTATATCATCAAAGTCGGGCACATTGTCGTGATCAAAATTGAACGTGTTTGTTGCTTCAGAAGTATAATGGCCCTGATATGTTGGATCCATCAAGTAATTTATGTTGTTTTTGCATGTTTGGGGTAACATCACTCTTGATGATCCTTGATCAAAATTGAACATGGTTGTTGCTTTAAAAGTATAAGGGCCTTGATATGTTGAATCCACTAAATAGGTCATATCGCTTTGGTGTGTCTCGGGTGGTATGACACTTGATAATACTTGATCAAAACTGAACACGGCTGTTACTTCAGAAATATAAGGTGATATGTTGGATCCACCAAGTGATTCATGTCGTTTTCGTGTGATTGGGGTGAAACTTCCAAGTCCTGTGCACCATATGGTTGCACTACTGGCTCGTGCTCCAAATCCCCACTCAAATTTTTAGCAACACTAGCTTTGGAAATGAACTTCTTGATGGCACACAAAACATAATATCTACAATCATCATCCAATTTCTCAAGAACATTCCTTGAAATCTCGTCCTTATTGATTACGAAAGACATTCCTTCTTGCATCCAAGCATAGATCCTCCCTTCTTTCCTAACTTATTGTTTCTAGAGTCGTACGTGCTTTACACGTGTGTTTCACATCAATCACTTAAACTATATATACAAGAAGAATAAAATTATTAAAGAGTAGCAATTGACGCTAAAATAAATGTTATGTCTATTAAATAATTTAAACAAATATCGTGTCTTAAATATGTTATTGACTTTAAAGCCATAAAATCACACCAAACATCTTACCCCCCTAAAATTGACATTTCAATTCTGCTGGCGAAGTTGAATTTTTCATCCGAGGTCATTTCGACCAAAAGTGGGTTCCACACCTATATTTTCAATTTTTTAATTTTTTGTCTAATAGGTCAAAATGAGTTCGGTGCACCGAGACCCGAACCAAAGGTCTACCTAGCCTAAAATTGATATTCCGGAGCTGCTGGCGTAGTTCGCTTAACCATCTATTGTATGGATCAAAAGATATCTCCATAATTCTAAAATAAGGCTCTCGAAGTCATCAAAAACCACAATATCACATAAATGGTACCAAAATGCATCAAAAACTATGCAAATTATTCCCACACCCAGAAATACCGCAACTACGGGGAAGGGTAAAATAGTCGAATCACACAATATCACAAATTTCACATATTTCATCCAATTTTTAGGTCATTACCACTGGAATAACTCTAGAGTGCAACCGCCTAACATCCCTAGTCAAAATAAAAACCGACTCCTCAACAAAGGACAATCGCTCATCTAATTGAACCAATTCCCAATGAATGACATGAGACTCATCAGAAATATAATGATGAAGCATAGAAACATGAAAAACTGAATGAACAACCGATAGATCAGAGGCAAAACCAACTCATAAGCTACATCATCATTAGTTCAAAGAATCTCAAATGGACCAATATACCTGGTGATAAGCTTGTCCCTCTTCCCAAACTTCATCACACCCTTTATGAGTGAAAATCGAAGATAAACATGACCCCAACTCTAATTCTCAAGGGATGAAGTCTATGATTATCATAACACTTCTACCTACTCTGAGCCGCTCTAAGTCTATCTTAAATGATCTGAAATTTGTCCAAAGACTATCGAATTAAGTCCATTCCTCGAGATCACACCTTTAAAACATCAAACCAACCAACTGGGTAGCGGAAACGCCTAACATATAATGCCTCAAAAAGAGCCATATAAAAATAAAAATGGTAGCTATTATTATAGGTAAACTCCGCTAAAGCCAAATGCTGCTTCCACTGGACACTAAAATCCAACACACAAGCATGGAGAATATCCTCCAAAACCTGAATAAACTGCTCTAACTGGCCATCAGTTTAGGGTGAAATGCTGTACTGAGATCCATATGAGTACCCAACTCATCTTTAAAAGTCTTTCGAAAGTGAGATGTGAACACAAGACCTTAATCTGAAATAATGAACACCGGTAAACCATGAAGATGCACAATCTCATGAATGTAGATACGGGTCAACCTCTCAGTACTGAATAAGACCTGAACCAGAATAAAATGAGTTGACTTGGTCAATCAATACATGATGACCCAAACAAGTCAGAGCCATGATATGTATGAGGAAAACCAGTCACAAAGTCCATGGTGATCTATTCCCACTTCCACTCGAGAATGGGTAACCTTTGAAGTAATCTACTCGGTCTCACATGCTCGGCCTTCACCTACTGATAACATAGGCAATGAGCCACAAAATCCACTATATCTCGCCTCATACCACCTAACCAGTAGTGCTGCCTTAAATCATGATACATCGTAGCCACGCCTGGATGGATAGAATATCTGGAACAACAGGCCTTCTACAAGATCAACCTAATCCATTTACCTATTTTTGGCATACAATCTTGACCCTCAATCCTCAAAACTCTATCTAAATTAAGTGAGGCTTTCTTAGTCTCCATACTCAACACCTTATATCGAATCAACCTCAATCTAATATCATCAAATAAATGACCTTGAATCTTCTCCATCAAAGAAGATCTAGCCTCCACAAATGTCAAAATATGCCCAAGTGTCAAAATATCAAGCCTAACTATCTGGTTAGCTAAAGACTAAACCTATAAGGCCAAAAGCCTCTCCTGGGTTAAAATATACCCAAGTTACCCATGCTAGTCGGCTTCTAGATCAAGGCATCCGCAACCACATTAGCATTGCTCGAATGATAGAGAATAGTCAAGTTATAATTCTTAAGCAACTCAAGCCAATAATGCTGCCTCATATTAAGATATCACTAGGTAAAGAAGTACTAAAGGCTACAATGATCTGACAAAATCTTACAACAGACTCCATATAAGTAGTGCCTTCATAACTTCAAGGCAAACACAACTGCGCATAACTCTAAATCATGCACTGGATAATTTCTGTAATGAGGCTTCAACTGATGAGATACATACACAATCAACTTTCCCTCCTGCATCAACACAACACCTAGCCCAACACCTGAAGTATCACAAAAGATGGTAAAACCCACACCCTCCTTGGGCAAAGTTAAGATAGGAGATGAAGTTAACAAATCTCTGAGCTTTTGAAAGCTCGCCTCATAAATATCGAACCATAGAAAAGAAATCTACTTCTGGGCCAACATGGTCAATGGATGTAAAACCCTCAACAAAACACCGATAATAACCTACCAAGCCAATGAAACTCCAAATCTCGGTGGGCGAAGTAGGTTTAGCCCAATCATGAACCACTGCAACCTTGGCTGGATCAAAAATAATAGCTTCCTTAGTCACCACATGACCCAAGAAAGAAACAGACTCCAACCAAAACTCACACTTGAAAAAATTAGCATATAACTTCTCATCCCTCAATCTTTGAAGTGAAATTCATAAATGCTCCTCATACTCAACCTCACTCTTGAAATAAACCAAGATATCTCCTATAAATGCAATAATAAAGGAGTCAACATATGGTTGAAACACCCGATTCATCACCTCCATGAATGTGGTAGGGGGATTGGTCAACCCGAAAGATAGGACCAAGAACTCACACTACAAAAAAATACGTTTAGCGATGAAATTTACTGACATATCATTTTTTGTCACTGTATAGCGATGGATTAGCAATAGAACAATCAATTTAATCATATGCAAAGTAATTCAATTTTTATGTATGCTAGTAGCAACGAATCAGTGATGAAATTACAATTCCTTTGCAAAATAATAGCGGGAAAAATTGGCACCAAAATTTAGTGATCGATTAGCAACAAATTATTGGTCGCTATGTTAATTATTTTGTAGCAATAGATTTAGCAACAAATATTCGTCGACACACTTCAGATTTAAAAAAAATATTTTATTTTATTTAGTGACCAACTTTTTCATCGTAAAAGTGTTCATTTTACTTTTTTAATTAATAAGAAAGTATAGAAAAGGGGGGGGGGGGGTTCTAGGGTTTTAATTTATTTCAGCCCCCCACTCTCTTTCTACTCTTTCTCTCTCAAGAATCATGTTCACAATTTCAAGGCCTTTTTTCCCAATTTGAATAAGTTTTTGCACGAATTGAAGGCATTTATGCATGTATTGAAGGTCAAGCTTACACTGGTTTGCCGATTTAAAGCATTCGAAGGTATTTGCTTCCACTATACACTCTCTATTCGAATTGAAATTTGTGTTTTCTTTATTTTTTGAGTCGATTTTAAATTGTTGTTCACTCTCTATTCGAATTGAAGCTTGAATTAGTTTTAACTTATTAATTTCTTTGAAAAATAATTTAGTTTTGAATGTTTATCCGTGATTTGCTTTACAATGGGTGAATCTTGTGATTTTACTTTACTTTACATAATTTTGGATGCATGCAACCGGTTGGGTTTAGGGTTCATGGAAGCATTTGGGGTTAGGGTTTATTTGGGGCTAGGATAGTTGACTGTTAGAGTTAAGAGAGTTTCAAAATTTTAATGGCGCCTATGATAAATATGAGCAAGTATCATAATTTTTTATTTTTGACAAGCACAGAAATCTGACAAGTCTTGGAAGAATGAACTCACATATGTGGCAAAAAACAAGATTGTCTCGTGTGGCTAGGGGTGACAGTTCAACTAGATGAGATGTGGTTTGTTGTATTTTAAAATCTTTCCAGTAGAGCGTATCTTATCGATAGCTTATGTTAGAGCTCTCAATAGGCTGGGTAATCTCATTTCGCGTTACTAATACCGGAGCAGATTATATATACATACTTTTTAGGTTCTTAGCTACTTTGTATTTTATTTTTCAAAACTGTTCTAAAAAATAATTTTTCTCGTCCATGATAATATTTGGATCTTTTATTTCCTTCGTTTGTGCAGCTTTATTTTTTCCTCTTTGTACTTTGGTAGCTTTGGTGTTCTGCCTTGTCACTCCGCAAATTTCTTTTGTTTTCTTAAAGTGGTTCACAATTAAAGTATTAGGATTCTTTCGACTTTCTTGTTGACATTGTTTTGTTGCATCCATCTCTCCATGTTGGCTTTTCTCTTCTGCAGTAAGGGAGTTTTCTTTGAACTTTCCTCGTGTTGCCTATGTTTTCTAATATCCTTTCTGATGTTGTTGCTAGTACAAATTCATATTCCATGACTTGGGTGATCACTGACATGTGGCATTCTTTGTTTCTAATTTCTTGTAAGATTTCATTGCCGTAGGGTTTGGTTAAGTCGATTTTTACCTTTATTTTTGCTGTCGTTGGTCTAGTGTGTGTGCTAGTGGCCTTATCGATAGCAAGAGATGTCACTACTAAAAAAAGAAGTATATGTTGTGTGCCTTATTTTTCAATTTTCATTTTTCCCTTTGATGGATTGCTCTATCTGGTGGATGACTGAGGGGTAACTTTACATCTGTTGATGGATTGCTTTTAAAAAGATTGGATCTTTTTTGTGGTTTTAGAGATCTAGTAGTGTAAGTGAAATATTTTCAAATATTTATTTGATACACTTTTCTTTCAGGTGCCTTTTAACTGGAAATTCAAGTAGTGCAATTGTAGATTTGTGGCAAAATAAGTAGAGTATTGTATTGTAACACCCCATACTTTTTCCTAGCTTAAATTCGTCCTGAGAATGTCAAAGATTTTCTTCTAAGATGAATACCTTTTTATTTCATGAGGTATTTCATTCTATTATGTGGACAATTAAATAAGATTTTCATCGATACAAGATTCGCCCAAATCCGATACTTGGTGAAGGAGTTATGGCATTTTTAAATTGACAGTGAGCCACCTCGGCACTTGGTGCATCGCGGAGATGGGAAAAATGACAATCGTCAATTCCAGTGGCCCTCCACGATAGCCCCTCATCATGGAGAAGCCCAAATTCCCAATTGTCCCATTCCAGTAGACCAGCGCAATGATGGTGCATCACGTCGAAGGCCAAATTAGCTTTACTATAGGGCACCACGATGGTGGATCATCACATTGAAGTTCTAGGTACCAATTGCCAAAATCCAGTGGGACAACACGATAGTTCTGCATCGTGGAGGTCCCCCATTTCCCAGTCGTCCTTTTCCAGAGAGCCACCACGATAGTGGCGCGTCACAGTGGCTCAATAAATTGGAATTTTTGATTGATTTATAGTTCCGATTTAAAGTTTAATTGGGGCATTTTGGTCAATCCCCAGGGCTCCAATCCATCCAAAATGCATCATTAAGCATATACCAAAGCACTTTATTCTTATTTCATCATTTTTGTCTCAAAATAAAACCCTAGATCATCAAACTTTCTCCTCAAGAAATCCAAATTCCTCCATTAATTCTCCAAGGAAACTCAAGATTAAGGATTCCAATACAAGAACTCCAAGAATTCATCTCCATAAGCATCAATAGAAATCCAAGGTTCAAGTTTTAGCATCTAGTTCATCAATTGAGGTATGTGGGGGATGAACAAGGATAATCCTTTCATCCTTGTGCCCAAAACTTATTTTAATTACAAATTTACTAAAATTTTATGTGATTTCTCATGAAATTAAAGTTAAGGTTTATACCCAATATTTCTATTTATGACTTTATGAGATTTCCAATGATTTAGACGTTGAATTACATGTTTATGTTCATATTTTCATGTATATTGCAGAAATTTCCAGATTTTAAGTTGATTTATAAATGTTTACATCACCAAGCATGAATATTATGATGTTTTAACATGAGTTTGATGCATGGGTGATTAACCCCTAATTAAGATTGCTATTTCAAGATTGTTTGTGCTATGAGCACCCTAATATGGGATTGTTTTCATATTTTTCTATAAAGATTTGACCTTTTTGGTCCTGATCTAAGATAAAGAATCCACTTTGTTTATATAACTTGAGATTTAAAGAAAGAAAGAGCATAATTGATTTTCTTGTAAATCCTTGTGCTATTTTTTTTTGAAATGGATTTCTTAAGATCTTGAGCATAAGAATGAGAGTAGTATTTAGCACCGAGATGGGTATGTTACCAAGGTTTAATGTCCCAGTACTACGAGCCACTGTAGGATTAAAATTATTTTCACTTCTACGTGGATGACTAAGATTGTGATCACATAAGATAAGAAGTTCTATTCAGATGGCAAGGGTAGAATAGCTTAACCCAACATGGGCAAGACGTGGGACTCCATGTATGCTCACATGGTTTATGTCAGTTAGAAGAACCTCCCAAAAAGATGTCTCCTACTCTTAAAACAGTCTATTGGTTTAAAACCTTAAGATAAAGTGTTTTCTCTACAGCTTAATAGTAAAGATTTTCAGAATAGTTTCTCAAAAAAGAATAATATAAAGATTTTAGAAAACTAAGTGTAAAGGCTTATAGGTCTTACTCAGATTATGCTTTAAAGAAAGATATTAGCTTCAAATTTTAGCTTTCAGATTTCAAATTTAAGAGTGCGTCCTTTCTATACGTAGACAGTATGATTTAAAGAAAGAATACAAGTACAACTTTTAGAACTAATGTTATGAATCACTAGATTTAAAAAGTATGATTTGCTATTCGTGATTATAGATTTCAGTATTTCAGATATTCCATCTTATGTGAGTCATTTACATTTAGCATGCATTGATTTGCAAATTATAATGATGAGATGATATTGTACTTATGCATCACCCCCATATACTCAGTACATCCTCAAAGTACTGATCCACATATGTCTATGTGCTATATTGTCTGATAATGTAGGTACAAGTTGTAGCACACATACCATATTCAAACAGCTTGCAGATTCCAGTTAGCGGATGATGAGTCCTCTTACTTTGGGGACTTTAGTTAGATGTTATTGATGTACTTTATTTTCCTATTCATATGTATTGATTAGTAGTAGTTAGAGTCGCGTCCCAGCTATTTATAGTCAGTATAGTAGAGGCTTCACAGATGATAGTTAGAGTCAGTTATGTAATTTCAGTCCCTCTTTTTAGACTTTATCTAAGTGTAAAAGTTGTATCAATATTGTATTTTTCCCAGATTCCATCATTATTATGTTTCCGCGCAATAAACTCAGTCATTTTATACATATTATTCAGTTGCTTATGAGTTATGCCAGTAGAAGGGTTAGCTTGGGATCACTTGTGGTCCTAAGCACCGTATTTTTAAACTTTCTTTCTGCTTTTTCATTTTTCTTGTTGTGCTTGTTATCTTTTTGATTATGTTTGTAACTTATTTTTGTTATTAAGCATGTAATGATAAATTTGTTGTTATAATAGAAGTATGTATCGCTTTTATCATATTTTTATGGTAAACTAGTTTTGTTTTCTACTTTATGAGCATTTTGAATAATTTAGTGAAACTTTTAAACTGCCAATTGATCTACTTAATTATGCTTTCTTTGCTAATTAGTTCTTCATATAGAGTTTGATCATAGATTATCGTATTTGTTAATATGAATTTCCAATAAGGTTAATTATTAAGACTGAGTGTTGCATTTCTTATTAAGCTGGTTAATTAGCACTGATTATCCTATTTTTTATTTCAACCTTAATAGGAAAATGAATAATCTAGAGCATGGTTGGATGTATGAGAGGTTAGATAGTTGTGGAGATTTATACTCTAGTTTTGTAACCAGGGTGGATGAATTTATTCAATTCGCATGTTCTTAACAAAATTGCATGAGTGGTGACAAAGTTAGATGCCCATGTGCAAAATGTCAGAACTATAAATTCATGGATGTCGAAACTGTTAAATGTCACCTTTACTAAGCTGGATTTGTTGAGAACTAGTCTATTTGGAAGAATCAAGGGGAAAGAGATGGTATAAGTGGGACTGATTGTGGTAATGACTTGCATGGTGGTAGTCAACCTATATTCAGAGAGAATTCATACCAATAAATAATTTTGGATACAGCTGGTCCCAACTTTTCTCAAGGTTCAAGTTGGAAATCTTATAGCAATATTGAACCTGAGTCATCTTATCCTTTTGAACATTCAATGGAGGAAGATCCTAATTCCGTGTTTAAAAAATTTTATGATTTGCTAGATGCTGCTGATGCAGAATTATATCTCGGTTCATCCCTCTCTCAACTTGTAGTTGTCTCTCAAATATTAAATATTAAAACGGAGAACAATATGTCCCACAGAGGCTATAGCCAGATGATGCAATTGCTTAAAGAGGCTTTACCTGAAGATAACATAGTACTTGATAGCTATTATCAACTGAAGAAGCTAGTACGTAGCTTGGGTTTGCCGGTTGAAAAGATTAATTGTTATGAATCAGGATATATATTGTATTGGGGTGATGATGATGAACATCTTACATCTTATAAATTTTGTAGCAAGCGAAAGTATAAGCGTTGTGTTGGCTCTCATAAGAGAAAATTGGTCCCTTGCAAGAAAATGAATTATTTTCCTTTGATTCTGAGATTGTAAAGATTATATGTATCCCATACTACAGCTGTCCAATGAGATGACATCATGAGCATAAAAAAGAGGATGGTGTGATGTGCAATCCATCAAATTCTGAGGCTTGGAAGCACTTTAATGAAACTCATCCCTTTTTTACTGCTGAACCAAGAAATGTCAGGTTGGGGTTATGTACGGATGGTTTTCAACCATCCATTCAGTCTGGAAGAAAATATTCTTTGTGGCCAGTGATTGTTACTCTATACAATTTACCTCTAGGATTGTGCATGGAAAGGCTTATATGTTCTTATCAATCATTGTTTTAGATCCGACAATTCCAAACATTAAATTGATGTTTATCTGCAACCCCTAATAAAGGAATTCACTTTGTTGTGGGAGATAGTGTGAAAGAGTTTGACATCTCAAAAGACAAAACTTTTAATTAAGGGTAGCTTTGATGTGGACAATTAGTGACTTTCCAGCTTATTCTATGTTATCGAGATGGAGTACTGTGGGTAAATTAGCATATTCTTATTGTATGGAGGAAACACAATCCTTTAGATTACAGCATAGAAGAAAACAATCTTGGTTTGATTGCCACAGAATGTTCCTTGACCAATATCACCCATTTAGGAGAGATCAAAAGAGCTTTCTTAAATGCTAGACTGTCAAAGACCCTCCCTCCCCAAAACATATAGAACAAGAGAGGAAATTTTGGACTAGATATGTAATTTGGGGATAAGAAATGTAACAGAGTTAGATGTAGAGCAAATTGATAAAACAATATGTAAGACATGTGGGTGGAAAGAGCGAAGCATCTTTTGGGATTTTCCATACTGGAGTTCTAACATGATTCAACATATTCTTGATTTGATGCATATTGAGAAAAACTTCTTTGATAATGTATTTAAAAATATTCTTAATTTTCATGACAAAACCAAAGACAATCCATAGTCACATCTAGATACGACAAAGTATTATGATCAACCTTAATTAGGAAAGGATAGTAATGGACAATATCCAAAAGTTGTCTATATATTAGACAAGGAAACAAGAGCTATCTTGTTGAATTGGGTGAAAGTCTTAAAGTTTCCAGATGGGTATATTTCAAATTTGGGTAGGTTTTCGACACAAATGCGAAAAGGTTATTTGGTATGAAGAGTTACGATTGTCATTTGTTCATGTAACGACTAATGACTATTGCTTTTCGGGAACTACTTCCTAGTAATGTGTGGAAGCCACTTATAGAATTGAGCTTATTTTTTAAGGATCTTACTTTGACCACTCTATGAGTGGATGATATGGTGAGATTAGTGAGAGATATTCCACAAATTTTGTGCAAGTTGGAACATATATTTCCTCCTGGGTTCTTTGACTCAATGAAACATCTTCCTATGCTCCAGAATTGCTGGACCTGTGCAATATCAATGGATGTATCCTTTTAAAAGGTAAATATGGAACTCTAGGTCAAACTTGTGACGATTAATTAATACATAACCTTCCAAACATAATTTTTTTTCTATATATAGGTATTTGGGAACCCTTAAAAGGATGATTGGGAATAAAGCTAGTGTTGATGGTTCCATTTGTGAAGCCTACTTGATGATGGAGTCAGTACAATTATTTTCTCATTATTTTGAACCTCATGCTATGTCACGAAATCATAATGTGGATTGTAATGACGATGGTGATGTTGTGGAAGATCTTAAAGAAAATCTTCCAATATTCTCCCATCCAGGTCGACTTTAGGGAGAGGCCAAAAAAAGAGATTTAACCTTAAATGAAATCAAGGCGGCCCAAACTTATATTTTACTAAATTGTGAGGAGGTTGAGCCATTTCTGAGGTAACCAAATTCTCTTAATAATAATAATAATAAAATCTAGTCTTATATCATGACTTCTCTTATTTAAATTATTTTGTTGCAATGAAGTATGTACCTGCAACTTTTGAAAGAAGAATTTCCAAATCTCTCTCAAAGTGAAATAGACGAGAGCCTTGAAGAAAATTTTGCTAAATGGTTCAAGGAATATGTAAGATTTAACTAAATATTAACTTTCATATAATGATGTACTTAAATTGGCTTCTCAAATTTAACTAAATCTTTGATTTTTTTTTAAATAGGCTCAATGTAATTCCATTGAAAATGAATACTTGTGTAGTCTTGCTTATGGAATATTAATAGGAGCTACATGATTCAGTTTATTTTGTTAATCAATACAAATTTCATACAGAATGTCATGGTAGCGTGAGATCAATAATGAATAGTGGAGTTTGTATCTCTAATCCAAATTTTGGTGATTATTATGGGTGGATAAAAGATATTATACAAGTGGAATATCGTGAAGAACCTTTAAAGCAAACTGTGTTATTCAAATGCGAATGGTTTGACCCAACAATGGATGTCAGAAGCATAATCAGTACAAGTTGGTTAATATTAACCATCGTCGTCGATATAAAAAGTATAAGCCTTTTATTCTTGTAATGCAAGCAACTCAAGTATGTTTTGTACCTTATCCAAGCAAGAAAAAGGACAAGGATGATTGGCTAGCTGTATTTAAGGTCAAACCTCGAAATTTTATTGAATTACCAGTTGAGGAAGTGGTGACAACTTCAGAACTGAATGCTCTTTTTCAAGTTGAAGAAGTTGAAGTCCATGAGATAGATATGTTTGTTTCTATTGATGAAGATATTCTATTATATGATCCAAATGGGGGTTTACTTGAAATGAATGAACCTCTTAATGATGGTTTATTTGAATAGCATCATGAAATTCAAGATGGATCTACAAAAGAATAATATAAAACTGAGGAAATTGAGGAGGAGGATGAAGAGGAAGAGTTTGAAGAAGACATAGATAGTGACTAGAGCTTGTTAAAAAATTGCTATTTTATCTTTGTTGTATTTTGTTTTTAGTAAGAAGACAATGATAGTGACACGTGCTTGATAAAAATCTTCTATTTTATCTTTGTTGTATTTTGTTTTAAGTATTTTTTCTCTAAATTATTGTTATTTTCTTAGTTTTTGGTTCCCTTTTATTAACCTGTTAGTTTTTCATATCACATCATTTTAATTTAGTTTTTAGTAGTAATGATCTAACATACCGTTATTTTTGTATAGATATGACTCGAGGTGGATATCGTGCAGACAAATCCTCAGGTATAAGTAAGACTGTCAATCATGCAAAAATTCCTTGTATTCTATTACTAGTGGTTGAACAGGATAATACAAGTTCCATCCCTAGCAGTATGCCAACCAATCAAATACTACTGCCCAATCATACGCCATTGGCTCAAACATTGGGAGAAAGAAGTGCCCTAGTCATTCTTGAGATATCTCTTATTTTACCTAACCAAAGCAACCCAACAGGCCAGAATATGAATGCTCAAAGCAACACAGCAGTTGAGGGAACAACTAGTCAGAGAAATGTATCTGGTTCAGGTGATTCCAATTGTAGCAATGGCTAGACTCTTATTTTTCTGACTTCTTTAGGGTTAGTACTTAATATTTTTTTTTATATATATTAGGGAATGATGTCATCAATGTTTTCACTGTGTATTGGTCATTATTAGTTGATAATCAATTCCATGGTCAAAGTTTCTACTCCTAATTTTTTAAAGCTATAATCATGCATATTTTTCTTAAGAGTATAGCTATTGAGACTGATGTGGTTGATCTATATTTTGTAGCTAAATTAATTCCTTAGTGGAGGTACAAAAAGAAAAATGTTAAGAGATGTATACATAACATGTCAAAGTCATTCATTTTTTATTTACATGTGTTAGTCAAGATAAACTGCCCAAATAGCTTTTCTGTTTACTGATTTTGTACAAATATTGTAGTATTATTGGTGTTGGATTTGATGTTCCAAAGGTTGGAACCTTCTTCAAAATGCTGCAGTTCCATGACATTTCTTTCAAAAGTGGAGTTGATCCCAATGGGATCAACTGGAAAGGTGTCTCTAAAGATGTCAAAGATGGTTATTTTGGAGAATTCAAGGTATGTTTTTTAAAATAATAATCGATAGCAATTGTTTGAGTTTGCACATAGCACTTAATTATATTACTTTAAACTGTATTTTAGAAGAATTTCTATTGGTATGCTTCAGTTAGTGAAGCAGTGGTGAAGCAACAATGGTCGAAGAAGGCTGTATTATGCTACAAGAATTTCATTTCTAATATAAAAAAAACATAGAGCTATAGTTCAACCAGAATTTGTAAATGACTATATGTGGGAAAAGTGGATGAAACTTTGGGAAAGTGATAGATGTATTAAGAATTCCAAGATAAATTCAAAGAACCATTGTGGTAGCCGAGAAGTAGCTGCTAGGACACACACTGGTGGCTCTATCACAGCTGGAGAGCACCAAAAGAAACTTGTAAGTATAAATTTTCTAAACAATTGATTATGTGTGGTTTATGTTGTTAGTCTATGATAGAGATTATTTGAATTTTTAGTGGTGATTGATAGTGATGTTGTTAGTCTGTGATCTGCTGCTAAATACCTGAAATTTGTTGATTAGTTTTCTATCGTTTTATTTCCATTTTAGTAGCTAAAGTTGTTTCTAAATTGCGTAGCAAGCTGCTGGCCTTGCTACTATTTTGTTTGATTTGTTGCGGTGTCCTTTTAGCTGTTGCTATGTAATTTTTTCTCTTTCTTTTGCCACTATATATGATGCTCTGGTCTACTGCTACAATTAAACTTGGGAGAGTAGATGAACAAGTGGTCAAAGCAGTCATGGCTGTAAATAGAGCTGCCACAACGGCTTTCTATGTGGTGTTTTATATTGACGTTAGTCTTTTTTTATCTTTGCTTTTTTGGTTAGTTTATTTACTTACTTCCTATATTGTTCAGTTTGTAGACTGTGTTAAAATGCTACAAGAATAAAAAGGTATTATAGTCATTCTACTGCTAGGACTGTATAGTGTGCAGTGAGTTGTTTACGTTGTGTCAGTTGCTCATTGTGACAAAGATAGATATATGCTATGCTGTGTGATATAAATTTTCAATAGCAATAACATATTCATTGCATATCCACAAGTTGGGTCTAGGAGGGTGGTATATAGATACCTTATTCCCACAGAGATTGTTTCTAATAAATTCTCAGCTCAGGTAAAAACATTACAAAGCAATTCGAAAATGGAAAACAACTAGAGAAAAGAGGTTGTGTGATTTCTAATATGCTAATTGTTAAAGTATGGGAGTAGGTAGAGGAGAATGTTTCACTTCGTATATAATGATTCTCTGTTCCTAAAGTTAGGTGATACTGCTGGATTCTTGGCTGGTACCTTGTGTGAATTCTTGCCTTTATGGGCTGCACTTCTTGTTGGTGCTATTCAGAACTTTATTGGTTATGGTTGGGTTTGGCTTATTGTTACTAGAATAACTACACCTTTTCGATTATGGGTTGTGAGTACAGTACTTTTCTGCTTCAAAGCTTTCTAGTTTGTCTTTATGACTTCTCTTGTTGTGCACTATTTTTTTTACTTTCCACTTCCTACGAGCTTTTACTTTTTTGCTCTCTTGATAACTCAGGCTCACAAATTTAGAATTATTGATGACTTGAGCCCACAATTTTATAGTTGCTAATGACTCGAGCTCACAATTTTAGAATTGAAGGTAAAAGGTGCTTGAAATTTGATCAACTAATCTTGTTGCTATCCATTGATTTCATTTGTAACTTTTGGCTATCTGTTAGATGTTTCAAAGCTTCTATTTTTTATGATGGAATTGTTAATAGCTGCTGCAAATAGAGCTTCCACTGCTGCTAGAGTTGCTGCTATCATAGTACTCTTTGATCTGCTAGATGTCTTCTCTTGATAACATGTAATTATATTGGTTAAGTGAATGTACAGACTGTCTTTATTTTGTTCAAAGAGCTGCCACTGCTGCTAGAGTTGCTGCTATATTTTCTTTGTGTAGCTGCTATGCCAAGAAGTTTTATGACTCTATATTCTTCTGGTTTGCTGTTATGTACGTTGGTCTAATTCTAAATACCTAGAAATTCTGTATAGGCTCTTAAAATAGGTCAAGATCCAACTCCAAGTGAGTTACATTTGCTCGTCCATACACATAATCATGATGGAAAATCTTTTGTTGGTGAGCATTCTCGACTTCTACATATAAGTCTATAATTTACATCATTACTCTTCTCTTATTATTCTTTTTTATTGACATGAACTTGAGTATATTTTAATAATTCTACTTGTTACAGAAAAAGTATGAAGAAATTGTACGGAACAAATTACAGTGTGAATCAGAAATTGATCAATTGGAATCATATTATGAAGCTACGGGAGGAGCAAAGAAGAAAAAATTATTTGGTCTTGGGTCTGAAGCTGAAAGTTACTATGGGAAAAAAAGTTGTGCCTGTAATGCCTCCACATTATCAGTACCACGTTCAGTTTCTTTATCGACAACAAATTTGGAGGAGTTTGTGAAACAATTGATTCCGGCACTTACTACTCATTTTCTTTCGATAGTTATTGAGCGTATTGGTGGTATTATGGTACAAGAAGGGGCCGTGCTTGATCCTCCTCCTACTATTGATGATGATGATGACGTTGATTCCTAGCTTCATATTACTCATAGTCCTTGATCGTTGTATTTTTGATAGACTATTTTGTGTGGAAGTACAAAAAATTTATGTAGTAGCAAATACTAATTAATTTTGATGGATGTTGGTTTTACATTAGTTTATTTTTGACAAAACATTTATGTAGTAAAAAATTGTGGGTGTTTGGCCACAATTATTGTGTATTTTTTATCTAGATGAATGTTGGTTATTTTAATCATTCTATAATTTATGTGTTTCAATTATTTTCTTTCAAAATCATTTGTGACAAACAATTAGTGATTAACATTTGTCGTTGCTACTGTAAAACTTTAGGGACGGATAAATTTAGTTGCTAAAGACGGCTTCTATTAGCGACAAAAAATTAGTGACTACCTTTTGTCCTTGCTATTGAAAAACTTTAGCGATGGATAAATTTGATCATAAAAGACAGCTACTCAGTCGACCAAACTATGTTGCAACGGATCAACGATAAAATATTCAGTCGTAAATTTAATCACGAGGAAAATAAATTTTGGTAATAGCAACGGAATTTTTCGTCAATAACAGCAACAACCGATATATATCATTGCTAAGGGGTCACAAATTTTGTGACGGAAATTAATTTTTCGTCGCTATGAGCTAGCAACGAGAAATACAGCGATAGAAGACAATCTATTGCCATTCCGTCGCTATGTCTATTTAGCGATGGATTTTCATATGATAGCGACAAAAAGTGTGTGTCGCTAAATGCTGTTTTTTTTAGTGTCATAATGACCATATCGAGTCTGAAAATCTGTCTTCGGAATATCCGAAGCTCTAATCCTCAATTGGTGATAACCGTACCTCAAATCAATCTTCAAAAACACCGCAACATCCGAAAGCTTATCAAACAAATCATCAATGTGAGGAAGAGGATACTTATTCTTAACCATCACCTTATTCAACTGTCGATAATCAATAAACATCCATATAGACCCATCCTTTTTCTGAACAAACAAGACAAGCACAACCCAAGTTGAAACACTAGGTTGGATAAATCCCTTATCCAATAACTCCTGCAACTGTCCTTCAGTTTCTTCAACTCTGTTGGGGCCATCCTATAAGGAGGAATAGAAATGGGCTTGGTACCTTCTTAACATTAATAGCGAAATCAATATCTCGATCTGGAGGCATACCAGGAAAGTCTGTAGGAAACACATCCATAAACTCATGGACAACACAGATAGAATCCAAGAAAAGAGGTGATACAACACTGGTGTCACGAATATGAGCCAAGCAAGATAAACATCCCCTCTCAACCAATTTATGAGCCTAAACAAAAAATATAATTCTCTTAGGACCCGAATGAAGTGCACCCTTCCAAGCAATTCTTGGCACACCCAATGAAGCTAAAGTCACAGTCTTAGCAAAAAATCTAAGACATCATGATAAGGAGCCGACCAATACATGCCCAAAATAACATTAAAATCGACCATGTCTAATAAAAGTAAGTCTACCAAAGTCTCACGCCCAACAAAAGTCACAACACAAGATCGGTGCACCCGATCCACCACTAAAGAATCACCTACTGGGGTAGATACCTGAATAGGTATGGCAAGAGGCTCACTAACAGAATCAAAACCCAAAGCAAAACACAGATACATAGGATATTGTCGATTCGGTATCACATAATACAAATGTAGGTCTAAAAACAAATGGGGATGATACTTGTAATCACAGCATCAGAAGACTATACCTCTAGTCTGGCTAGTATAGCATAACACTGACAACGGCCCCCAACTGGCTGAATAGCCCCACGACCACCATGGCAGGCTCTACCACCTCTACCTTTTGCTTCTCTGGTGGTACCCCTACCTCTTATAGTTGAAATAGAAGTAGACCGAATTACCCAGCGGTGACAATCCCTGGCCACATGACCAATCTTATCACACACATTACAATCTCTACGACCAGTGTCAACAAAAAAAGGTACAACTAGCCTCGAAAAACCACCCTGAACTACTGAAATAGAAGATCCACCACCTAAACTCTGTAAAGCTGCCTGCATTGGCCTACCATGGTATCCATGAGAACCCCTAAAATCTCTACCTCAGGAGGTCTGACTCCAGAACTCACCAAAAACATCGTCCCTTCTTGGTGCCTACATGAGATGCACTACAAATATCCTCCATCATCTTAACATGATCCACAATACTCTTAAAAAAAGCCTTAGACACAACTATCTGAGATGTAGCCAACTGAAGAGAAAATATCCAAGCCCTTCACAAACTTCCAAACCTTTTTAGACTTAGTGTAAATGCTATCATAGGAATATTTGGACAGGACATGGAAGCATGCCTCATACTCAAAAACTGTCATGGGGCCCTGCTCCAAATGATCAAACTCATCCCATCCTCTCAAGATGAACAAAAAAAATTTCTCTAAGAAGGCATCAACAAATTGATCATAAGTTATCTTAGGATAATCACGAGGTCTATTACTCACAAGCGACCTTCTCTAAATTCTAGAAATATCTCTCAACTGATAGGTCGTATAAGCAACAACATCCACACAGAAAGAGTGAAACACAACTTAGAACATAAGGTATGAAAGAACTTTGCAAAATAAAGTATAAAATGAGGAAAGTTCCCTAAAAATATCCTATAGCCTCTCGAAGATAGATACATACATCTACGTATTGATCCGTGAGACTCTTTAATGCATCCCGTTCTGCGAGACTTTATTAGACATCCCATTCTTACACTGTTGAGACCAATGAAACCTGGCTGCTCTGATACCAATTTGTCACGACCCAAAAATGCAAAGGTCATGATGGCACTTGTCGCGCCAAACCTTGACAACAAGTAAGCCTATCACCCGAACAGATACACAATGGGAAAAAGGAAAGAATGCCCCCAAGATAAGGCTTTTAGAAAGAACCCTAACCATATAGATATAATAAAAATAGAAAGAATAAAATCAACACATGTATCCATAACTCTCAAAACCTGGTGTCAACAGTATAAGAACTACTAATACAATTTCGGAGTCAAATATATCAGAAAAGTAACCACAAAGGAAAATATATATCTCCGAACACTAATAAAGACATAACTGATATAAAAAGATAGAGATGAACTTTGGACATATGAATGTCCAACCACTACATTGAGAAAACTGAAGGCGCTCAAAATCAACCAATCTGAGATGCACTCGAGCTAGGACCTACACCTAAAGGGCACAGTAGACGTGAGTACATTCCACTTATAATCAATACGTATCATGGGCCAACAAAGAAAAGTAGTAAATAAAGTATACAAAATATTCATTAAGGGCACGTCATTTGCAATCAAAAAATATCCCACAATGATTGCCCACACCGCTTGCAGTAACAGTTCTATAATATCTGCATATAATACACACCATACTAGATAGGGATACAAATATACACAATATCACATACAAGTAAGACAAAAGAGAGACAAGTATTATCAAGATCATCAAATATAGTTAAAAGAAGATAGAACAATTAGACGTTAATAAGTCAAGATATAAAACAAATAGGTAAATGACAAGTCAATATGGCAATTCAAACACAACATAAACATAATAACGCGGGTGTAATGCATATGATGATGATGATGATATATGGGATTGGCACACACCCTTGAGTTTGGCACACAACCTTAAGTTTGGCATACAACTTCAAGATCACCAATATCCACAACTCTTCTCCAGCATGATCCTTCAGAGATGGTCCATAAATCCAATATCTAATACCAATATTTATTATTCCAGTGTTTCCAATATTTTCAAAGCACATACATAATATAAGACACTAATCAAGTACACATACACGACAATATGTATATGTAAAGCAATAAAACAAATAAGTGAAATGATGCGTATGATGACATGAGAATGACAATGCAATGTTCAAAACCATTCAAAATGAGTATTTCCATAGCCAATACACATGATATATTTTTATAATCAATTCACATGATATATTTCTAAAACCAACCACAATGTTATAATTCCACAACCATGTGAACCAATATCCACTCATTACTTTCGTTTCATCCCTAAATTTCCACATGTCTCATATACCAACAGGTATGAATATATCACAATACACCAATTGTACCATTTTAGGCATTTCAACAATACAATATAGTTATTCATATATATATTCAGGGCTATCAACATCATATAGGACTCACACAGTCAAACACATTACATAATATCTCAATTTCAAAAATTACATCACATATGAGCCCCCACACGGGCACAATACATATATAGCCATTTGTCATGATTAGTTCTCACTCTTAACATATATTTTTGTACCATCATTTACTATCCAACCCAGTCTGAAAGAGTTAAGCCATAACCTACCTCTAAAGTTGAAACCAATCTGCTACACTTTGGACCCACGATCTTACTTTTCACAAACAATCTCGAACTCCACTAAAAATATCAAATATAGAATCTACATAAAACTAATGACACCCATATTAACTACTTTTATTTCGAGGCTAAAATAGACCTCCGAAATGGGTTTTCAAAAAAAGAAGGGCAAAATTAAAACTTTACTTCAAAAACATGTTCTTCATATTTTTAGGAATCTACAGCTGAAAACCCAAGTCAAATTGAGTAAAAAAATGAGGTTCAAAATGAAGAAAAACTATTTTTAAGCTTTATCAGGTAAAATCTTTGAAATCCGAGTTAAAATCAAGAATCCGAGTTGTTTTGAAGTTTAAATTGATGAAAAACTAGTGATTATACGATAAAAATATTATTCAAGTGAAAAAGAGTGAAACTGGAGTTTAAAATCAAGACCTAAGATTTTGGAGTTCTGAGAAATTAATCAAGAAATTACTAAGAAAAAAGGTGGATTCTTACCTTAAATCCGTATTAGAATCAAGAAATAGATGTTAATCTGGCTTCCTAAATTCCCACAAGCTTTACTTTTAACCTCCCACACTATTTTAGGGTTTAATTTCAAGAGACAAGATGAAAGAATGCACAAAATGGGCCAAAAAGGGGAAAATCTGCTATAACAATAGTTTTTATTTTTTTAAAGTTCAACCCGGACTTCGATGGGATATCCGAGATTCATTCGGAGCCTGATATATGCAAACGAACCATGAAACCATACTAATTTCAATGTTTTGAATAAGTTGTCAAAGTCAAATTTTATAAAAAAACATCATTTTCAAAGAGTTAACCCCCGGAACCCGAAATAGCAATTTTCCAATCCAAGGGATGAAATGAAATTTAAAAGCCGTAAAATCACACCAAGTATCTTACCATCCTAAAATTGACATTTATATGCTGGTGAAGTTGGATTTTCCATCCGAGGCTATTTTGACCAAATGTGGGTCCGACAACCATATTTCTAATTTTCTAACTTTTCGACCAATAGGTCGAAATGAGCTCGGGTGCACCGAAACCTAAACCAAAGGTCTACCTAACCTAAAATTAATATTCTAGAGCTTGTGGGACTATCCATTCAGCCACCCATCATATGGATAAAAAGATATTCCCATAAGTCTAAAATAAGCCTCTCGAAGTCATCAAATACCACAATATTGCATAAACGGTACCAAAATGCATCAAAAATCATATAAATTACTCCCACACCCCAGAAATACCTTAATAAAACTACTGAGAGGGGTAAAATATTCAAATCATAAAAAATTATAAATTTCACATATTTCATTAAATTTTTAGGTCGATACAATTATCAACTCTAATTAGGCACCATAAAAATAAACATGCATATAAGAAATCATTAATAACATATCAACCCCTAACTCAGGCATTCCATCATGGTAAAGACAATCAATGCTCAAAAAGTCCTAGAATAATGATTCAATCCCGCACATGGACATTATATCTAAAATAAAAGCACTTAAATGCACAGATAAGGCCGATGATCTCAGATAAAACCCCCACCGGGCACATAATAATAATAATAGTCTTGAAATATAAACCGCATAGTTATTTCTCCCAATCCATAGCATGTTTTATTTATTTATTAACCACCTAGCTCAATCTGAAAGAAGGTAAACCATAACCTAGCCCAAAACGATGAAGTACAAGCCTAAAGTCCTTCAACACAAACCTTTTTCCTTACGAACGACCCCGAAATCAACTACAATATTTAAATATAGCATTATGAGTTAAAAGAAATCTAATGATACGGATATTTAAATAGGGTCCAAAATGAGTTCTAAAATGAAAAAGGTAAAATCAAAATTTATTTTAGAAATACGTTTCCCAAGGTTAAAAGAATCTACAGTTGAAAACAAACATGAAAATGAGATTCAAATTGCAGAAAAATTATTTTTAATCTTTTTTGAAAAAATCCTCAAAATCCCATGCTATAACTAAGACTAGAGAGTATTTTGATGATATAAATTAGTGAAAAGCAAAAGAATTAAGGTTTGGAGGTTACCCAATCTCACATGGTGATGAAAATTCTAAAAATTGCCCAAACTCAAAGCTCAAGTTCTAAAAATAGTAAAAAATTGTAAAAAGGAGTTATATTCAGCGGTTACTGCTTAAGCGGCTAAATGACCGCTTAAGAAACTACTGCTAAAGTGGTGGCAGGCCGCTAAACCGATGACTGACCACTATAGAGACTACTACTTAAGCGGTCTTAGGATACTAAAGCAGCAACCACTTAAGCGAACCTTGACCGATTAAGCTGCTGCACCAGATATTAACAAATGCTGATTTTGGTGAAATTCTACCAAGCTTTGAACGTGTCATCGAGATTTGATCGGTGCCCCACAAAGACAAACTATATATTCTATCAGTCTATTTATGATGTTTCAGACTCAATAGTGATGTTGGATTTTAAAAAAAAATGATTGTTTTCAACACATTAACCCTCGGGACTTTTTTTTAACTATTTTCTAAATGAATGGTCAAACTATAAAATAAAGGTTCCAAACTCAAACCAACCATACTACTAACCTAATTTTGATAATTTGTACCTAATGGAATTGTCCAAATCATCATTCGATACTTAGAATATCAAATATTTATCAACATCAACTATATGACTTTTAAAGCCTCTAAAAATCATAAACTCACCCAAATTATTTCTAATTGCATCGAGAATCGTGCCAATCACCCCACACTACAAAATTAACATATAGTAACTAAGGAGCAGGTCTCAATGTTCAAAATATAGAAAAAAAAAGTTTTGACTAATTAGATCTTTACAACATCCACCACTATGACTCAGATTCGTCCTCAAACTAAAAGAAAGGAAATACCTGAATCATTAAAATACTACGGGTAATTACAACACATATCAGACTCGACCTACTAAGTAAACTCCTTAACAGGATGGTATCTTCCCTGAACTTTAACCATAGAAATATCTATAAAATCCAACCATCTATCATCTCTGGCTAAAATGGAGACTGTCTCCTCTACAAAGGTCAACTTCTCATCCAACTGAGCTAAATTCCAATGAAGCACATGGGACTTATCCATATTATAGAGATAAGTCATACATACCTAAATATATGGTTGAACGAATGACACATATGGAGGTAAGGCTAACTCATAAGCAACCTTCCTAACTATCTAAAAAATCTCAAAAGGCCTGATATACCTAGGTCTAAGCTTGCCCCTCATTCTGAACCTCTTAATGCCTTTCATAGGAGACACACAAAGGAAGACTTATTCACTAATCTCAAACTTCATGACACAAAGCCCGCGATCTCCATAACTTTTCTTACTACTCTAGGGTTCCCAAAGCTTATCCTGAATAATCCAAAACCTATCCACATAATCACAAAGAAATTCAATACCACAGAGTCTAAACTTACATTATTGTATTATTTTTGACCTACCTCATTTTTAAATGGGGGAAGTTATCGTAAATGGAATGTTTCCATGGGTAACTGGTGAAACAGTTTTCTGGGATTAGTACATGGATAAAAATTATCCTTTGTTGTTCATGGGTAGATGGTGGATGTATTATCCATAGAGTGTACGCATGATGGTTGGTGAGTTTGATGGTATATTTATACGGTTGATAATGGCTTAACTTTTAGACTTGTTTCACTTGACTAAACGTAACTTTGTGATAATGTGTTGACTTATTGATTGAAATCCTAAACTCTTATTTGGTGATTAATGTGCTAAGTCTATAATGGTTTTGAGAATGGATTAACTTGTTGTACTATAATTTGGTAATATGGTCATATTCTTATTTTGGATTGACCAAATAACCCTAACAGTACACTATTATTGTCTTGTGTGCTTACACTAGACATGCTTTTAGTTTTTTTTTAGTGCAGTACATTTTATATCGGCTTTTATGAGGCCTTACTTATGATTTCAATGTTTGACTTCTGATTTAGAGATGATCAGTATGTTTTGATCTACCAAGAATCCTTCTTGGGTGACAGAGTCTTTATTTTTGGACTATATTTTTCATTTAGTTTTTGGGTTATATTTTCTTCTTGAAAATCTTTAGCAGTTTTGGTATGGTTGACTTTTGTGTCCTAGGAATGGTTTGGTTTAGTACAATGCTCTGCATTTTAGTTATGCTTATGTTTTGATTTAAAATTGATTATCTTTATTGATGGATTAGTTTTCTTATCTCTTTAAGTGTTGATTTTGATATGGTGTGCGATATGGTTAGTTCTCCTACCGGTTGAGTAGTTTAGGTACCACTCACGATGGGTTTGGGTTGGAATAAAGCTGGTATAAAAGCTTAGGTTTGTTGTTCTCATCGTACCAAAATGAGTCCAATAGAGTCTCGCAGAACGGTACGAAGTAGTTGTACTTTTCTTTGGAAGGCTATAGGGATTTAGAAAATCTTTCATTCATGTTTATTTCGTTCTATAACATGATTCCAATTGGTATCTGATTATCCCAATTAGTATCTATTTTTTTCACTTTTTTTTCCATAGATGGTGCATACTACTTTAAATGGAACCAAACCAGCAACCTCTACACTAAGTGATCCAGCTGTAGAGCTAGCCATTAGTAAAAGAGAACAAGTAAGGGTAACAGGTATAGAAGGAAGAGATGATCCACACTCGCTAGAGGTGGAGCCCAAGAAGTAGATGGCGAGACCCCTTGAAAGGTTAGTATCACCTCTCCCATCCCAGGATCACATTATGGAATGAAAAGTAGTGGAGGATCAAAGAGTGGAGCTCGAGGTGGAGGCACCGAGTGAGGTTGTATTACTATCGCTATGTCTACTGAGGTTGTTCAACAAGTGTTAGATTTTTTGAGTAGATTGGCAGGGACTGGAGCCATACCCATGGTACCAATATTTTAGGCTCTAGTTGTTCATCCTATTGTTGCCATACTGCTTAAATGGATTAAGCTTTAAGGATTGATGCTTTAACTTATTTATTTTTGGGTTAGGTGATGACTGGTGTGGAATATGAGCTGTTGACAAAATTTTTGAAAATAAAGCCACCTACCTTTTAAGGTATTAAGTTTAGGATACTCCTGTGTTCGTCATTGATCACTATAAGAGGTTACATAAGATGAGTATTGTGAAGAAACATAGAGTTTAGTTTGTTTATTTTCTATTAGAAAAATATGCTAAGTAATGGTGGAGCGCATTCGTAGAGGTCGATCACCAGTTTTGCCTCTATTGACTTGGGAGCAGTTTCTGCCTTATTCTTCGAGAATTATCTGCCTCGTGCTCTATGAGATCACCAATAGGATGATTTCTTATCATTGGAGTAGGGTGATATGTCAGTTAAAACCTATGAGCTAAGTTCTATGCCTTATGTCGCTATGTCACTTAGTTTTTAACTACTGAGGAGGAGAGGATTCACCTCTTTGTTAAGGGTTTGAATTAAGATCTTCAAGTTTTTTTTTGCATATGACTTCTGTAGGAAAGGTTTTCAATGAAGCTTCTGACAATGTAAAGAACTTGGAGAGGGTAATGTAAAAGTGTCCGACTAAGATGTTATCCAAAAAAGTCCCACAATGTTGGGGATTTCAGTAGGTTCTACTCTAAGGGCCATAGTCAACAAGCTTACTTGGCCCGTCTTATATAATTGACCTTTCTAACTTCTAAGGTGGTTCCAGCTAAGGTTTATTCTTAACAATAGATTTTTATAAGCCAAAGGGTTTCTTACTCTTCTACCAATCATTCTTTTCTCAAGTGAGGATATTATTATTATGGTGTTATTGGTCACTTTAAGAGAGAGTGCCCTATTAGATGGATGAATGCTCAAGCGTAGTTGTAGACCTGAGCTTTAGTTCTAGTAGGTAAAGAAGGAAAAAGGCAATGGCGGGGTTCATCCATGGGGAGGATAGATAAATCAGATAAGTAGTCGACAAAATGGTGACATAGTAGGAGGAGCATAGTCGGGGAAGAAGTTATCTTAAATTGATGATTGGGCACACTGTTATGCATTTCTAGGAAGGCTGATGTCGAGGCTTCTAATGCGATGGTCACATGTACTAGTTGTATTTATGACTGGATGACTTTCGTTTTATTTGATTTAAGGTCTACATATCCTTGTGTTCCAATTTGTGGTGGGTCTGAATTTTGTTTGTGATATACTTAATTACCTTGTTTATGTGTCTACTCCAGTTGGTGAGTCTGTGGTAGTAACCCATGTTTACCATTCTTGCCCTGTGTTATTTTTGGGTTTTTAGACTTGGGTAGAGCTGATTATTCTATATATGTTGGACTTTGATATAATTCTAGTTATGACTTGGTTATTTCCATAGCATGCTATTTTAAACTGTAATGCTACGATATTTACTCCAGCTAGACTGGGAATGGATATACTATAGTAGGAGGGAGTGTTAAAGGCCATACCGGTGAGAATTATATCATTTGTTTAAGCCATACGGTTAGTATGGAAGGGGTGTCTTACTTTTTAAGCCCATATTTAGGATGTCCATGCTGGGTCCCCTTTTATAGATATAGTTTTGGTAGTTTTTAAATGTAAGGATATGTTTTGTTCATACCTGCCAGGGAAACCTCCAAATAGAGATATAGATTTTTTTAATGACTTAGTGTCGGGAACTCGCCCTATATCAATTCCTTGTTATTAAATGGATCCTATGAAATTGAAAGAGCTCAAAACTCAATTTAAGGAACTACTTGGCTAGAGTGTTATTCATCCAAATATTTCACCTTTGAGTGCTCCAGTCCTTTTTGTTAAGAAGAAGGATGGTAGTTTAAGAATGTGCATTGATTATAGAGTGATAAATAAGGTTACTATCACAAATTAATATCCCTTGCCACGTATAGATGATTCGTTATATCCCTTACCTCATATAGATAATTTTTTTGACCAGTTATAGAATGTATCAGTGGTTTTAAAAATTGATTCGAGGTTGGGTTATCATTAGTTGAAAATAAGACCGGAGGATATACTAAAGACAACTTTTAGAACATAGTATGACTATTATGAGTTTTTGGTGATGTCTTTCAGGCTAACTAACGCGTCTGCATCCTTTATGAGCTTGATGAATGACATCTTTAAATCATTATTGAATTCTTTTATAATCATGTTTGTTGATAATATTCAAGTCCACTCCAACAATAAGGATGAGCATGCATTTCACTTTGGTATAGTTTTGGGGATTTTAAGGGAGAAACTACTATTTGATAAGCTTTTAAAATATGAGCCTTAGTTGTCTTTAGTGGTCTTCTTGGGGCATATGGTTTTTGAAAAAGGGGTGATGGTGGATCCCAGAAGATTAAGGCAATGAAAAACTGGACTCAGCCTTGTTTAGTGACTTAGATAAGGAGCTTTGTGGGTTTTCCTAGTTATTACCGTAGGTTTGTCAAGAACATTCCATCTATTGCAACAAACTTGAAAAGGTTGATGAATATGGAAGTCCTATTTTTTTGGTCTGATCAATATGAGGAGAGCTTCCAAAAGTTCAAGACTCTTTTGACTACAACACCTATTCTTTAGCTACCGGTTGAAGGTAAGGACTTTATAATGTTTTTTGGTGCTTCACTTTTAGGATTGGGCATTGTGTTGATACGGGATAGAAATGTTATTGCTTATGCTTTAAGGCAGTTGAAGCCTCATTAAAGGAACTATCCAACATAAGACTTAGAGTTGGCAACAGTGGTGTTTCCATTATTGATTACAGACACTATCTTTATGGTGTCAAAATGTAAGGTCTTCACAGACCATCATGGCCTGCAACATATGTTTACTCAAAGGGATTTGAATCTAAGGAAATAATAATGGACATAGTTATTAAAAGATTATGATGTTACTATTTAGTACTATCTGGGTAAGGCCAATGTGGTGGCAAATGAATAGAGTCAAAAAGCTTTAATTATGGGTAGTTTATCATTCTTGAGGGTATCTAGGTGGCCTTTATCTAGAGAGTTTCAAACTCTATCATCTCATGGAATGTAGTGGGATCTTAGATAGGGGTAGAGTATCGGCTAGTGTTGAGGTGAATTCCACATTTCCAGAGTAGATTAAGGCCAAGCAATTTGAGAATAAGAGTTTGAATGCACTCTAGAATAAAGTGGTAAGTGGGGAGGTAGCTAACGATACCCTTGATGCATTGTGGTTTAAAAAAATGCTATGAGTTTCTTGGGTTGGTAATTTTATTCGTGATATACTTTCAAAGGCCCATGGTTTGCATTATACTATTCATCCTAGTATGACCAATATGTACCATGATTTGGCGTAGCCTTATTGGTTGCCCAATATTAAAAGGGACATAGTGGATTTTGTGTCCAAGTATCAACATTATTAGTAGGTGAAGTATGAATACCAAAGGTCCGTGGGGTTGCTTTAGAGGATGCCTATATCTATATGGAAATGGGAGCATATTGCTATGGTTTTTGTGGTGCTTCTTCCTAAGAATTTGAGGATATACGACTCTATTTGGGTGATAGTGGATAGGCTAATGAAATCATCTCACTTCTTACCAGTTCGGGTATACTACAACTCTCAACATTTAGCTAAAATCTATGATAAAGAGATTATAAGACTTTATGAGGTGCTACATACCATCATTTTTTATATTGATACAAAGTATACTTCTAAATTTTGGTATAGGTTGCATGAAGAATTGGGCACCAAGCTTGCATTTTGCACGTCTTTTCATCCTCAAACTAATGGACGATCGGAGAGGATGATTGAGGTACTAGAGAATATTTTAAGGGCCTGCGTGATTGATTTAGTGATTATTAGGACCAGTTTCTTCCATTATGTGAGTTTTCATACAACAACAACTATTAATCCAACATTGATATGGTACCATTCGAGGCATTGTACGGAAGGAAGTGTAGGTCAATTATTGGGTGGTTTGAGGCTGGAGAACTTAAACCTTTGGGCACAGACTTAGTAAAAGAATCTTAAGATAAGGTAAGGTTCATTCAAACTATGTTGTTGGATGCTCAAAGTACGCAGAAGAGTATGCAAACTGTAAGGTAAGAGACATAGACTTCCAGGATAGAGAGCAAGTTTTGTGTAAGGTGTCTCCTATGAAAGAAGTCATGAGGTTCGGTAAGAGGGACAAGCTCATCTCCGGTATATTGGTACCTTTGAGGTTCTTAAAGAGGTGGGTCCTATTGCATATAGGTTGGGTCTATCACCGGGGTTGTCGGGAGTTCATCTGATATTTCATGTTACTATATTTATGAGGTACTATAGAGATGGGGACTACATCATTAAGTGGGACTCAATTCTCTTAGATAAAGGTTTGGCTTACAATGAGAAACCAGTAATGATTCTAAATCGAGATGTTTTGAAATTGAGGATAAAGAAAATTCATTCAGTTAATGTTCTGTTGAAGTATCACTTGATTGAGGAAGCCACTTGTAAAATCAAGAAGGACATATCAGACAAGTACTCTCAATTGTTTGAGGATATAAGTACTTTTTTCTCTTTTCTTTTTAGCCTATTTTCCGTGTCTATCATTCGGGGATGAACAATGGGTAAATTGGTATCTATTATAATGACCATTTCCATCATTATATATAAACCTCTTAATGAAAGTTTCATGTTAAAATTCTTCCTGATTTTAAAGTTATAAATTCCAAGCTATGCTAGTTTCGAGCAAAATCCAAGTGGGGTATGATGTAGAAAAATTCAAGAATGATTTGGTCAAGTTGGGTGGTGTTTGATTTGATTTCTAGTTACCTAAGACAATAAGGAGCCCATAAGAAATTATGAAATTAAATTTGGGTGAGTAGAGTATTTTGAAATCGATCTTAGCATAAAGAGACTTGTTTGAAATGTCCCTAGTTTAAGGTGTGTTGCAAAAATTAGGATTTTTGGGTGAAATTGGACATGCTATCCAATTGATATTGCTATAGCGGCATGCACCCTGCTATAGTGAAGTTTCACTATAGTGGAGAAATTTTTGCTGTAGCGACGGTCAAATCTGGTCAACGCCCACTATAATGGCAAAATCATAGTTTTAGTAAATGGGCAATTTTTACTAGTTTGTCTTCATTTGACATCGTTAAGGTAAGGATTTCTTCTCTTTTAACTAGTAATTGATGAATTGGGCCTTAGAATTTCTAATTTATGGAGTTTGGAAAGGGTTTTAGCGATGATTTTTGTTATTTTAGGTGCAAGGAAGGAAATTAGGTAATTAGTAAATGAGTTTTGATTATTAATGATTAATTTATCCTTACGGTAGAATAGCCCTAGAATAGAAAGGAATTGATATTTTAGGTGAATTACAGTAGAACAACCCTAGAACAAAAAGAAATGATCAAGAACTTGACCTTAGGGATTAAGTGTGAGTTATAACTCCCCACATAATAGGTCATTTCATTAATTATATGTTTACATGCATGTTCTATACCAAGAACAAGCAAAAATTGCATGGAAAAGAAAAGCTTTGCTTAAAACAGTTGTGCAAGCTTGGTCCGAGGTAGGTGATGATATTGTAATTTATTCCAATTTGAACCATATGTGTATGTTAACTACTTGGTAGTGTGGCTTGTTAGTGCATGTTGTTTGGTGTGGTCAATGCAAATAAATTTGCATTATTATATGATTTTTGACCTAACTCATTGTTAAATGTTAGATGTTAAGGTATTTGGAATGTTTCCACCAGTTATTGGTGATACAAGATTAGCAGACACTTGCGTCTAGGATTAGTAGTACATGGAAAAAAATTGTACCTTACGGGCCATGGCTAGATGATGGATGTATTATCCATAACATGTATGTACGAGGGTCAGGTGAGTTTGACGACTCCATAGAAAACTAGGGAATATATTTATTCTATTGATGATGGTTTAAATTCTTGCCTTGTTTGACTGAACTTAACTTTGTAATATTATTTTGACTTATTGTTTGAAATCTTAAAATGCTCATTTGGTGATTATTATGTTAAGTGTATATGGGTTTTGAGTATGGATTAACTTGTTGTACTATAATTTGATTATGTGTTCATATTCTCATCTTGAGTTGACCAAATGACCCTACCAGTACACTGTTGTTGTCTTATGTGCTGTTACTAGACTTGCTTTTACTTTTGTGAGTGCAGTAAATAATCTAGCAGCTCCTATGAGACCTCACTTATGATTTCAGTGGTTGACTTTGGATTTATGGGTGAGCAACATATTTTGGGCTACCATGAATCTTTTTTGAGTGACATACTCTTTATTTATGCACTATGTTATTCATTTAGTCTTTAGGATTGGATCTCCTTCTTGATAATGTCTCATAGTTTTTGTATGCATGACTTTAAGGTCCTAGGTATGGTTTGGTTAAGTATAAAATTCTATATTTTAATTATACTTATGTTTGATTTAGAATTGGATATCTCTGTTGATGGATTAGTTTTATCTTCTCTTTAAGTGTTGATTTTGAGATTGTGTTTGGTATGGATGGTTCTCCCAATCAAGTGAGTAGTTTTGGTGCCATTCACGATGAGTTTTAGTTGTGACAAAGTTTGTATCATATCCTAGGTTCATCGATCTCGTCGTACAAAAATGAGTCCAGTACAGTCTCGCGGAATGGTACAGAGACATTTGTACTTTTCTTCGGGAGGCTATAGGGGCTTTGGAAAATCTATGCTTCTTAAATCTTTCGTGCTATAACTTGATTCCAATTGGTATCTGGTGATCCAAATTGGTGTCTAATCTTTTTCAAAACTAGTATCTAATCAAGTCTACCCAAGTCTCACGGACCCAAAAGGTAACCACACAAGATTAGTACACCCGATCCATCACTAAAGAATCTCTTATAGTGGTAGAAACATGAAAAGGCATAGCACGAGGATCACATGCAACATAAAAACCAGAAGCAAAATATGTAGACACATAGGAGAATTTAGAGCCAGGATCAAATAACGCAGAAGCAGATCTGTAGCAAACTGGGATGATACCTGTAATAAATGCATCAGAAGCCTTTGTCTTGGTTTTCCCATGTATAGTATAACACTTACCAAGTCTACTCCCAAACTGAGTAACCCTGTGACCACCTCCACGAGTATCCCTACCTCTACTTCTAGAACCTTTAGCACCACTGGAACCACTTCTACCACTATGTGAGTTACCTCTTACTGCAGAAATTGGAGTAGGGAAAAGTTGAAGCTGAGAACCCTATTGAGTAGGTCCATACATATATCGAGGGAAATCCATGGTCATATTTCCAAACTCATCACATATAAAACATCCCTTGTGTCCTGACTCAATCTGAGAAGGTGCGGATGAACTAGAATGATCGCCCCTGGTCTGAAGAGTTGATCTTGGAGCTTCCACCTGCATGACTTGATATCTGGCTACTTAAAGTTACAGAACTTGAAGGTCTACCACCTGATCCTTGCAACGCGGCCTAAATAGGATTTCTATGATAACTATAGGAACCTCTACTAGAGAAATCCTTACTTCAGGAGGCATGCCTACTAAACTAACCCTGAAGATGTACCTTCTTGGTGTCCCTTGAGTAGCCTGGATAGTAGACTCAATTATCTTGGCATGCTCAGTAATAATCTAGAAAGAAACTTGAAACTAATATTTGAGTTGTATCCAACTAATATGTACCATCTAACCCCTTCAAAAACTTTTAAATCCTCTTGACTCAATGGACATACTAGCGGTTGAATATTTGGATATGGTGTGAAAACACACTTGATATCAGTAATAGATATAGAGACCTTCTCCAAGTAATCAAACTTACCCTTATCTGATCTCTCAAATTATAAAACACAAATCCCTCTAAGAAGGCCTCGAAAAATTGAGTCCAAGTCATAGAAGGTGAACCTATAGGCCTACAACTGGCAAGCAATACCACCAATCCCTAGCTACATCCGTCAATAGATAGGTAGTATAAGTAACTCCATGAGACTCAAGGGCTTAAAGATTATGAAAATTCTCCTGGCAGTCAATCAAGAACTCGTAGGAATCCTCGCTAATAGCTCCACTAACCTTGGGCATACCCAAGCGAATAAACCTCTCAAATCTCTTCTGATCATTAGAAGATATAACTATAATTAAAGCAACTGGAGAAATAATGAGTTTGGTAGCAAGGACTCCATATGTGGTGGAACCATAGATGAGGGTTGTAACCCAGAAGTAGGAATACCATAAGCATATATTGGAATTGATGGTGGAATATCACTTGAAGCCTGAAGGATACCAGGTAGACTCAAGGTAACACCTTCCAAATGACTCAACAGACAAACCAACAGACCGTGAAGTACTGGGGTATCAACTGAACTATATGGGACCTGAACTGGCCCTATATTTCATTTATGATAAACATCCTTGAAATACACAACCAGAGGATTGGGAGAGGCCTTCCTAGCTATTCTTCTAGCTGTAGAAGCTCCTTAGGACAGTCCTCTATCCCTGGGTCGACCATGACCCCTACCTTGTCTTTAAACTAGGGCTTCCATATCAGGTTCCAACTCAGTATCTCTGGATATTCTAGACCTAGGCCTCACCATCTGTTCAGAAAGAACAGAATACAAGTTTAGAACATTAGGTATAAATAACCCGCATGATAAGGAATTAAATTAGAAAAGTTTTTCTAAAGATATCTTATATCCTCTCGAAGATATGTATGAATATATACTTAACGATATGCGAGACTCTACTAGAAATTGTGCTCTTGCACTAATGAGATCGGAGAACCTGGATGCTCTGATATCAATTTTTCACGACCAAAAAAAGTCATAAAGGCACTTATCGCAACACAACCTTGATAAGTAATCCAGTCATGCCTAACGGAAAATAAATAAGGCAATAAAGTAAAAAAACACTTCTAGAACAAAGTCAAGTCACACATAAATAAAAAGGATAAAAATTCGAACAATGAGCAAAAACCATCCCAAAATCTGATGTCATAAGCACAAAGTATCTAATGATAAAAGTTGGTTTGAAGTACATGATATGTCTCAGAAAATGAAAATAAAGACATCCAGATAGATAAGAAGAGGTCTAGAGTCAACTCTGAAGACATAGAGAGACCTGTACCTCGAATATCACCAATCAACAACACAATCTTAATCTGTGCGTATCGTACTCGTACTAGTATTTACATCGAAATGGCACAGTAGTGATAAGTACAATCCACTTGTAGTCAATAGGTATCATAGTCCGACTGAGAAAAATAAATAATAATGTAAGTAAAAAGTCACTATAAGCACGTCACCTATAAGTAGAAAAGTTCCAAACAGTAGCTCACATCATCTCCACTAATAGGTCTAATATAGAAACACTGAAAAGAAAATAAGTACAAATACACACAAAAAGTACACAAAATGAAATACAAGTCAAGAAAACTAAAAAAAATTGTGAAAATATGTATGCAATGCAATGAGTATGGGATGAATGGTGAAATTCATCGTATGAGTTTCTGTATACACCCACCAAGCTCACAGCTCTTATGTAGGAGGCATGGGGGGTTCGCAACCCATATATTATATCTCATATCTCAAATCTCAATCCATCTATCTAGCTTTTTTTACATAGAGGGATTTTATAAAAATATCTTATTTTCTTTCAAAAATAGTGTTCCTTAATGGTATTAGTATCTCATGAATGTAAATGCATGTAATGAGGATGTAATTCCCATAACCAAATCAATATAAGAATATCCAATCCATTTAACAGGTATATAAGTGATCCCAGAATCAACTTAATATGTTCACAATTCATGATTATCAACTCTAATTAGGCACCATCAGAAATAAATATGCACGTAAGACATCATTAATATCATATCGACCCCTAACTCAAGCATTCTATCATGGTAAAGACAGTCAATGCTCAAAAAGTCCTAAAATAATAATTCAAGCCCCTCCATGGACATTATATCTAGAATAAAGGCATTTAAATGCACAAATAAGGTTGATGATGTCAAATAAAGGCCCCACATGAGCAACACATAATATCACATATCACAAGTCAATAATGACAAAATATAAGTTCCCAAACAGGCACGCAACAGTAATAATAGTCTCAAAATATTAACCCCATAGTTATGTTCCCCAACCGATAACATGTTTTACTTATTTATTAACTACCCAACTCAATCTGAAAGAAGTTAAGCCATAACCTATCGTGAACGATGAAATCCAAGCTTAAAGTTTTTTAACATAGCTTTTTTCCCATGTGAATGGCCTCAAACTCAACTACAACATTGAAATCTAACATTTATTCATTTAAAAAAAGCTAATGATATCCATATTGTCCATATTTAAGTTGGATCCAAAATAGATTCAAAAATTGAGTTCGAAATAAAAAGAAATAATATTGAGATTTATTTTAGAAATACATTTACAAGGTTAAAGAAATCTTTAGTAGAAAATCCATGCAAAAATGAGTTATAAACGAAATCCAAATCGAAGAAAATCCATTTTTGAGTTTTTTCAAAAAAATCTCAAAATTTCAAGTTAAAATGAAGACTAAAGTGTGTTTTATTGATATAAATTAGGGAAAAGTAATGGAATTAAGGTTTTGAAGCTTACACAAAATCAAATAGTGAAGAAAATTCTAAAAATTACACAAATCCGAAGCTCAAAGTCTAAAAATAATAAAAAAAATATGAAAATGAGGTTATATACAGTGATTGTTGCTTAAGCAGATAAATGACTGCCTAAGAGATACCATGCCTCTAAAGTGGCTACTGTTAAAGCAGATACTGCTTAAGCGGTCTTAGACCACTAAAGTGAATCTTGACCGCTTTAGTGGCTACACCAGATATCAGCAAATATTGATTTTGGTGCAAGCCTACCAAACTCCAAACGGACCCTCAGAATTTGATTGGGACTCCAAAAGACAAACCATATATGCTACCAGACTATTTTTGACGTTTTGGACTCAATGGCGATTTTCGATTTTCAAAAAAAGATTGTTTCAATAAATTAATTCACGGGACCCCTTTTTCACTATTTTCCAAATGAAGGGTAGAAATGCAAAATAAAGATTCGAATTAAATCAACCATGCTATCAATCCAATTTCGATATTTCAGACCTAATGGAATTGTCCAAATCATCATTTGTTACTCAAAACATCAAATATCGATTAAAGTTAACTATATGGCTTTTAAAATTTCTAAAAATCACAAATTAACCCAAATTATTTTCGATTGCATCAAAAATCATGCCAATCATCCTCACACTATGAGAAAGAAAAAAATGATTAAAATATATAGAAGGCAAGTTTCACAAATCAGATCATTACAAAAATGAACAAAGCGAGTAATAATTTTTGCTCATATACTTTTGCTTGTAATAAATTCACAGTTAACTGATACTCCCTTCTTTTATTTTTAGTTGTCACATTTTGATTTAATACACTCTTTATGAAAATAATGATTGATATGACTATTTTATCACTCTACCCTTATTAATTGATATTTTAGTACTCCCCCTCTCATATTACTTAGCATGTTTACTAAAATAAATTATTTCAAAATAGTTGACATGTTTAAAAGATCAGAGATAACAATCACTTTTTTCCAACTATACCCTTATAATTAAATATTCTAGATTTAAGAAACAGGTAAATAGTTGAAGATTAAAAAATTAATAAGAGACATATTGGTCAAGTTGTACTCCTAATTAATTTCTCATTAAAATTTGTGCAAAACCTATACATACAACTATTTTGAGATGGAATAATTATTAAATCTTAAAAAATAATTTGGAGAATAAATAATTAATGTTAAATATACTATATATATATATATATATATATATATATATAATAAAAATAATTATATTTTCTTAAGATGTTTAAAATAACAAGTATAAAATGATAATATTTTTAGAGAGTTAATAACTCAAATGGTCACCCAACTTATGATTTTTCTCTCAGAAAGTCACTCAACTTTGATTCTTACTCTAAAAGTCACTCAACTATGAGTCCATTTCTCAGAAAGTCACTCAACTTTAGTTTTACTCCAAAAGTCACTCAACTATGAGTGTCTTACTTACAAAGTCACTCAAGATATTTAATTAATTTTTTCATTAAAATTTGCTACTATGTAATTTTTATTTAAAATAAATATTTTATGAAATAAAAAAGATTTTCCTTTAAACAATCAATTGAATGACCCACCCATATCCAAAATTCATTTAAATGGTTAAAATGATATCTTTTTTATTTCTTAGAATTTGATTTTATGACTATTTTTCTCAATTTTTCTTGTCTAATGATTACTACATACTTTATCCTAAAATCACAATCATTTGATTGTATAATTTTTGCTGCTAAATTTACCTCATCGCAGTGTATGTATTATAATGTTACTAATGTCTAATAACATTTGCTAATATTTTATATCATATCATTTTAGTTTAAAATATTTATCTTTTAAAATCTATAATGTTCCCTTTTATCAACTTATTAGAAATATAATTCACTCTATTTATTTGATACATGTGTATATTTATACAAGTGGTAATATAAAAAATTACATTATGGTTGAAAAATCAATTCAGTAAATAAGAATCACGTTGAACATTAACTAAATCTAATCAGTTAAATAAACATTGTTATGAAAAACTTAAAAAGTAATATTAACATTATAAGTGAATTGATACTAACTATTTAGAATATTTTAAAAAATTTCAGAGGATTAAATATAAAGTAAATATGAGAATATGCCATCATATGGTTCAAACGATTTTTTTTTTTTCAGAATTTTGGTTTTAGATAAAATTTCATGTTAGAAAATTTTAATGAAAAAATTAATTAAATAGGTTGCGTGACTTTATAAGTAAAACACTCATAGTTAAGTGACTTCTGAAGTAAAAATCAAAGTTGAGTGAATTCTAAGAAAAGAACTCATCATTGAGTTCGTATATTTTGCTTGACTGATAAATGTACCTTTGAGAGTTTGCTTAATTTGTAATCCCGAGAAGAATGTGAGTTCTTCCATGAGACTCATTTCAAATTCTTCTTTCATCAAATTTGCAAAATTCTCACATAAGGAAACGTTAGGACTACCAAAGATAATATCATCAACATAAATTTGCACAATGAATATATTAAAGTCTAGCTTTAGAGTGAAAATAGTGGTATCTATTTTACCTCTTTGAAAATTATTGTTTAATGAAAAAGTACTCAACCTCTTGTAATAGAAAAGTACTCAACCTCTCATACCTAGCTTTTGGGGCTTGTTTGAGACCGTAGAGTGCTTTTGATAGTTTGAAAATATGGTTTGGATAGGATGGATTTTCGAAATTGGGAGATTGTCTTACATAAACTTACTTATGAATAATCCCATTTAGAAAATCACTCTTAACGTCTATTTGATATAATTTAAAGCATTTGAAGGATACTCCAAATCGTGCATCACATTATTGACTGGTACTCAGTAGGTTATGTTTGAGTTCATCCACGAGATATACTTCAATAAGTTCACAGGAGGAGTTGAGCTTCACTGAGTCGACTCCGATAACATCACCTTTGGCATTATCTCTAAATCTGATTGAGACAAATTCAGAAAAGATGTTGATGAAAAGACATACAGAGGGATGATTAGGTTGCTTCTTTACTTGACTGTAAGTTGACCATATATTATGTTCAGCGTGTGTAAGTGTGCAAGGTTTTAGTCGGATCCTAAAGATTCCCATCTATGTACCGTCAAAAGAATTATTTGATATCTCATTGGGACATAAAATATTGGACTGTGGTTTCCTCATTTCTTACATTTTGATATAGTTGTCTATTTGGATGTTGGTTTTGCTGGTGATAAGAATGATGGATAGAGCACAGGTGGAATATGTCAAATTCTAGGTAATGCCTTAATTTCTTAGCAAAGAAAAAAACAGATTTCAGTTGCTCTATCAACTACTAAAGCTGAATATAAAGTTGTTCGAAGTTGAGGTACTCAAATTTTATGAATTATGCATTAATTACTTGATTTTAATTTGTATTTTGAATATATGCCTATCATAAGTGACAACATGTGCTATTATTTTATCAAAATATACTGTGCATTATTCTAGAACTAAGCATATTGATATTAAGCATCATATTATTCAAGATCATGTAAGAAATGGAGATTTTTCTCTAAAATTTGTTGATTCAGAAAAATCAGTTGGCTTTTATTTTTATTAAACCCTTGTTATAAGAAAAATTTTGTTCCTTAATAAAGATCCTTGGTATAAATTGCATTACTGATATTTGATTATACAGTTTTTTTACTTATTTTTTTTGGTAATTCTTTTTCTGACTCAGCATCATCATCTTTTTTAGCCATCCTTTCATGCCTTTTTTTTTCTCTCTCCTAAATTACTGCCACTTTACCCTTTTCTTTTCCCCGCAAAGTCTGTCATTCTTTCACTTGACCATTCACCTCCATTTACTTCACCCCTCTTCAAATTTTCCTTGGTTTACCTTACTCCTTTTTATCTCTCTCCACCTTTCTAAACCCTCTCCAAGCCTATCATTCCCAAATGACTAGAACATAATCAATGGTTAATCTCACTAAAACACCTCTAGATTTCCACTCTAACAATCATGATCCTATTTTTATCTCTGGCTTCCCTGAGGAAGCCTCTTCGTATTCCTTGCAATCATTTACTCTTAAAATTGCATATCCCCAAGCCCAAATTTGTCTATCAATAAATCTTGTTCGTCACCTTTAAATTCCCTTCCACCAGAGGAAATGTATTTTGAACTTGCTCAAAAAAAAATAAGTTTGTAGTCTTTAAATATCATTCAGTTATGCCCAACCGAATAGTCAATCTCTCTTAGTTGAAGGAATCTTACTACAATAGAAGTTCCTTTTTCAAATCTCAAGATTTATCTCTAGTTTTTTTTTACTCTGTAGGATGGAAGTTTATGAGGACCCTGTGCGCATGTTCTATGCGAATCTTCGTCTTTCTAAAGATAGCGATGAATTAGAAACTCTTGTACTTGGAACAAGAATCATTTTAAATGATTTATTATTTGAAAAGGTTTGTGACACTAAGTTCTCTGGGGTAATTTCCTTCATGAGTGGTACTTGGCCTGAAAATTTTGAGTTTAGCTTCGAAAAGTTAAAAAGGTTGTGTCTGACCCATACATAAATTTGTCCAACTTTGCTCCCCTATATCTCTGCTTCAAGTACCATATTATGGCTCATATTATTGCTACCAGACTTATTCCTTGAAAAGGCTCTCTTAGTAATATGACATATCGTGATATGTTTGTGTTGTACTGCATGGTAAAGAAGTACAAAATAAATTAGGGTGTTTGGTTTCAAGAGTATATGCTGGAAAGTGTTGCAGACGCTCATGCCTCCATTAGCCTACCTTATGGATTGTTGATCACCAAAATCCTTCTTTATTACTCCATTGATCTATCTGTTTACCCCATCGGGGAAGTCTCAACAACTTATGATTCTAAGACTTTTGCCAGTATGGGATACATCTTATTGGATAATGAATAGTGCAAGAAGGACTTTGCAAAAGTAAGATCAGGTCTTCCTAAGGTAAGAAATCTAAGTCTAATCCTATGATTCCTATGTTGAAGGAATTGGAGAGCTCAAGGAACGACTCAAGGCAATCGAGGAAGATTTTTTTCTTCTTCGGGAGTCGACCACCAGGCTGTTGCAGTTGGGTAAGGACACCAATAGTGATGTAGGCAAGGTGCAACTAACTATTGATGAATTCAAGCAGGAAGGTGTCAAGCTATTCAATTAATTATTTGCACATGTGGAATCCATCAAGTCTGAAACCAACTTCTCCAATAACGAGCTTCCTATATAAGTCCAGAATTCCTACTTCGGCTTCTCTAAAAATGTTAAAAAGTCCTATGAGCATTTCTGTCATAACATGCATAATACCCTTACCTACTTTCCGGCCAAACGTTGAGATGATGACTGCTATTCAAAAAAGGGTCTTGTCCTTTTTTATTGTGTTTGTAAATGATATTTTAATTTGCCTTCCACACTTTTATTTTTCTCTACATGATACATTGGCTGTTTATCTACTAGGTGCCTATTTTTTTTGCTTTGGTGTATGCTTTTTTCATTTGTTTTTTGTTCTTTTTGATTATTTCAAAAGGGGGAGAAGATAAAAACATCATATAGGTCTCCAAGTCATAGGGAGAAGGTAAACTACAAGAACTTAGAAGTCAATAACAACAAAGGAAAAAGAGTCAACAAATAAAGGGGAGCAAGGTGATTAAAAGAACGAGAAGTCAACTGATATTTATTGTTTGTCATTATCAAAAAGGGGGAGATTGTTAGCCCCATATTTACATAATATATTTTAATAAAGACAAACTAATAAACAAGTATATGTAGGAGACACTAAAGATATGGTTACATATAGAAATCTTGTCTAGGAGCAAAATATGGAGTAGTATCTTGAGTAATCCTCACTTACAAGGAAGTTGGTCCCTACTTAAAAGAGAGCAAGTGATGGATTTGGATTCACATTAATTAAAGATCTTATTTGATCCCAAAGTATAAGAAAGGTGATTAACAATCAATCACAACAACATCTCATATAGAAGGGTGAAAAGAAGGAAGATTACACCCTCTACATGGATATATTTGATATTGACATGTATGACAGTGAGCTTATGATCTAAAAAAAGGTTGCATCAGACATACAGACATATCTGATATGGACGTACCATATGGTGCAATTTCTTAATCAAGGAATCAATTCAAATTATTGATAGAGAAGAAATACCTTAGGTTTTCCTTATAGAGCAAAGAAGTCAAATCAGTTAAAAGCTATAAAAGAGAAGATTGAACAGCAAAGACATCATGCCACTTCACAAGAAATTCTTAGTGTACATTAATATTAGTCTCAATAAAGCTTTGTACTTTTTAGTTTACAATAGTTACAAAAAAGAAAGATCGAGTTAACTTAGTCATACCAGTTGAGGCTGTGTCACAAGATCTAAATAACAAAATAAGTTTTAGAACTTGTCCACTTTATTTGTACTCCGACTCTACTTGGAAAGCTCTAAGGAAACCCTTGTAACCCAAGGGGACTGGAATTCGGCACCACATAGGTGTTTTAAACCAGGATAAATCTCTGTGTTACTCTCTTACTTATCTATTTATTTGTTTACATATTTAAGTCTATACTGAATGAAACAGATTAAGGAGAGAGAAAAAAGGAGGCATGAAAGGTTGGTTAAAAAAAGATGATTATGCTGAGTCAAAAAAAGAATTATCAAAATAAATATAAGTAAAAAAAACTATACAATCAAATATCAGTAATGCAGGTTATACCAAGGATTTTCCTCAAGAAATAAAATCTTACTTCTAACAGTGAAAAAAGTGGTATCTGTTTTTCCTCTTTGAAAATTATTATTCATCAAGAAAGTACTCAACCTCTCATACCAAGATTTTGGGGCTTTTTTGGGACCATAGAGTACTTTTGATAGTTTGAAAACATGGTTTGGATAGGATGGCTTTTCAAAATTGGAAGGTTGTTTTACATAAACTTCCTCATGAATAAACCCATTCAGAAAAGTACTCTTAATGTTCATTTGATATAATCTGAGGCATTTGAAGGATGAAAAATCTAACAAAATTTGAATCAATTCTAACCTTGCTACAGGTGCAAAGGTTTTATCATAAACAATACCTTCCTGTTGGGAGTAGCCTTGAGCTATAAGTCTGACCTTATTTCTGATAACATTACTTTCTTCATTCAATTTGATCCATCTGGTTTCAACAATTGAATAGTTCTTAGGTCTTTCAACTAGATTAAAGACTTGATTTTGTTCAAGATGTTCTAATTTTTTGTCACAACCCAAAAATAAGGGTCATGATAGCACTTGTCGCGGCGTACCTTGACAAGTAAGTCTATCACCCAAACTTATACAAAAAGAGGAAAAGATAGAAATATCCTAAGGTAAGACTTCTAGAACAAAGCCAAACCATACAAATTATCATAACAATACAAAAAAGACTTATCCAAAATACTGATTATGCCTAAAACCAGGTATCAATAGTGTAAGAACTACTAATACAATTCGAGAATCAAATACATCAGAAAAATAACCACAAAGGAATAATATCTGTCTCCAAATACTAATAAAGACATAACTACTATGGAAAGATAGAGGTGAACTTCGGACGCATGAATGTCCAACCGCTACCTTGGATGCTCCAATAATCGCTCGAGTCAAGCAAGTTGAGGCGCACTTGATCTAGGACCTATACCGAAAGGGCGCATGAGTATAATCCACTTGTACTCAGTAGGTATCATAGGCTGACTAAACAAAGTAGAAAAGAAAGCATACAAAATACATACTAAGGGCACGTCACCTACAATCAGAAAATGTCCCACAACTGTAGCCCACACTGCTTGCACTAACAACTCTAATATATAACATATATTACAACAATACACTAAGTTATAAAACATAAGTACACACTATGTCACATATAGGTAGAACAAGGGAGAACATGTAGATACAAGATCATAAAAAATAAGTAAAAGAAGGTAAGACAAATACATAGATGACAAGTCAATATGGCAATACAACACAACATAAATACAATAAAGTAAGTACAATTTATATGATGATGATGCACGAGGTCATAGCACAACCTCCGGGATCATCGCACAATCCCTGTATACACCTACGGAGCTAAATCTTTTTGAAAGTGTTTTATAAGGTGTTACAATATCTTCTTTCTGACACATCCCTTGAGGAAGATTTTTAAAAAGGTATTATTGATGTTACTCAGGTGTTGCCATGGTGGTACCAATGTTTCATGAATGAGTATGATATGAGGATGTAATGCTCACAACCAATCACAATGAGTATTTCTGCAACCAACCACATGATATATATCCACAACCAACCAAAATAATATATTTTCACAATCATGTAAGCCAATATCCACTCATTATTTTCGTTCATCCATAAATTTTCACATCATGTGCCAATAAAGTATGAATATAATCACAATACATCAATGATACCACATAAAGTATTTTACCAACACAATACAAATATTCACATGTATTCAAGGCTATCAATATCACATAGGACCCCACACAGTCACACGTATCACATAATATCTCAATTTCGATGATAACATCATATATAGGCCCCCACACGGGCACAACACATAGATAGCTATTTTACATAATTAGTTCCTACCCTTAACATACATTTTGTACCATTATTTTGCTACCCAACTCAATCTAAAAGAGTTAAGTCATAACCTATCTCAAAATCCAAAACCGATCTGCTACACTTCGAACCCACATCCTCACTTTTCATGAACAATTATGAACTCCACTAAAAACATCAAATATGAAATCTACGCGTCAAAATAAAACCAAGGACACTCATATTAACTACTTTTGGTTCCAGGTCAAAATGAAGCCACGAAATGGGTTTCTAAAAAAGAAGGGCAAAATTAAAACTTTACTTTAAAAACAAATTATCGATATTTTTAGGAACCTACGTCTTAAAACCCAAGTTAAATAGAGTAAAACAATGAGGTTTAAATCGAAGAAAAACTATTTTTGAGCTTTACAGGGTAAAATCTTTGAAATCTGGGTTAAAATCAAGAATCAGAGTTGTTTTGAAGGTTAAATTGATGAAAAACTAGTAATTATAAGATAAAAATATTATTCATGTGAAAAGAAGTGAAATTGGGGTTTAAAATCAAGCCCTAATATTTTTGAAAATTTGAGAAATTAATCAAGAAATTACTAAGAAAAGGGTGAATTCTTGGCTTAAATCCATAATAAAACCAAGAAATAGGTGTTAATCTAGCTTCCCAAGCTCCCACAAACTTTACTATTAAGCTCTTATACTATTTTAGGGTTTAAATCATAAGGGGCAAGGTGAATGAATCGACAAAATGGGTCAACAAGGCGTAAAAAGCTGTTATATTGGCAAAGTCAAATTTTCAAAAAAATATTATTTTTAAAAAGTTGACCACCGAAACTCGAAATCGCAATTTTTCAAACCAGGGGTCGAAATAAGACTTGAAAGTCGTAAAATCACACCAAACATGCTAACACCCTAAAATCATCGTTCTGGATCTGCTGGTGAAGTTGAATTTTCCATTCGAGGTTGTTTCGACAAAATATGGGTCCCACACCCATATTACCAACTTTCCAACTTTCCGATCAATAGGTCAAAATAATCTCGGGTGCACCAGGACCCAAACCAAGGGCCTACCTAGCCTAAAATCAATATTTCAGAGCTGCTGGCTCAGTCTATTCATCCATCTATTGCACGGATCAAAAGATATCCCCATAAGATTTAAGTAAGGGTCTCAAATCTATCAAAAATCATAATATCGCGTAAATGGTACTAAAATACATCAAAAACCATGCCAATCACCCCCATATCCCAGAAATATCATAATTCAACTATGAGGAGTGGTAAAATAGTCAAACCACACAAAATCATAAATTTCACATATTTTATCAAATTTTTAGATCATTATATTTTTTCTTCATTGCCTTGACCCAAGAATCATCTTTGAGGGCCTCATCAATCTTCTTAGGCTTGATTTGAGACACAAGAGAAATACACATCTGTTTTTTTAATGAAGCACTTTCCTGCATCTTATCATTTGGGTTTCCAATAATAAATTCATTCAGAAAGCTTAGATTGTGTCTCTATTCTCTTTGAACATTTGTTTTCATTGCTTTATCATTAAGAGCTGACTCTAAATGGACTGTAGTAGACTTAAAGGTTGATGGCTCAGGAGATATGTCTGCTTTGGCTCCTAACTGTAGATTATTTACCCGATCTTCATCAAAACTCAAGCTCATAGGAATGTGATTAGTTTCATCTAATACAGATTCTTCAACGAATAGATTCTATTTATTATAAGCTCTTTAAACGTGACTGGTGGGAGAGTATCCAATAGATGTGGAGCAAACTTCCCTAAGTTATTCTTACCATTATTATGGATAAAGAATTTGCATCCAAAAGGATAAAAGTAACTGATATTAGGCTTTTTCTCTCTCCATAGTTCATAAGGGGTTTTCTTAAGAATGGGTATGATACGACATCTGCTGAGAATGTGACATGTTGTGCTTACTGCCTCTGCCCAAAAGTGATCTGGCTAATTATATTCCAGGAGAATGATTCTTGTAACATCTTGAAGATATCTATCCTTTCATTCCACAGGTACCATTTTGTTAGGGAGATCAAGGAGATGAAAATTTCTAAGAGCAGCTATTTTGAGAACAGTACTCTTTGAAAACTTTATTTTTGAATTCTCCTCCATGATCAATATCAACATAGGTAATGAAATTCCTGTTTTTCTTTGTACTCTTCTACAAAAAAACTCAAAATTAATGAATGCTTCATGCTTGTGAGAAATAAAAATTACTCAAGTAAAATGAGAATAATCATCATTAATAATAAATACATATCCTTTTCCACCAATACTTGTGATCTTAGTGGGGCCAAACAAATCCACGTGGATTGTTTGAAAGAGTTTGGTGGTAGTGACAATATCTTTGACTTTAAATGATGTCCGAGACTATTCACTAAGTTGACAAGCATCACAGATGTGATCTTTCTCAAATTTAGCTTCAGCAGACCTTTCACTAGTTCAAGTCTGGAGAGTTTTTCAATGGCATGCACACTGGCATACCCAAGTTTTCTGATCCACAACCATGTGTTGTTGGTTTCCACAGTAAGGCATATCAGAGTAGCTAAATCAGGACTATTAAGAACATAAATATTGTCAACACGTTCACCGATAAGAGAAATATCTCTTTTTTCATATTTGATGGAGCAACTCTCAGCTTTGAAGGACACTCCGAATCCTCCATCACATTGTTGATTGATACTCAGGAAGTTGTGTTTGATTTCTTCCATGAGATATACTTCAATAAGTTTGAAGGAGGAGTAAAGCTTCACTAAGCCAACTCTGATGACATCACCTTTGGAATTATCTCCAAATTTGACTGATCCTCCTTCAATTTTCTTTAGAGAACAAAAATTTTCTTTCTTTTCGATCATATGTCTGAAGCATACGCTATCAATGACCCATATTCATTTACTATAGATTTTGTGGATGTGTTCCTACAAAATAAAAAGATTAATTTTGTTTAGGTAGCCAAGTGTTCTTGGATCTTTGAGGGTTAGATGTGTTTTTTTTGGGTCGCCAAACCCATACACCTTTAGACTTTTATCTATAGTTATGTGATTTGTACCTCTTTTTTCCACAGGTGTAGCAAACTAGTCTTTGAAAAGAGAAAGAGATTTTAGCAAATTAAAAGAATTTAATGAAAATCTTGATTTAGTTTTAAAAAAATTTAATCTTGTGGAACTGTGACTTGGTGATTTTCTAATATTGTTTAACTTTATTTTTACATCATCAAGTTCTTCTTGAAGTAGGTCAGTTTCAATTTGGCATGCTTCAAGCTCAACTTGTTTGTTCCTTCTTTCCTCTTCAAGCTTTCATTTTAACTAAGCTTCTTATTTTTTTCCTTTTCTTAAGCAAGTTATTGCATTCTCAATGACTTTTTGAAGCTCATCAGTAATCATGTCAAGATTTATTTGAAGAATGCTACAACTATGACAATTGAAAGTTCTAACCTTACCTGGTTCACTTTTTGCCTTGAAACACATGATGGTTGTTTCTGTCTCTTGTTCAGTTTTATCTTCATCACCCTATGCCCCAAAGTTTTAATTTTTCTTGGACAATCTTCTTCTCAACTCTGGACAACTTTGTTTAATATGTCATGGTTTACCATAGTAATAACAATGATCATTATTCCTTGTGAATTTATTATTCTTTTACCCTTATGATCTTTGTTGCCTTTGTCTCAAGATCTTCCTTACTTCACGATTTATAAGAGTTATTCCCTCGTTGTTGTCTTCGTCTAGAGGATCTTTTTCTCTAGTTGTTATGGGACTGAAAGCCACTAATTTCTTTCTTTCTTCCTAGTTGTACATATTAATATGATTTTATTCATAGCTAATGAGATTATCTCAAAATTCTTCATGGGTCATATTATGGAGATCCCCTTCTTCTAGAATGGCAATATGTAAACCCCAAAAATTCAAACCAATATTTGAGCGATGCTTTTAGTTCATGCAAAAATAAAACCTCATGTTTTGGTAGTTTTATTTGCAATTTAGACATATATTAAGGCCTCAAATAACTTCCATCTTATATACAAGTGAAAACATCTATTAGCAATTAAATTCTTGTGAATAATATAACCACAGTCAGCTTCAAATGAGTATAAATTTTGGGTTACACTCAAATATAGAATTGAATTAGATTTTCAATGATACTAATTTCACCTTAATCTGATATTAAGGTGAAAATTTATGGCCAAATAACTGAAACACTGTCAGAGCTTCCAGTGACCACGACCCTGATAACGACTCATGATTAGACATCACAGGTCATTAAGAGGGGGTCGTGATCTGGGCAGTAGAGGATGAAATTAGGTTCCTAGTCATGACCCAAGTCACAACTCGTGGCCAGACCTGACGAATCATGACCTAAGTCATTGGGACTGCTTTTAAGCGTCTTCCAGATGGTTTATAAGGGGTTTTTGGTCTTTTCCACTCTTTTAACCCCAAAAAGTTGTTTATGCTATTTTAAGGTTGAGTATAAATCCAAAACAACTCCAAATCCCTCATTCTCAATGCAACTTACAAAATTCTCCAAGAACATGCAATCTTCTCTTCTCCAAATCAAGAAATTAGGGTTTCTCATCTCCAAGTCCAAATCCTCAAAACTTCAATTCAAGAATCAAGAGTAATCAGGTATATGGGTATTCTGTGAGGATCTACTTTCATCCTTATGCCCAAATTATGGTTTGTTCATAAACTTTATGATTTACATAAACTAGGGTTTTGCCTAAATTGTTACTCCAAGCTTAAATTCAATTCCCTCATGATATATTTGTCACTCATAAACATATTTTAATGATTATTTCTGATTTCTTAAGCCCATATCATATCATTCATACAATTCTCAAATCCAAGTATGTTTTACGTAATATTAGTTAAGATTTTAAGCATATAATCAAGCTATTTGAGTTTTCCTTAATTTCTTCAGTTTATTTTGTAATTAAACCCTGAATACATGTTTTCCCATAAGAATAGCATCTTTCGATGTTCAAAATCATGAATTCCCTTATTATGACATGTTGTTGAGTTTATTGGTTTAAATTGTGAATTTTCTCTTAATATCAGTTAATGTCATCATGTGTAGAGTTGGGGGTTTATGAATACCCGATACCTAGAAATTCAGTTATATATATTAGTTACATATTATTGAGTACTTCAGATTTATAAATGCATTTCTATGTACAAAATACCATGATATGAGCATATTAGTTATCAATTCATATATCGGTTTATGCTTTAGTGTCATTCAATTAAGAGTAAGAAGTAGTTAGCACCGAGTGAATGCAGGGATGACAACTCACCTGTCAGCTAGGCTTGAAACCATTAATAGCAGTCCCTAAGTTCTAGAACTACGGTGCTACCATAGGTTATTGTAACACCCTGAATCTGGTACCCGATGCTCATAACCTTGAAGGACCACAAGCTAATCCATGACTGATATCTGTACCTGAACGCTACATAATATACTATATAAATGTGGAAATAAAGGCTGTAAGGCTGTAAGGTTCAAAACTGAGACACAATATCTAATAAAATATAACATCTGTGCAAGGTATGAAATACCTAAAATAAACTAATAAACTGACTAAACATGATAGTCTGAAAAGCCTCTAACTGTCTGAATAAAGAGCTGAAGGGACATGTCCCCAACTAACTCCAACTACTGAAATAAACTAAATACTGAAATGATAAGATAATTATCATGTCCTCAAAGGATAAGGACTCACTGTAGACTTTGACTACTGAGTAGTAGAATGCTACCGATGTTCTGGAGCTCATGCTTTTGAACCTATGGTATAAAATACTATAGCGCAAATGTGTTAGTACGATTGAATGTACTGGTATGCATGTGAGATAGGATGAATGCAAAGGGTTCACATACATGAACTATACAAACTGACTGAATAACATGAATGTGAGAATACATGCGTGAATAAATAATAACTATAATTGAGTTCATGATAACATGATTACTGAATCTGAGTATTGATAACATGAGACACTGATAACCGTATAATTGAAATAACTAATACTGAGCGACTGTATCTGACAGTCTAGTTTTTGATGGAACTAGCTTAGTTCTATTCTATTATTAGGTGACTGCATCTGACATTTCTGAATTTTGTAGAACTATTTGAGTTTTATTACTAAGATTGAAATACTGTATCTGACAGTCCTGATCTGTAACTGAAACTGTGGGAAGTAGTCATCTAACCGACATGCCCCAAATAATATAATATAGCAGTGTTGAGGTCCAATCTGTAACCCCAATTGAAAGGGTGTCAATACTGCACCACTAGTAAGGACAATCTATGGGTGACCCTCATCTGACAGTGTCCCAAAAAGAAAATGGTGGGACCCTCATCTAACAGTATTTATCCACCTCAACAACCCTCATTTGATAGCTTTGATATCTTAACCTATGCTGGCTACATAGTTCTGGAATGCAAGGATGACTTCTAAGAATCACACCCACATTTGATAGTGTATGTTCCCATCCTTGGGTTCACTCGGTGCTAATTTCTACTCCCATCTGAATAGACACTAAACATGGATTATTGAACTAAACTTGACTGAATTAATTGAGTTTCCATTGACTGATAGAATAGTACTGAGATTACTGTATTACTGAGCTTTCCTTAGTCATATGACTAACTGAGTTTTATCGATCATGGTTTGATCGAGGATATCTGTAATACCCCAAAAAATGCAAATCAATATTAGCGCCATATTTCAAGTTTATGTATAGCACATCATGGTTCTTTGGTAGTTTCATAATCAAGTTTGATGTCAATTAAGGTCTCAAATACGTCCTAGCTATTAGGTGAATCAAAACATTCTTTATCGATTGAATTCTTGAGAAGGATATTGGTATAGTCAACTTCAAATGAGCATATGTCTCATTATACTATGAATTTTTGAGCTCATGATCCACCAAAATATATATAATTGAATTATCTTTTCAACTATACCAATTTCTCCCAAATCCAATATCGGAGCAAAACGTTATACCCATTTTACTCCAGCATGTTAGCCTGGCAACTAAGTAACGACATGAGCTGATGGATTATCACATATCTGACAAATTCTCAGCTAATGTCTTCAGCCTTAGGCAGAAAGTAATAAATTCTAGTATCAAGTGACGACATGAGCTGACAGCTTATTATATATGTGATGACATCCGCCCAATGTCATCAGCTGTAGAATTCAGCATTTTCCAAATGGTTTTGGAGGGGTATTTTGGTATTTTTCCCTTCACCCCAAAGCTCCATAAACACTGAATTCAGCCTCCATTTCACCAAAATACATTCTTTTCTCTCAAATACACTCAATAACAAGAAGATCCGTTTCCAATTCAAGATCCAAATCTCAAGGATTCTTCCATCAATCTTCCCAAATCAAGTATCAAGGTATGTCATGTGTTGATTCATGGATCCCTTTCACCAATAAAGCTCAAGAATATCTTTTGAAAGTACAATATTTGTGTATTTATGAATGTTCATGATTTAAATAGAATTAAAATCCATGTTCATGATGTTGTAGGGTTTTGATTCAAGTTTTAAATTACATATTCCAATAATTGACCCTAGTATATGAAGATTTGCATAATAATCATGATAAACCCCCTTCAATTTACAAGTAGATTGATGTATCCATAATTATTAGATGTGTTGATGATGGTATAACCAAAGTATGCTCCCCATGTGTTTGACTAAATGCCTATGTGAAGGAAAAGTACCATACTAGTCTAATAATATGAAATCTCCATTTATGTACAAGTTTATGCACGTCAAGTGTTTGATGAAATATCTTAGTCAATAAAGTATGGATATATGTGTAGCCATTGTGGTGCTTTAGAATTTGTACTTCATGAAATCTCCAACTTATTGTATTATGAATTGTGATGTTGGTCATGTATTCAAGAAAGTCATGCTTTGTCAGTTTCTTCCCATTGAGTCCTAGGGGTACTTATACCTGAAAAATATAGGTATGTGCCTAGAGTTAGTGTCTTGTTTTCATGATATCCTCGATCAAGCCATGATCCATAGAACTCAGTCAGTCATGTGACTCAGGAAATCTTAGTAATACAGTAATCTCAGTACTATTCTGTCAGTCAGTGGAAACCCAGTTAATTCAGTCCAGTTTAGTTCAGTTATCCATGTTCAATGTCTATTCAGATGGGAGCAGGAATTAGTATCGAGTGAAACCAATAATGGGAACACATACTGTCAAATGAGGGTGTGATTCTTAGAAGTTATCCTTGTGTTCCAAAACTATGTAGCTAGCATAGGTTGAGATATCAACACTGTCAGATGAGGGTTGTTGAGGTGGATAAACACTATTAGATGAGGGTCCCACCATTCTCTTTTGGGGACACTATCAGATGAGGGTCACCCACAGCTTGTCGTTACCAGTAGTGTGGTATTGACATCCTTCTAATTGGGGTTACACATTGGACTTCAACACAACTATATTGCATTATTTGGGACATGTCGGTTAGATGACTACTTCCTACAGTTTCAGTTATAGATCAGGACTATCAGATACAATCATTCAGTCTCAGTAATAAAACTCAGATAGTTCTATAGAATTCAGGACTGTCAGATACAGTCACCTCAGAACAAAATGGAACTCAGCTAGTTCCATCAGAAACTAGACTGCCAGATACAGTTGCTCATGTTATCAGTACTCAAATTCAACAATCATGTTATCACTGACTTAGTTACAGTTATTATGTATTCATGTATTTATTCTCACGTTCATGTTTTTTAGTCAGTTAGTATAGTTCATGCATGTGAGCCCTTTGCATTCAGCATACCTCACATGCATAGCAGTACATTCAATCATACTGACGTATTTGGGCTATGGTGTTTTATACAATAGGTTCAGAAGCATGAGCTCTAGAGCATTAGTAGCATTCTAGTACTCAGCAATCAGAGTTAGTAGTGAGTCATCATCCTTCGAGGACATGAGCATTATCTTATCATTTCAGTACTTAATTTATTTCAGTAGTTAGAGTTAGTTGGGGACATGTCCCATCAACTCCTTATTCAGATAGTTAGAGGCTTTTCAGACTATCATATTCAGTCAGTTTATTAGTTTGTTCTAGGTATTTCATACCCCACACGGATGGTTTAGCTTGCAGTCCTTTGGGTTCATGAGCACCATGTAGCATTCCGAGTACCAGATTTGGGGATTATGACTTAGTATCAGAGCCTAAGGTTCAATAGTGTACTGAGAAGTTTGAAACTCATATCTAGTAGAGTCTTGTAAATGGGTGTATTGTGCGCCACATTTTTGTGCAGGAGGCTATAAGTTGTTTTAGGAACAGTTTCCTTTCTTTCAGTATTCATGTCATACCAGTGAGCATAATCTCAAGCTAATCTCTCAGTCTAATATATTTCTCCATTTCTTCTATAAAATATGCCTCCTAAAAGAAGAAATGGGAATTAGCCAGCCCCTCAGCTCAAAAATCCTTTGAATGAACATGTTTCTCATACAGAGTTTAGAGTTGCATTCACTACTCTTGCTCAATCAGTTACTGCTCAGAATGAATGACCAACTATTATTCCGGCCAATGCAATGGCCAATTCTACCGCATCCAGGATTCAGGACTTCACCCGAATGAATCCTCCATCCTTTCTCGGGTCTAAGTCAGATAAAGACCCTCAGGAATTTATTATTAAGGTTCAGAAGGTTACAGACATTATGGGGGTTACTCCTAGTGTAAGTGCTGAGCTAGATGCATATCAGTTGTAGGATGTTTCCCACACTTGGTATAAGTAGTGAAAGTCAGAAAGGTCAGTTGATGCAGGACCTATAGAGTGGGAGGAGTTTGTCACTGTATTCTTAGAGAAGTTCTTTCCCCTAGAGCTGAGAGAAGATAAGGTGTTAGAATTCATCAACCTCAGGCAGAGAAACATGATGGTGAAAGATTATTCTCTTAAGTTTACTCAATTAACTAGATTTGCCCCTCATGTGGTTGCAGACAGTAGGGCCAAGATGAGTAAGATTATTTCTGGGGTAAATGATAGTGTGGTCAATGAGTGTAGGTATGTGATGTTGATTACTGATATGAATTTAGCTAGGCTTATGACTCATTCTTAGCAGATAGAGGAGCAAAATTTTAAGATAAGGGAGAAGCAGAATAAGAGAGCAAGGACAGGTAGTTTCAACTTTGCTCAGCCCAAATCAGAAGAAGGAAATCATTCTCAGTTTCATCCAAAGTCATTAGTTCTAGCTCCTTTTTTGGCTAGTGCTCCAGCTCCTAAGTTTATGGATGGTAATAGAGATAGGGCACCAGGCTCTAAGTCTCAGGGCAGTGTCAGCAATGCCTGAACTAATCCCTTTTGTCAGACTTGTGTTAAGAACCACAAAGGTGTATGCAGAGCTGGCAGCGATGTCTGTTTTGGATGTGGCAAGCGAAGACATAGAGTCAAAGATTGCCCCCAGTCAGGTTATCAGGGTCAGCAGAACCGTTCCTCATCTTAGTCTGGTCACCCAAATCAGCAGAGTGCCACTTCCAGTTCTACTAGTGGGCAACGCCCAAATAAACTTATGCTCTCCAGTCTCTGCAGGATCAGGAAAATTCTCCTAATATGGTTACTGGTATGTTACAGATCTTTCACTTGCATGTTTATGATTTGCTAGATATAGGTGATTCTTTATCTTTTGTTACTCCTTATATAGTAGGCAATTTCAGAATCAGTTCCAAAATTCTAACAGAGCCATTTTCATTCTGTACCCCAGTGGGTAAAACCATCATAGCCTGACGAGTATACAGGAACTGTCTGGTTATGATATTTTAGAAAGTCACTTCAGCAGACTTAGTCTAATTAGAGATGACTGATTTTGATGTCATTCTCGGCATGGATTGGATTCACTCCTACTATGCCATAGTCGACTATAGAAATAGAATTATCCAATTCCAGTTTCTAAATGAACCCGTCCTAGAGTAGAGGGGTAGTACTTCAGCATTCAGAGGTCAGCTTGTTTCCTACCTTCGGACAAAGAAAATGATATCTAAAGGATATGTCTATCATCTTGTTCGAGTTAAAGACACTAGTTCCAAAACTCCCAGTCTTGATTTAGTCCCAAATATTTTTTTAGAATTCCTCCCAAAAGGTAAATAGACTTCGAAATTGATCTTCTTCCAGATACTCAGCCTATATCTATTCCGCCATACAGAATGGCACGAGCAGAACTCAGAGAATTGAAAGAGCAGTTGAAGGATCTCTTAGATAAGGGTTTCATAAGGCCCAGCGTGTCCCCGTGGGGCACACTAGTCTTATTCGTGGACAAGAAAGATGGTTCTCTCAAAATATCCATTGATTACCATCAGCTCAATAAAGTCATGATCAAGAACAAGTATCCATTTCCCCGTATTGATGACTTGCTTGACCAACTTCTGGGAGCCAGCTATTTCTCTAAAATAGACCTCAGATCAGGCTATCATCAGCTCAGAGTTAGGGAATGTGACGTTCCAAAAATAGCTTTTCAAACTTGGTATGGTCACTTCGAATTTCTAGTCATGTCCTTTGGTCTTACTAATGCCCCAGCAACTTTCATGGACTTAATGAACCGGGTGTTCGAGTAGTACTTGGACATGTTCGTCATAGTCTTTAAAGATGATATTCTTATCTATTTCCGTAGTGAGCGTGATCGTATAGACCATCTCAGAATTGTACATTAGACTCTCAGAGATCATCAATTTTTCACCAAGTTCAATAAGTTTGAGTATTGGATAAGGTCAGTAGCATTACTTGATCATATCATTTTCGGTGATGGCATTAGGGTTGATCCTTAAAAGACTGAAGTGGTAAGAAACTGGCCTCGCCCTGTATCTCCATCAGATATCAGGAGTTTCTTAGGTTTGGTTGGCTATTACAGATATTTTGTTGAGGGATTTTCTTCTATTGCATCCCCTATTTCTTGATTCACACAGAAGAAGGTCAAGTTTCAGTGGTTAAATCCTTGCGAGAGGAGTTTTTAGGAGCTAAAAACTCGACTCACCTCAGCTCTAGTCCTAGCTCTTCGAGATGGTTCAGATAGGTTCATAGTATATTGTGATGCATCTAGGTAGGTTTGGGTTGTGTCCTCATATATCATGGTAAGGTCATAGCCTACGCCTCCAGACTGCTTAACCCCATGAGAAGAATTATCTAACTCATGATCTTGAGTTAGCAGTCGTTGTATTTGCCTTAAAGATTTGGAGGCATTATCTATACGGTGTTTATGTAGATGTGTTTATAGACCTCAAGAGCCTTCAGTAAGTATTCTCTCAGAAAGATCTTAACCTCCACTAGAGAAGGTTGTTAGAGCTCTTGAAAGATTATGACATGAGTGTCCTTTATCATCCGGGCAAGGCCAACGTAGTGGCCGATGCTCTCAGTAGACTGTCTATGGGTAGTGTGGCTCATGTTAAGGATAGTAAGAATAAGTTAGCTCAGGAATCCCATCAGCTTGCCAGACTAGGTGTTCTCTTAGTTGATAAAGAGCAGGGTAATGTATGGGTTCAGAGTAGTTCAAAATTATCTCTAGTTTCTAAGGTAAAAGAAAAGCAAGATAGAGGTCCCAGTCTAGTCAAGTTGAAAGAGTCAGTCAAGGATTAGAAGGTTGAGGTTTTCTCTCGGGGGGAGATGGTATTCTGCATTTTCAAGGACATCTGTGTGTTCTAGGTGTAGATGACTTGAGGTAGCGAATTCTTACAGAAGCGCATGGTGCACGCTACTCTATTTATCCAGGGGCCACAAAGATGTACCGTGACTTATGGGAGATCTATTGGTGGAGTGGGATGAAAAGAGATGTTGCAGATTTTATGGCTAAGTGCTCTACATGTCAGTAGGTTAAGATAGAGCATCAGAAGCCTAGTGGTCCCATGCAAGAGTTCATTATTCCCACCTGGAAATGGGAAAAAGTGAACATGGACTTTGTGATAGGTTTTTCACGTACTCGCCATCAGCATGATTTAGTTTGGGTCATTGTAGACAGAATAACCAAACCAACTCATTTCCTTCCAGTTCATACCTCTTATTCAACCAAGGAATATACCAAACTCTATATCAGGGAGTTGGTCAGATTACACGTTATTCTATTGTCCATTATTTTAGACAGAGGTACCCAATTCATCTCTCACTTTTGGTAAACATTCTAAAAGGATTTTGGTACCTAAATTCATCTCAGTACAGCCTTTATCCCCAGACAGATGGTCAGGCAAAAAGGACCATTCAGACCTTGGAGGATATGCTAAGGGCGTGTGCAATTGATTTCAAGGAAAGTTGGGATAACCACTTGCCTTTGATTGAGTTTGCATACAACAACAACTATCATTCCAGTATTCAAATAGCTCTATTCGAATCTCTCTATGGGAAGAGATGTAGATCTCTAGTCAGTTGGTTTAAAGTTAGTGACGCCTCTGTCATAGGGCCTAACTTGGTATTCGATGCCTTAGAAAAAGTTTAGTTGATTAGAGAGAGACTTTGGGCTGCTCAGAGCCGACAGAAATATTATGTAGATGTACACAAAAAGGAACTCGAGTTCATATTGGTGACTTTGTCTATCTAAAGATCTCTCCCATGAAGGGAGTGAAGAGATTCGGCAAGAAGGGAAATCTTAGTCCCAGATATGTCGGTCCCTTCAAAATTCTCAGTCGCTTCGGCAAAGTAACTTATGAGCTCACATTGCCTTCAGGTCTAGCCTTAGTTCACCCAGTCTTCTATGTCTCTTTGCTCAAGAAGTGCATAGGTGACCCAGCAGATGTAGTCCCTATTCAGAGCATAGATGTTTAGAACAGTCTCTCTTATGAAGAAATTCCAGTCGAAATCCTTGACTACTTGATTTGTAGATTAAGAAACAAAGAAGTCCCTCTAGTCAAAGTTCTTTGGTGGAATCAGTCCTTTGAGGGAGCTACTTGGGAAGTAGAAGCAGACATGCGAACCAAGTACCCTAACCTCTTCTCCACAAACTCAGACTCAACACAAGGTAATAATGTTCCTTAAGCTTATTCAATTTCATGTTTAGATTTCCATTATAAACTTGGTACCAAGTACTATTACATATTCAGTCATGCATCAGCTCAGTCATGTATTCATACATCAGATATGCATGTTCAATATGATAAAACCAGCTTATTATTCATGTCAGTCATGAAATCATACTTCAGTTGTGCATGTCTAGTATGTACTTTCAGTTATCATTTCTCTCTATCTAATCAGTCTCATTTGAGGATGAATGTTCCCAAGAGGGAGATATTATAATATCCCAAAAAATGTAAATCAATAGTAGCACCATAATTCAAGCTTATGCATAGTACATCATGGTTCTTTGGTAGTTTCATGATCAAGTTTGATGTCAATTACGGTATCAAATACATCCTAGCTATTAGGCAAATCAAAACATTCCTTACCGATTGAATTCTTGGGAAGGATATTGGTATAGTCAACTTCAAACAAGAACATTTCTCATTATACTAAAAAATTTTTATCTCATCACTAAACCAACATATAGATAATTGTATTATATTTCCAAAGAAACCAATTTTGGCTAAATTTGATATCAGACCAAAAAGTTATACCTATTTTACTCCAGCATGTTAGCCTGACAACTAAGTGACGACATGAGCTGACGGCTTATCACATATCTGACAACTTATCAAAAAATGTCGTCAGCCTTAGATATAAAGTCATAAATTCCATCATCAAGTGATGAAATGAGCTGACGACTTATCACATATGTCACAACATCAGCCCAATGTCGTTAGCCGTAGAATTCAGCATTTTTCAAACGGTTTGGAAGGGGTATTTTGGTATTATCCCTTCACCCTAAAGCTTCTTAAACACTGAATTTAGCCTATATTTCACCAAAATACATTATTTTCTCTCAAATTCTCTTAAGAACAATAAGAGGGGTTTCCAATTCAAGATCAAAATCTCAAGGATTCTTCAATCAATCTTCCCAAATCAAGTATCAAGGTATGTCATGTGTTGATTCATGGGTCCCTTTCACCCATGAAGCTCAAGAATCTCTTTTCAAAATACAAGATTTGTATATTTATGAATGTTCATGATTTAAATAGAATTGAAATTCATGTTCATGATGTTGTGGGGTTTTGATTCATGTTTTAAATTACATATTCCAAAGATTGGCCTTAGTTTATGAGGATTTGCATAATAATCATGATAAACCCCCTTTAATTTATAAGTTGATTGATGTATCCATGATTATTAGATATTTTGATGATGGTATAACCAAAGCATACTCCCATGTGTTTGACTAATGCCTATGTGAAGAAAAAGTGCCATAATAATATGAAATCTCCATTCATGTACAAGTTTATGCACGTCAAGTGTTTGATGAAATGTATTAGTCAATGAAGTATGGATATATGTGTAGCCATTGTGGTGTTTTAGAACTTGTACTTCATGAAATCTCCAACTTATTATATTATGGATTATGATGTTGGTCATGTATTCAAGAAAGTCATGCTTTGTCAGTTTCTTCCCATCGAGTCATGGGGGTACTTGGACCCGAAAAATATAGTTGTGTGCCTAGAGTTAGTGTCATGTTTTTACGATATCCTCAGTCAATCCATAATACATAGAACTCAATCAGTCATGTGACTCAGGAAAGCTCAGTAAATACAGTAATCTCAGTACTATTTTGTTAGTCAACGAAAACTCAGTTAATTTAGTCCAGTTTAGTTTAGTAATCCATGTTCAGTGTCTATTCAGATGGGAGTAGGAATTAGCATCGAGTGAACCCAAGGATGGGAACACACACTGTCAGATGAGGGTATGATTCTTAGAAGTCATCCTTGCATTCCAGAACTATGTAGCCAGCATAGGTTGAGACATCAATATTGTCAGATGAGGGTTGTTGAGGTGGATAAACACTGTCAGATGAGGGTCCCACCATTCTATTTTGGGGACACTATTAGATGAGGGTTACCCATAGTTTATCCTTACCAGTGGCGTGGTATTGACACTCTTCTAATTAGGGTTACAAATTGGATCCCAACATAGCTATATTGCGTTATTTGGGGCATATCGGTCAGATGACTACTTTCCACAGTTTTAGTTACAAATCAGTACTGTCAGATATAGTCATTCAGTCTCAGTAATAAAACTCAGATAGTTCTACAGAATTCAGGACATAAGCTACAAAAGGAGATAGAACAAAGCACACTTCATCAAAGTTTTTCTTTATGCATAAGCTACAAAAGAATGGTGATATTAATGTGAAATAGATCTGTTCAAGTGATAATGTGACTAATTTATTCACCAAGTCTCTTCCAAATGCAACTTTCAAGAAGATAGTGCATAAGATCGGAATGCAAAAACTCAAGGATGTTGTCATTAGGAGGAGTTAATACGTGTTGTACTCTTTTTCTCTTATGATGTTTTGTCCCTCTGGATTTTCCTTGTAAGGTTTTTAATGAGGCAATACTAGGGTCAATCATTGAAATATGTAAGTTAAAACATCAATCAAAACCCCACAACATCATGAGCATGAATTTCAATTCTATTTAAATTATGAACATTCATAAATATACAAATCTTGTATTTTGAAAAGAGATTCTTGAGCTTCATGAGTTAAAGGGATCCATGAATCAACACATGACATACCTTGATACTTGATTTGAGAAGATTGGTGGAAGAATCCTTGAGATTTGGATCTTGAATTGGAAACCCCTTTTATTGTTATTGAGAGAATTTGAGAGAAAAAAAATGTATTTTGGTGAAATAGAGGCTGAATTCAGGGTTTATGAAGCTTTGGGGTGAAGGGAAAATACCAAAATACCCCTCCAAAATCGTTTAGAAAATGCTAAATTCTACGACTGTCGACATTGGGTTGATGTCGTCACATATGTGATAAGACATCATCTCATGTCATCACTTGATGCTGGAATTTATGAATTTCTTCCTAAGGCTGATGACATTAGCTGATAAGTCGTCAGATATGTGATAACCTGTCAGCTCATGTCATCACTTAGTTGCCAGGCTAACATGCTGGAGTAAAATGGGTATAACTTTTTGCTCCGTTATCAGATTTGGGCAAAATTGATATAGTTGGAAATCTAATTCAATTATGTATCTGTTGGTGGGTCATGAGCTCAAAAATTCATAGTACAATGAGAGATATGATCATTTGAATTTGACCATACCAATATCTTTCCCAACAATTCAATCGGTAAGGAATGTTTTGATTCGCCTAATAGCTAGGACATATTTGATACCTTAATTGACATCAAACTTGATCATAAAACTACCAAA
>NC_061119.1:61494859-61514452 GCF_002878395.1 Capsicum annuum | reverse complement strand
ACACAACATTAAAAGTTCATAAAGAATTTTCTAGTTCTTCAATATATGTTTAATACTCGCTATACAAATCTTTGGGATGTCGCAATCGTTCATGTCAATTTATGACCTTTATACTAGTAAACTCCATATTTACCATGGCATGTACTTTTTTCTTTAGTAAATTTTAGATTTACTATTACATGAATAAATTTCAGATTTACTACTTTAGATTTCAAAATAACTCTTCTCAATTATTCTTCCTCTTTCTGAGGTGTGTTGTGGTACCATCACAATTAAGTGCATGTTTGTATTGATAAGCTTTACTAAATATTATCACATTCACCTAGGAAATGGATCTGTACTTATAACAATCAAAATTCTCATTCCCAGGAATAAAATTAAATTTTTCATTATTCATATCAAATTATGATAGCTTATATCCTCTTTCAAAATATTAATAATTCAAGAGAAAATCAAGGTGTGCATATAATGTAGAGAACTTTTCTCACATACCTTTCAGATGATATCATATATTTCTACCACATTCAATTCTAGAATGGAGCAATTTGTCATCTTTCAGACTTATCATATATTGCTACCACATTCACTTCTTTGAATGGAGCACATTCAGTGGACAAGTTTCATGATCTTTTATCAAATACACATTATTTTGTCTTAGCCATCATAAGATCATCAATATGATGCATTGAGACTCAAACTCACCGTCTTATCCATATAAAAGTGTTTTAATCTATAAATTGATGGGACTTAAATCCAAGATCTTCAATCATGGTGCATCAGGACTCTAACCCGATATCTTATCCTTTTAGTCAGATAACCTTTGGGCCTTTCAAAATAATACCACCTTTAGTGGTTACCAACGATCACTGGATAAAGCAGTGGTCATAGAGATTAACCAAACAAATAGTATATTTCAATAATAATATATTTCAATAATAATAAACAGATAATATATTTCAATATTATTCAATAAATAATGATTGTTTAGTATATCAGTTTTGTAAAACCTACTCAGTACTCCCTCTTTCCCGTTGTTTCTTCATGTTTATCATTCTTATAGTTTATATTTCCCCAGATTATTATTTTTTTATACCCGGTTCATCTCTTCCTATTAATCTATGTTCCTAACAACTTACTTCTTTAACCACACCCCAAAAACTTTAGTCTGGCAACTAACACTCGTCTTTTGTCTATTTTGCAGACCTGTCGGACTATCAAGGCCAAAATTCCTAGGAATTTACAGGTTAATCCATCGTTGTTATTAACAAATTAAGAGGCTAACCATATACTAAGGGTAATAATTTTAGCAAAAATTTAATATACATGATGTACAAAACATGTTTAAAAATTTTAAACATAGACATAAGAACATAAACATAAATATTTTTGGTGGGGAAATATGTAAATAAGAACTTACATGAAGTAACTGGGAGAGAGGTTTCCCTTTCGGGAACCCCCTTAAGATCAAATAGAAAACTTGGAACTTTTATTCAAACACACTTAATATTGAGTTTATATAAAAAGGACTAACTTGGATAGGTTTGTTGGAAGGAAGAGTTTGCACATTTCAGGTATGTTTTGAGGTTGGTTGGTTTTTCAGTCTGTTTTCCTTCTACAAATTTACGTCTTTTATAGACAAAAACTAGATAAAGCAGTGGTCATAAAGATCACTACGTGGCCTAGACATATGTGGCCGACACCAAAAGATAAAAGATAAGAAAGAATCTTAATAATGCAAGCCGGGTACTCATTGGGCCCCATCATCACATGCATTATTAGTTTTTCTTCCATACTTATTTAGACGCGTGCTTCAACAGTTTTTCTTTCTTTTGGAAAGTAGTGATAAAGGAAGCACTCTGACACTGATTTAACTATTACAAGACATAAAGTAGGCATCCCCACCTGACAATCCTATCTAATAATAAAAATTGTATATCTTTACTATGTATCCAAGTTGTGTAGGGCAATTGAGTCGAAACTCATTCCTGAGTCATCGTCTTCGTATGGATCCTGAGTATCTTGGAAATGTGCTAGATGACTTGTAATACTATCATCTTCATCTGATCATGAAGAATTATTGTCTGTATTATTTATTTTTGGAACAGTTCTGTCTGAATTGGTAGTGGGCTGTCTATCTGGTTGTCCATTCATATGTTTATCTTGTGTCTGGTTGTTAAAGAATTTGTCTAAAGTCTGTTTAATTATAGTCTATATTGTTTCATTTTTCTTTTTAGATATTAAAGTCTTCTTTAAAATCTTATTACCTGATTTTGCTAAATTATGTTTTGATGAAGAACATCCTTTATCTTCATTTTTTGGCCAAGTGACAGCCATTAACGGTTTTGATTTGTCTTTACCGGTTACCGTTTGAACCGGACTAGATGTACCAACATCCGGTACAGTGGATTTCTAAGCATTTAGTGGGAAATGCACACCCTTCTCGTCCATTTTTGAGGAGATGGAGAACTCTGTGTCTGAGTCTGTGTTTTTACATCTGTCTTGCTTACATTTCTCTGGTGGTTGAGTCTTGCTTCTAATATTTGTACCTGCTTTATTAATATAGTGTTTTACATAAGAAGTGTTTCCTTCTGAGCATTTAGCTTCTTGAAATTCTCCGTCATAGAAGAATAATGGTTGCAGAAAGTAATCTTTCCCGTCTCTCTTTGTAAATTGTATTAAGGTATTTGATCTGGGTTCTGTCTGAGTGATGGTGATATATAATAGTTTGGTCCTAAATATCCTCTAGCATGATTAGTGGCCTCAGTAAAATTATTAAAACCTTTGAAAAGAGGATTTTTAAAACCTTGTATTGAATCTAACACTTCTAACCATGTTTGAAAAATTTCGTTAGTCTTTCCATGAATGACTACGTAATATTTAAATTTAGGCCTACTTTTTTCTTCTATGTAATGGCATAAAGAATTCATGGATGCCATAAAATGATTATGATTTTGTCTATTATAAGATATCCAAAGATTGTTTACTAAATACTTTTGGGGTCTATCTAGAATGTAGTCTGGTCTTATTCTAAGTGATATGTTACTCTCAGGGTAAGCAATTAAGTTAAATGGTCCAAAGTGAATTCTCTCCATTGTTTCTAAAGATTCTAGTGTTCTAAAATTTAAATTACCTAATATTGTCTGTTGATATGAACCCGAAGACGAAGCTACGCCCTTGTCTTTATTTGCAAGAGGTTGTCCTGTTGGTCTCATGCTGAAAACAAATGAGTCGGATTAAACTTATTTATTTATTCCTAGTTGTAATCTACTTAACTGGTCTGCTAATTCGTTTTCTTTACCTTTTATATGTTCATATACAATATTCTTATAAACAGATATGGTATCTATAAAATTTAACCATCTTCTTCTACTACTAGTTTTATCATTTATTTTTTGATGAAATTTAACTATAGCTTCACAATTTGTTCTAACTAAAATTTCTTCTTTATTTAGATAATATAACTTAAAACTATTTAACCCATATATTATAGCTAATACTTCTAGGTCTATAGCACTCTTGTTTCCTTTTTCTTTATATTCTCCACTCTGATAACCACATATTTGTTCTTCATTTTTATTACTGTATTTATTAGGTCGTGCTTTTAAAATGGCTCCCCATCCTAAATCACTTCCGTCTGTTTTAATGATAGATAATCTGATTCTAATAAAATTTTAGGTCTGGAATATTTTAATTTTTTCTTTTATTTTTTGAATTAATTTAATATCTTCTATATTGAATTTTTTCTGCCCTTTACTACTGGTCTTTGCGTATAATGGTCCTGCTATTTTTCCTAAATCTTGAATAAAATTTCTTGCATAATTTACTAATCCTAAAAAATTTTGTAAATCTTTTGTCTTTTCTAATTTATCTGGCATTTCGAACACTTTCTTTGCAATGTGTGGTTGAAGTTTTATCTTTTCATTTCCTAAAGTTATTCCTAAGAAATTAATATAAGGTTTACATAATTCCATTTTCTTTTTACTTATTACTATCCCATGTTTAACAAATAATCTAAAAATTATTTGTAAGTGTCCTAAGTGTTCTTGTATATTTTGACTAAACACTAAAATATCATCTACATATACTAAATGTTTATAATCTCCAAATATATTATCCATATTTCGTTGAAAAATGGGTGGACCCGTCTTTAAACCAAACGGCATAACTAACCATTCAAAATGTCCAGCTGGACATGTAAATGCAGTCCATTCTATGCTGTCTGGGTGCATTTTGACTTGTCAGTATATACCTTCTTATTTTGTATTCTATTAATTAACTCACTTTTATCTGGTAGTTTGTATGCATCTATTCTGGTGTTATCATTTAATCTGTTATAGTTAATTACCATACGAGCTTTACCTCTTATTTGTTCGCTATGATTTCTTACCATAAAAGCTGTCGATCTATGTCTAGAAGTAGATTTTCTTATTACTTCTAATTGTAAAAGTTCTTTTATTTGTATATCAAATTCTTTAGTATCTTCATTATTTGCTTCTATAAGTGCTGTTTTTATAGTGTATTCTGAATTAATTATATCTAATTTACACATTATCTCGTTAGCATCCCAATGGGCTAACGGTCTTTCTCCTATGATTTCCATTTTATCTAGTATAGATATTATATTTTCTAAATCTTTTGGACTGTTTATTACTCTTATCTTATCTATTCCTTTTCTAAAATTATAAAACTGGGTTTCTATACTTGTTAGGGTGTAATGTTTTTCTATATCTGTTAAGCATTCTTGTCCTTCTGCATTAAGCAGGGTCTAATTTCTAAATTCTTCTAAGTTTTCTTCTAAATTTTTGTTTTCTTTTAACAGACTGTTATTTTGGCATTGGTTATTTTGGCAATCTTCGAAACATGGTTCTAGAAATAAACTCGTTTTTTGTGTGTTTAATATTCTATATACTGTTGGTAATGTTACTGTTTGTACTGGTGTATAAGTTAAGTTTTTAAAAAAGCATTATTTCATCTCTTGTTAAGAGACATCCTCCTTTATTTTGGATACAAAAGCGTAATCCTATAACAAAATCCGACCCTATGTATAAATCTCTTGCTAATATTTTATTAACATTGTAAATTGGGTTATAGAATTTATTGCATGTATTTAAAAAACTTATTTGTGCATTTTCTATGCAATAATTGTAAATATTTTGTGATCCATCCATTTGGGTGGCTGTTATTGGTCTTTCAAGTACTTTTAGTAAATGTTCCGGTACTATTTCTTTATTGATCATACAGTTAGTACATCCGGGATCTACTAGTGCTAAAGTTTCTATCTCCACATCTTTTATTTTAATTTTTACTAATACTTTTATGGCAGAGAATTCTTTATCTTCATTGCATATTAGACTAGTGTCATTATCTTCTAAATTCATAAGTTCTGCCTCCAATTTTTCTAAATGTATAGCTTCTTGTGTATCTGATTCTTCTATAGTGATTTTGGTTTTTCCTTTTTCTAGGATGATTAATCTTTATTCTAAATTATTTACTCAGGTTTCTAAAGTAGATACTCTTAAATTTTAGATTTGATTATTTGTATATTTTTGTCCGATATTTATTTCTGATTCTATTTTTATCTTTAAAGTATTTTCTATACAATTTATACAAGCTTCTAAGTAACATTCTTTGCATTTAGCTCTGTTGTCTTTACTTGGATACCAATTGCATATACGACATCTATTACTGTCTAAACCTTTGTTTCTTTGGAATTCATGTATACATTCTTGAGTGACATTCATTAAATTATTGATTACTAGATTGTTTAAGCCTAGATCCTCTATCTCCTGTCCTAGTTCATTGACTAAGTTATCTTCTTCTGATTCTGAAGAATCAGATTTAGAGTTATCTTTATCATTTATATCAATACTTATTATTGAGTATATACTTTCTGTATCTGACATGTATTCTTCTACATTTAGTAAAGTCTCTTGGAAGTCTTCTATTAATTGAGAATTTCTAGTTCTATTATTATTTCTTTTAGGACATACATTAGCTAAATGGTCTATGCTTCCACAAGTATAGCATTCTAATTTATTTTTATAGTTTCTATCATTTCTATATTTCCTAACATGTCTATCTCTATTTAACCACGGTTTTTTAGCTTTTGATTTTCTAAAGAAGTATTGTTTACAACTATATGGTTTCTTATTATGTTTCTTCTTATATTTTCTATATTGTTTCTGATCATAATTCTGGGTTGTGTATATAACAGATTTACAGAAATTCATTTCATTTCTTTTTAGTTGTTTTTGTATTTGTATGTTTGTACATTTTTCTGTTAGTATATCCATTATATGTTGTGTTCTATGCCCTATTGTCCATTTTAGATTTGGGTTTGCTACTACACCATCTCTTTTATACCATCTATCTTCTATTTCTCTTCCTAAAGCTCCAGGTAATTTATTAAATAATTTTTTGCCTAACTCTACATTAAAAGTGTTTCCTCTAATATTGCAATAATAAAAATAGTCTTGTAGAAATTTCTTTATATATACCTAATGTGAAATACTTAGTTGTTCAAGTGTTATTAATGCTTCTTTTTGTAATGCTAATAATCCACTATTTGGATCTTTTCCAGTTAATAACATATGCATTTTTTTTATGAAATTATAGGGGTTTGGTCCTACACTTAATAGAACCTGGAAATCATATGGGCAATTTGTCTTAAAACTTTCCCATGTGGCTTTTGCAGATTCCCCTAAAAAGGTTTCCAAATATTTATACATTCTTTCAAGGAATGGTTTATTATTTTTAAATCCTAAATTATCACTTCTTTCTAAACAATTTTAAAAATTTTCTATACATTCTTCTATTTTCATTTCATCTTTTTGACATCCTTGACATTTAAAAGTTATATATTTATATTCTTCTGCTAAATTTTCAGTTTTTTCTATGACCATGTCTACTTCATAACCTTCTTGTAGAGCTTCTATATTCATAAAGTCGCTCTCTGTTTCTATATTACTCTCTGTTTCAACATCATCTAAATTTCTTTTAGTTGCGTAACTGTAATCTGTAAATCTAACTGAAGTTTCTCTTTTACTTGTAGTATATAATAGATGAGAGTCTGGTGTAAGAATTTTTGGTTTTGTAAATTTGTTTAGATTCCATTCTAAACCTGCATATACTTCTGGGTCTATTTTTATTGGTTTTATTAAACTTATGCCTTTATTTCCCATTATTTCAACTACATCATTTACCTTTAGTTTAAATTTAGTATTACTACTTAAAGTTAATTTTTCAATAAACCCTATGCACATTAATAAATTATTGCCACTATTCATTTCTTCATACCCTTTAGTTTGGATTCCTATTTTAATATTTTTTTCAAATTCTTTCAAGTTCATTAAGAAATCTGGACTTATATAAAATATTCCTCCATTATTTGTCATATCTACTTCAGTTAATCCTATTATTGATTTTTTAATGTCTAACCATCTATCATCATATATTGTTATTAATACTTTGGATCCTAGATTTTTTCTAGTTAGACCTTTTATTCCTATAACAATTAAACTCATATGCATCAGTATCATTTTATTATTTTTTATATGTCTTAAAGAGTTAGCATTTACTAAATCTAGTATTTTAAAATCTTCTCCTATAGCTGATATTTGTTCTTCTCTATAATGTCCATATAACTGATTATCTGTAGAAAAATATCCTGCATTATATAATGTTTTAGGATTTAATAATTTTAATTGATGTTGTGGGAAAATTTATAAATCTTTATCTACATCTATTATTTCATTAAGTTCTTGGTTCTGCTACATATTAGGTTGTCTTCTGCATATTCTGGATAATATATTATTATTTCCTATTTTATTCTCCAAAAAACTTGTTCTTTGTCTTTCTTCTCCTTGTCTTTCATTGTTTTCGATGGTTCTCCATCTATTTGATAGAAAGTCCATTTTTGTGGTTTTCTTATTATATTTTTTCTTTCTTGTTTAGGCGTTAATTCAGTTCTTTTTAACTGGTTAATAAGTTCTTCTATTTCAAGGTTATTTTTTGGTGGTTCTTGAGCTTCTTTATTTTTTATTAGAATGTCTATTTTCTTATGTAGTTCGGGTAATTCCGGTTCTTGCTGAAAGGGTTTTTGAGCTTCTTTGCCCTTAATTAAAATATCTATCTTCTTAGATAAGTCTAATAATAACTCTATTATAGTATTATTTTGTTTTAATAAAATTTTATCTGTTATACTTGAAGGTATATGCTTAGATAATCCTAATGGTTCGCTATGATAAAGTGTGAAGGCCTTAGAAATATCGTTTCAACTTTTTGCCCTTTATTAAAAGTCTTTACTTTAGATAAATTGTCTTTTTCACTATTTTTTTTCTAATATTTAAGAGTTAAAAATTAATTAAATATATTTATGGTAAAATCTTTCCTTATTAGAAGTCATCAGAATTAATGACAACTAATACTCTTTCCATTACTTTTAAGAATTCTTAATCAACTAAATTTGATTTTAAGAAGATTTGAAAAATCTAGAAATAAATATAAAACTTTAGAATAAAAAAAACTTAAGAAGTACCAAATTTTTAAAAGTTTTAAGTACATAATAAGAATAGAATAAATGGTTTTGTAAAGATTAGACTTTAAAAGTAAGGAAAGATTTTAAATATAGAAAAAAATAAGCATACCTTGACTTTAAAAATAAGTAAAGATTTTAAATATAGAAAAAAAAAATAATCACACCGCAAATATGATTCAAACCGATGTGTCTCTCTTAGCCTCTAGCAGCAAGGGAAAGAGGTATTACATGACAAACGCAAAAGTGATGATCCATCAACCACTTAGAACTTTTGGTGGTAAAATATATATGTGCTTACACTAAAATATATGTTTATGTTTACATTATTATATTAAAGTGGAAATAATATTTGAAAAGTGATTTAAACTTTTACACTTCATTAAAAAACTCTGCAATAGATAAAATTATTTAATTTTAAAATATCAAAAGTTACAAATGTGAGGCACGTGCGGTTAAACTAATATTAATAAGGGGAAAGGATAAAAATGTCCACTTACTAAAACTAATTCCAACTAAATAGCCACTACAATTTAATTCCCTCTAATTAGTCACTAAACTAATTTATTTTTATAGTCATTGATTATTTTGCATGCCAGTTACTTCACGTTTTTTCCCATTTTTTTTTTCTAAAAAACGCTAGTTCATTTCATGTTTTTAATCTTGCTACTTTTTTTTTATGTTTCATTTTTTTTAATTTGATGTTTCATTATATTATAAAAAAATCGCTGCTCTTTTGTGTTTTTTCACTATTTTTATACTTTTTTATTTGCAACTTTTTTTTTAAATCTATTTCTCTTTTGAAATTAACATAACTACAATTGTTGTACGTTGGAACATGCATTATGTATATTTATGGAATGATGACATTGACTATCAAAAAAGCTATGTGAAATTACTATAAGAAACTTTATTTGATCAAAACAAATACATAGGATTTTGAGGAGCAGATAATGCAACTCAAACACAAAATGAAAAATCTAACCCCAACTTTTTTCAATAGTTCAACTGCAATTTTCAAATCCAAAAATCAACCCCCGGCATTATTGCAAGTCCAAAAGAGAAACTATAAATAAAACAAGTCAAACATTAAAAAGAAAATAGATATACATATTCTATACAATTTTTAACTATAATTATTATTTAGATACATATTTTATACGACTCTATATAGTTTCTACATACATTCTAAAAATGTATCAATCTAGTATAAGAGAGTATCAATTGAGTATATGGACACTGCAAGTGTATCAATGTAGTATAAAAGTGTATTAATGTGGTATAAAAGAGTATCAATTGGGTATAGAGACTACATGTACTTGCATAGAATTTCTTTTCTCTTTTATAAAAAGTGTATCAATATAGTATAAAAGTGTATCAATAGAGTATAGCGACTGCATGTGCCCAATTGAGCCAAATGGCTAAAAAAGAGAATTAAATTTAGTTGACAGGTTACATTTGTCCACCTTTTCAAATTTTGTCCATTTTTTTTTAAAATGCCACTCCATGTCCTTTTCCCTATTAATAAGTGCCCCTGTGGAAACCCAGAGTTCTTATGGGTTTAGAAAAGCCCTGAAAGGTAACCTTAGATTGGGCTAGCAGGAGTAATATTGGGCCTCTATATGTTGGATCACTTGGCCTGGTTTCTTTTGTTGAAGGCATAATCAATCTATAAAGAGTAGGTTAGGAAAGAGGAAATTATCTCAAATATACTTTTTAAATTGTTAATTACAAGTTATAACATAACTTTTTATTAATTACTAGACTTAAGAAATAATTACAAGGTATAGCAATTTTTAAGAAAAACATAGTTTAATTAAATTTTCAAAAATCAATTTTTTAAGATTTACTGTATTATTTGTATAATTTCCTTATATTTATCATTTAACATTTATCACTATTAATTAAAGATTTGGGATAATTATGGCAAGTTAAGGTATCAATAATTAAGGTATCAATGTTAACATTTACTATTTTTTTTTTGTTACCACAAAAAAACAAAAAAACAAATACTAAATGTTAACATTTGAATTATTGTTGCTTTTAATTTGTTTTCATGCTTAGGTAGTGCTTAATTATTAGTAGCTATTTTATTCTAAAAAAAGTAACTACTTTCAAAAAAAATAAATTATTTTTACCATCAAAAGACAGTCTTGCCAATTCAATTTTGTTAAATCATTAAGTGATGATAACATATATATATATATATATATATATATATATATATATATATATATATATATATAATTCTATTTTGAATTTTAATTATCTATCTTTTCCCACGTCCATATAATGCATACAATAATTAACTTTAATAAAACTGAGATCAAAATACACACCAATACAATTTTGATTTCACATGTATACCTTGAAAAAATATTGTTCTTACACGCATCCAGAACTTCAAACTCGTATTTGGATCGTTGCTAACATCTGAAATGATGGTTAGCCAGAGCACATTTCGTTGTTTTACCTGTAATGTCCATCTACTCGAGGAAGATGAATAAACAAGAAGACATTCATATTTAAGATACATTAGCCAAACAAGGATGCCTTTTATTGAGTTTTTTTTCGTGTGAGACCTTTAGTAGATGTATTGATTAGTCTGCAAGATTGTTGTACCATAAGTTTATAGGTCGAGGGATTGTTCCTATTAGTATAATGATGTTAATTGCCAATTAGTGTAATTGTCAATTAGTGTAATTGCCAATTAATGTAATGATGTTAACTAAGTTTTGATGAACACATTTTCCTAGGATAATCCCACTTTTAATACGTTGAAATCAATTTATATACTCATTTCATACGTAAGTAATATTTTTATTTTGAGTTCTCAATATATTAAATTGATATTAAAATTGATACCGATGAAGTTGTGGATATATCACATTTGTATTGAATAAGTTTTATGAATGTGACAATCGTTGAAAAATTTATGTTTTATGTTACATAATCTTTTTAGTGTATGTAACGGATATTACATGAAAAACTATCAACGTAAATGTTGAAAATAAATTAATTGATAGTTGTTTCATGTCAAATAATTTTTCGTTGCAATAAAAAAATAATATGTATTAATCATGATTGATATTGGTGTTTGCTTTCTGGAAAGATGAAGAACATTATATAAATACTATGCTAAATATTAAAACTAAACTTTGTTCATACCAACAATCTTATACAAAGACTAATGAGCACCAATAAAAATCAATATACAATATTCATGTCAAATGTTAATAATTGTGGAATCAAAAAATGTATAATTTGATGTAGTTGATATCAAATTTAATACCATCTGATGCGACTTCTTAGTTCATATCAATTTCATTTAACAATGTAAAATACGAAACAAACGTTAAAGTAGCATAACATTATATAAATACTACATAAATACAAAAAATAAACTTTGTTCATACCAACAATCTTAGAAAAATAAACAGTAATAATTGAGCACCAAAAAGTTAATTCAAATTATTAACTATATTAGAAAAACAAACAGTAAAAAGAAAAAATGATTCAATATCAGTTTTATACTAATTTAATACAGGAAAGAAATCAAATATTTACAAGTTTGTACGTAATGTTATAGTCCATGAATACAACTTTGTTACTACACATCATGTACATGCTTACTAGAAAAAATAAAAAGAAATAAAGATCGGGGATGATAGACATGATCACTAAGTGAGAAAATAACATATAAATGACCAAGCATGCGTCAACAAGTACTAAGAATTCATTAATATGCATGTTGAAATGTGAATTTATCAGAAAAAGCTACTTAAATGGTGTACAAGAATTTTATGAACTAAAAGTCAGTATGCTTTTTTTGTAAGATGAAAGCTATCCCAGAAAACAAAATCAGAATCATCGAAACACAGATGTGCATGACTCTGCAACTTCTATTTTCCCTGTCCTACAACATCCCTTGTTTGCAACCTTTAATCCTGTATAGTCATATATATAAAGATAAGAAATGGAGACCATGTTGATATTCACAAGAAAATGGCTAAGATGAATTGAGTAAATTAAGTAATTGGGGTAGACTACATAATTGGAGGTAATATAACTTGCCATAATTATCTTTTGAAAATAGCTTTCCCCGTTGTTCATTTTTTCGTTAGAATACTGTTGCCCAACACAAACAATTGCTCCTTCAGTTTAGTGAATTAAACCGTCCGATTTATCCAAAATTGTAACGTACAATGGATATTTTAAGAAAAAACCAACAACCGTTTTCTTTTGTTCCAAATACACCTGCATACTTGTGTCATTGTGTATGATCATATTTGGGCATCTATCGCTTATTATGTATCGTATTTTAAGATTATTTAAAGATATGTCTATCATCAGTTGTGTTGCAATTGCTTCTACTAATCCTTTGTACTTTGTTGTTGCATCATACATTATTCTATCAATTCCAAAGTCCCTCGGTATTCCTGTTTAAACAATAATTTTAGTTTTCATGCAATTGATAAACATACAAAATTCAACAATGTAACAATCGATAATTGAAGAACACAAAAAAATAAATCTTTAAATTCGTTTAGAATGAAAAATATCCATTTTCATAAAAAAAAATTAACAAACCTGACGAATCCCATCCCTCTCCATGACGTATCATGATTGAATGGAAATTAAGAGAGTTCATATTTGTTATCTAAATAAATACTTATTTTTGCTTTTCTTTCAAAATATAATCAACAACACTTTGTTAGAAGACCTTTTTTGTTTACTAGCAGAAATAAATCGTGTACAAAGAGAAAGGTAGTGTATGAAGATGGAAACTCTTAATGCAAGCATTAAAATAGGAGGAAAAACAATTGTTAAAGGAATTTGGGGTGGATGAATATCAGTAATTAAGGTTAACTATTTTTAAGGAAGGTAAATTGTATATTAATTGCATTAAATCTTAATTTTTCTTTTTCATTAATTATTTTTTTGTATTTTCAACAAAACAAAAAAACTTTGTACATATATATTTTTAAATAAAAGTTGCTATAACTTGAAAACTTAAAAGTTTCACTATAACTTGCAATAACTAATCTAATAAATTTATATAGTTAATTTTTCCATTAGGAAATAGGGCAAAACACATAAATATATCATTTAAGAGTTAATATTACAAAACATATTAATAATTTTTATTTTCTAAAATATATCAATATAAAACTAACAAAATCTATCAACTAAGATTGAAAAAAAAAGGTAACTTACATAAATCTCAAATTTTTAATGCGTTCTAACACTTTTTCCTATAATTTTGTTTACTTACATGATATCCCTGATTTTAATATTCATGATTCATATTTTTAGCCTCAACACATATGCATTATGATACATTTGTAATTTAGTGGCTAGTTAAATAAGAAAGTACCTAATTTTAATTATTACGGAGAGTAAAATTAGGCACAAATTGTAGAAATGATACATCCGATTTTAGATGTATCACAATGACACGTTTTGTAAAAGTACTCACTAACAATTAAAAATTTAATCTCACACCAAAATAAATAATTTACATATGTCAAACATATGTTAAATGTATCAAACATTTATAAATAAATTAAAAATATGAATCACTATTACAAAGTATATGTCATATGTATCACCAGTATTCCAACAACAAATGTATCTTACTGGTAATGTATATGTTTCGATAACTGATTAACAATACCAATACATATTTTTCATACTATTATATCAGTATTACACATGTCGTTTCTCACAGAATAAAATGTATCAAGGGTGCACGTATAAAATGTATCACGAAATTAAATAAAATACCATATGTATTAATTGAGAAATATCCGAACTGAATGGGGATGGTGAAACCATTAAATGAACAAAACACATATGCATCATCCTTAAAATTATGAAAAAAAATATACAAGTTCTTGATATATATATTTATAGATGTATTAAATACATTTATTTGATACATATATATATTTCTTCATACATATGATTGATACATATGTATATGTCTTGATACTTATGATTGATATATATAATCCTCCCCCCACCATCATTTGTCCGCACCATCACCTCCACCTTGGCGACCCCCTCCCTCCATTGTTCGTCCTCACCACCACTGCCACTTTGATCATTATCGTTGGAAATCTAACAACTGATTGTTCAATTTACTTATGATTGATACATATAATCCACCATCATCACCTCCCTCCGTCGTTCGTCCGCACCATCACCGCCTCTTGGCTACCCCACCCCTTCGTCGTTCGTCGTCACCATCACCGTCACTTTGATCGTTCTCGTCGGAAATCTAACAACTGATTGTTCAATTTCTCCTCTTTTCCTTAATGGGTATTGACTTAAAAGTTGAAAAAGAATTCAAAATTGATAAAAAAAAAAGTTGATAAAAGGATTAAAAAAAGACAATGAAATTAGTGAAGAAGTTGCATTAAAGGAGATGAAAGTTGTATCAATTGATGATAATTTGGGAGAGATTTTAAGAGATGCAAACAACACCAACAACAAATCCAATGTGTTTCCACAAAGTAGGGGTCTGGGGAGGGTAAGATGTACGTAATCCATACCGCTACTTTCAAAGAAGTAGTGGATTTTAGGAGATGAAATATTTAAAAAAAAATCTTCAAAGATAAATAGATTGTATGCTTTAATTATGGAGTAAAAGTAAGGTGGATTTTTTATTCATATATATCAAGAGTAAAATATAAAATTTGGAATTTTAAATAATTGCTTAAAAGATAACAGATTTTGGATAATAAGGTCGTGGTTTTGTGTAGTTTATTAAAAAAAAAAAAAAAAAAAAAAAAAGAAGAAGATGCACAGTAAAATCTAAACCCTTGGTAATGTAATCTCTTTCCTTTTAACTCTCACAATTTGTTTTCCAATTCCTCTGTTCACTCCTCCTGTTGTATACTTACAATATTTATCCTCTCATTTCCATGTTGAACTTGGTTACCCACGTCATTTTCTTTGTAAATTTTATATTTTAGAGAATTTTTCTATTAAATATTATTTAAATATTTACATGTTTGTATTTAAATTCATATTTAAAAATCAAGATGTTGTAGTATATTTTTAATACTAAGAAACTATATTTTCAACATCATTCATCTTTAAAAATTAATGTCAATATAGAAAATGGTATGAAAATTGATATGATATATAAATTTTAATTGATGTGCATCAATTAAAACGGTATAAAAACTGGTGTTTGAAATGGTTACTTTATTATTTTGTTGAAAATATTGTATGAAAATTATATAAAAACTGATTTGACACATAATACATCAATTAAAATGGTATAAAAATTGATGTTCAGAATTGCTATTTTAATTATCTAGTTGAAAATATTATACGAAAATTGGTATAAAAACTGGTATGATGTATATATTTTAATTGGTATACGTCAATTAGATGGTATATAAATTGATACCTAGAATGGTTATTTAATTACCTTGTTGAAAACATTGTAAGAGCATTGTATGAGTAATTAGTAAAGTTGCTGCCATGTGACCAAGAGGTTACGGGTTCAAGCCTTGGAAACAGCCTCTAGCAGAAATTCAAGGTAAGGTTGCGTACAATACACCCTTGTGGTGGGGCCCTTCCCTAGACACCGCGCATAGCGGTAGCTTTAGTGCACTGCGTTTATACATACATATATATTATATATATGTAATATATATATATATATATATATATATATTATAATATACGTTAATTAAAATGGTATAGAAACTGGTGTTTGGATTGATTATTTAATTACTTTTTTGAAAATTTTGTATGAAAATAATACAGTAATTGATATTACTTATACATTAAATACAAAATGCTAAAAAGTGAAAAAAAATATACTTAAAACACATACATCGTGTACAACATTAAAGACGACAGTGCATATATTCATGTATTCCAAAGAAGAACGTCTACTCACCATTTTGAAAGAATTAAGGAAATTTAAAAAAATCATTAAATTACAAATAACAAATTAATATGACCCATGACAAAATCAATCGTTGATAAATATCAAGATATTCGGAAAAAGATGACTTTTGGGTGAAGAATTTGAGAGTGGAGATTTATGAATAAGGTAAAAGGAAAAAACTCGAAGAAGATGGTGAAAAATTTAAGAATACACGAAAAAGATAATAAATTTCTAAAATTTAGCTCATTTGACTATGATAGCCACCAAATTATAAACATAAATAACTACTCCCTTAAAATCAGCCCATTTTTTTTCAATATAAACTAATATTTGATTGATTTTGTAAATAAAAAGTATATTTTATAAATAAAAAATAATATTGATATATTTTGTAATATTGACTCTTAAATGATATATTTATGTGATTTTTCCAAGGAAGTGATATTACAAAATGTAAGGTTAGATTTAACTTTTTGTTATAAATGTATTTACATTATAGTGAATGTCTATCAAGATCTACTTTGATATCTATTAGGATTTGAAGCATCCGTCTTTTACTCAGATTAGGAGTAAATTTCCTCTATAAATAGAGGGGTTTTGTTCATTGTATTTACAATCTGATGATCTTTCATCTCTCAAGAGAAGAAATAACAATCACTCTCTCTATTCTCTCTACTCTTGTTATTGTACATATATGAGTTTTTGCTGGAATGATTAAATCAAGCATTAGATGTAGTACTGCTAGGTGCACAAATAATTATTTTCTGTTGGCTTACATGACTCTTGTATGTGCACATTAACTATCTAATTTGTATAAGTTTTTCCCATATTAGAGATCCCACTATAAGCTAATTTACTTTAAAGTGATATCTATTACTTATTAAGTATTAAATGATACGGTCGCAAGATCACCAAAAGTGTTGGATCCTGTTGCCAGGTAAAGTGATTCAAGTATTACTGATTCTTGATTTATACATAGTATCATTATTTCCTATTGGAAGCATTAGCGGACAACTATAGTTTTGATGCTTGTTTTTAATTAACTTTTGAGTTTCTTTTATGCTCGTTTTGGCAATCATGTCTTTAATACTAAAAGCAACAATTGTTTTGAATCTGAAAGATGTTGTATTTAAGTTCCATTAATTTATGCCTAAGACGTCTTTACGTGGATAAGACGTTGAGTTTGAATCTTAATGCACCATAATGATGATATTATGATGGCTAACGCAAAATCATGGGTATTTGATGAAAAGTCATGAAATTCGACCCATTGAATATGCTACATTCCATGAAGTGAATCTGGTAGCAATATATGATAAGTCTGAAATATGACAACTTACTTCATTCTTAAGGTGTATGTGGTAGCAGTGTATAATATGTCTGAACGAAGACACGTGATTGAATGCACGAATATACACGTGGAGGGACAATGTGATAATGATCATCAAAAGTGATGATATTTTCGCACGCGTATTATGATCATAAGATATATTAGAGAAAAATTCTCTAGATTATATGTATGCCTCGATTTACTTCTGAAGTAGCAAAATCTTGAAAGAGGTTATAAGCTATCATAATTTGATAGACTTAAGGCACGATTATATTCCATTCCTGGGGAATGAGAAACTTATTAATGCAAACGTGCACTTGATCACAACTCACCTCCAAAAGAGGTTGAATAATTTTGAAATCTACTTCTGAAGTAGTAAATCTGAAATTTATTCATGTAATAGTAAATTTGAAATTTACTAAAGAAAAAGTACATGTCATGGTAAACTTGGAGTTTACTAGAATAAAAGTTCATAAATTGATATGAACGATTGCGACATCTCGAAGATGTGCATGTATTGAAGAACTAGAAGATTCTTCAAGAATTGTTTATGTCGTTTGTTCTCATGACAAGTTGGTTGGACCAACTAATATTGGGATTGGATTCCTTCAAATCTGAAAATTATAAAAGGTCAATAAGGGCCCGTTCACCTATCATGTGATATGTTGAAAAGATTCATCAATAAGATGATCACATGTACATTCATGGTCAACCTACCATTGACATTCATAAAGTTACTTGTTCAATATAAATTGAGCATGATTTTCAGATTGTGTAATCAAGATAATTCATCTTGATGATGATGGTTTAGTATTGAATGTCTTCGATAAATATCTAACCATTGTTAATGAGAACAAAACGTAATGTATTGGTATGAAATATGATATATTGCAATAGCATTTGTATGCATTAGACCAATAAATTACGATTATTTCTTCCCTCTCAATTGGTTCAAGGTCGGGAACCAATTATTCCATCTAATAATTTTGATGTGCGGTATACGATTAATGAATATACCATAATACACAAAGATGGATTTCTCAAAGAAGTAGAGGATGTATGTTAGTTTTCCTAACATAAGGGGGAGATTATAAGTGCTATGAAATATGTTAGGAATTATCACCATATCCTCATCCAAAAGATAATTCAAGTCAAATGCTGAAACCATCTCATATTAAGTGCAAATGCTCTTATTTTGTGTTCCTAAAGGACAAAGTTTATGCATGCGTGAAGCGTGGTAGGCTGATCGGTTCCAAATGAAATAGTCCTTAAAAAATAAGGATCAAATAATCATAATAAGAAGGCAATGAGCTCTTTAAGAGCCCACGACATAACACTTCATGAAACCTTATGAGAGGTTCATGTACCTGAAAATAATGAAGTGATGAGATCTCAAAATGTTATGTCGCATTGTGAACTAATACTAAATGATATATCATCAATATATTTGACACAATATTGGTGCAATATTGTGAAAGATTACGAGGATCTTAATTCTACGTTAATTTAAGCATGCTAACGTAGAAACATTTATCAAGTGACATAAAATGATGCGTCTTAGAAAGTATTAAACTTATTTGATTTGCAGTCCAGATATTTGAAGATGTCACTCATGAAATGTTGAATATTGTCACTTGACAAAACTTATGTGAAAAACTTTTAAGGATTCAAAATGCTTGAAGAATATAAAAGTTTCTGGAAAACTTATTTATAATCCTTATATTGTATAAGCTTATTGCTTGAACATCATTAGAACTCTTGGAGAGTATTTAAAGCAATAGATTATTTGCTGAAATTCGAAATATATCAAATTGGATT
>NC_061119.1:61321097-61494759 GCF_002878395.1 Capsicum annuum | reverse complement strand
ATTTTGAATCCTTAAAAGTTTTTCACATAAGTTTTGTCAAGTGACAAAACTTATGTGAAAAACTTTTAAGGATTCAAAATGCTTGAAGAATATAAAAGTTTCTGGAAAACTTATTTATAATCCTTATATTGTATAAGCTTATTGCTTGAACATCATTAGAACTCTTGGAGAGTATTTAAAGCAATAGATTATTTGCTGAAATTCGAAATATATCAAATTGGATTGGTTATGAAGTACCATATCTTAGTGCAATTGATGCACTCATGTACCTTGCAAATACTACAAGGCCTATAGCCTTTTCAATCAATTTGTTAGCAAGGTATATTTCTGCTCTTACTATGAGACATCAAAATGGGATAAAACACATGAGTTTGTTTTATTCTAAAGATTGCAGTCCCAATCTTATTAGTCATGCTGATGTTGGGTACTTGTCTGACCCGCATAAAGCTCGATCTCAAATAGGCTATGTGTTCATATGTGGTGGTACTGTCATATCTTGGAGATATACAAAAAAGTCTATCGTAGCCACTTCATCGAATCATACTGAGATAATAGCTATTCATGAAGCAAGCCGAGAATGTGTATGGTTGAGGTCCATGATACATCTCATTTGAGAAAAATGTGGTGTGAAATATGACAATCTACCCACAATTTTATACGGAGATAATTCAGCATACATAGCACATCTTAAGAGAGGATTCATAAATGGAGATAGAACGAAGCACATTTTGCCAAAGCTTTTCTACATACATGAGCTACAAAAGAATGATGATATTAACGTGCAACAGATTCGTTCAACTGATAATGTGACTGATTTATTCATCAAATCTTCTCTAATTGCAACTTTCAAGAAGATGCTGCACAAGATTGAGATGCAAAGGTCAAGGATGTTCTCATTAGGGGGATTTAATACGTGCTGTACTCTTTTTTCCTTTCAAGGTTTTGTCCCACTGGTTTTCCTTGTAAGGTTTTTAATGAAGCAGCCGAAATGCGTATTATTAGAGATGTGTACTCTTTTTCCTTCACTAGATTTTTTTCCTACTGGGTTTTTTCTAGTAAGGTTTTAACGAGGCACATTATCTACCTATTAGACATTCAAGAGGGAGTGTTATAAATGTATTTACATTATAGTGAATGTCTATCAAGATCTATCAAGATCTACTTTGATATCTATTAGGATTTGAAGCATCCTTCTTTTACTCAGACTAGGAGTAAATTTCTCCTATAATTAGAGGGGTTTTGTTTATTGTATTTACAATCTGATGATCTCTCATCCCTCAAGAGAAGAAATAAGAATCACTCTCTCTATTCTCTCTGCTCTTCTTCTTGTTCTTTATAGTTTTATAACACTTTTCAATTTATACCAATAAAAAAACTCACAAAGTCTATACAAATTTGGAGAAAGTCAATTGCACAGTAATTTTCTCCTAGAATCACGCAGTAAACCATTACTCCCAATTTCGTTCCCCATCTTCATTCCAAATATATCTCCCAACTATTCTGTCCATTCTAATTTTCTCATCTTCTTACTAAATATATCTCTCAGTAATTTGACATTTTAAAACTTAAGCGCACCAATTTATATACAAAATTCATGCATCTAAACAATTCTAATATACACATATTTTATAAACATTACATGGATATACTCAATAATCACACGACTCAAATAATATATATTATGGTGATATTAGGATACAACTTTTCTATAAATTATATCATATAATATTGTTCTATTACGTAAACATTATGTATAGATAATGGTAAATGTTATGAAATATAAAGCAAGAACAATAAGAATAGAGAGAGAAGAAAGAGTAATTCTTATTTCTCTTGAGAGATTCTCTTGATGGGTGAATAACAATGAAGGTAAACCCCCTTTATTTATAGTGAAAAATTAATCCTGGTGTTTCTAGCTTTTTCATAAATAGACATTCACTATATTAGTAGACATCCACTATATATGTGGTAATATATTAATAACACTCCCCTTAAATGTCTAATTGATAGATAATGTGTCTCGTTAAAATCTTACTAAAGAAAATCTCAGTGGAAGAAAAATCTAGTGAAGGAAAAATAGTACACATCTTTAACAATATGCATATAGGCCGCCTCATTAAAAAACTTACAAGAAAAATCCAATGGGACAAAACCTCATAAGGAAAAAAGAGTATAGTGTGTATTAATCCCCCTAATAAAAACATCCTTGAACCTTTGCATCTCAATCTTGTGCACCATCTTCTTGAAAGTTGCAATTGAAGGAGAATTGATGAATAAATCCGTCAAATTGTCACTTGAACGAATCTGTTGCACGTTAATATCACCATTCTTTTGTAGCTCGTGTGTATAGAAAAGATTTGGTGAAATGTGCTTCGTTCTATCTCCTTGAGTCCTCCCTTAAGTTGTGTTGTGCTTGCTGCATTATCCTCATAAAAAAATCATGGGTACTTTGGCATATTTCAAACCACATTTTTTGCGAATGAGATGCATCATGGACCTCAACCACATATGCACTCTTGGCTTGATTCATGAATAGCTATTATCTCAACATGGTTCGATGGAGTGGCTAGGATAGACTGCTTTTTATGTCTCCAATATATGGAAGTACCCCTGTATATGAACACATAGCTTATTTGAGATAGATCTTTATACGGGTCAGATAAGTACCCAACATCAGCATAACCAACAAGATCAGGAATACAATCTTTAGAATAAAATAAGCTCATATGTTTGATCTCATTTCGATATCTCCTAGTAGGAACAGAACTATACCTTGCTAAAAAATTAATCGAAAGGCTATATCGGATCTTGTAGTAGTTATAAGGTACATTAGTACACCAATTGCACTAAGATATATAACCAATTCAAGTCGGTATATTTCTCATTCCAACAAATAATCTATTACTTTTGAAAACTCTCCAAGAGCTTCAATAATTTTCAAGCTATAAGCTTATACAATATAAGGATTATAAATAAGTTTTCCAGAAATGTTTATATGCTTCAAACACTTTGAATCCTTAAAAAGTTTTCATATAAATTTTGTCAAGTGACAATATTCAACATTTCATGTGTGACATCTTCAAGTATCTGAACTGCAAATCAAATAAGTTTTATGCTTGCCAAGATGCGTCCTTTTATGTCACTTGATAAATATTTCCACGCCAGCATGCTTAGATAAATGAAGAATTCAGATCCTCATAATATTTTACAATATTGTTCTAATATTGTATCAAAGATATCTTCGATGATATTTTATTTTGTATCGGTTCACAATGTGACATAACATTTTGAGATCTCATCACTTTATTATTTTCAGGTACCTGAACCTTTCATAAGGTTTTATGAAGTATTATGCTTTAGGATCTTCAAGAGCACATTGCCTTCTTATTATGATCATTTGCTCCTTATCCTTTTCAAGAATTATTTCATTTGAAATCGATTGGTCTACCACGCTTCATGCACGCGTAGACTTTGTCCTTTAGAACACAAAATAAGAGCACTTGCAGCTTAAATATAAGATGCGTTCTGATTTTGACTTTAATTATCTTTTGAATGAGGATCTGATGATAATTCCTAACATATTTCATAGCTTCTTATAATCTCCCCCTTATGCTAGGAAAACTAACATACATTCTCTATCTTTTTTGAGGAATTCATCTTTGTGCGTTATATTAAATTCATTAATCGTATACCACACATCAAAATTATTAGATGGAATAGTTGGTTCTTGATCTTAAATCAATTGGGAGGGAAGAAATAATCACAATTTATTAGTCTAATGCATACAAGTGCTATTGTATGCAATATATCATATTTCAGACCAACATATGGATTTTTGTTCTCATTAGCAATGGTTTAGCTACTTATCGAAGGCATTCAATGCCAAATCATCATCATTAAGATGAATTGTCTTGATTACACAATCTGAAAGTTATGCTCTTAACTCAATTTTATTGAGCAAGCAACTTTATAAATGTCAAATTGTAGGTTGAAAAGAAATGTACAAGTGATCATCTTATATCGATCCATCTTAATAGATCACATGACAGGTGAACGGGCTCATATTCACCTTTTATACTTTTTAGATTTTGAGGGATCAAATCTCAATATTAGTTGGTCCAACCAACTTATCATGAGAATAAACACCATTAAAAGTTCATGAAGAATTTTTTAGTTCTTCAATATACAATACTCACTATGCATATCTTTGGGATGTCGGAATCGTTCATGTCAATTTATGAACTTTTATTCTAGCAAACTCTAAGTTTACCATGACATGTACCTTTTTCTTTAGTCAATTTCAGATTTACCATTACATAAATAAATTTCATGTTTACTATTTCAGAAGTAGATTTCAAAATGACTTTTCTCAGTTATTCAACCTCTTTCGGAGGTGAGTTGTGATATCATCACAATCAAGTGCACATTTACATTAATAAGCTTCTCATTCCCCAGGAACGAAATATAATCATGCCTTCAGCCTATCAAATTATGATAACTTATAGCCTCTTTTAAGATATTGCTAATTCAGGAGCAAATCAAGGCATACATATAGTTTTAGAGAAATTTTCACTAACATATCTTTCAGAGTATATCAAACTTCAAAACCAATTGTTGCTTAAGAAATTATAAAGTACCAAAAATTAAACTACTTCTAATGGTCTATTTTTAAACTGGACCAAAATTGCAAAAAAAATATATTGTCCTCTTTGTAATCCATAATTAAAAGTCATGATGAAAATAAGCATGTAGTGTATGTAATAGATTAAAAATGGTTGGACATATAATAACATTTATCATATTGAATGTCTATGAAGTAGTACTACTAAATGCCTATCTTCTCAATACAGTAAGAATTTATCAAGATCAAAAGTTAAAAAACATAATAATATAACAAATCACGTAGCACAAGAAGTGAAAAAAAACATACTAAACTAACAATCAACAAAGAGCTCAAACCGTTTTACCTGAGATGGCACTATAATTGTTTGTCATTATTTGCTAAAATTATCCTGTGTAAAATATTATATACATGCCTTAATTATGTGTTTTACCTCTTTGGAGTACGCAATGGATAAAAAGTATTCCGCGGTTAGTAATTAATTTTTTTTGATTGATTAAAGACTCGTGCTGGTAATTGTAACGACCCGATTTGCTGAACCGAAATACTACACGATGCTCATGACCCCGAGGAACCACAATATTTGTTCCCGCATACTGCATAATATAATATAATAATGAGGAAATATGCACTGAAACGCCATAAGGTTCGATCATGAACATAACTGAATAACATAACATATGTGTGGGGTAATAGAATGCCCAAAACAAAACTGAAGTCTAAAATATGATAGTTTGTATCTACTCTGAAAGCCTCTACTGACTGAAGAATTTGTATGAGGAGTTGATGAGACATGTCCCCAACTAACTCCAACTAATAAGCTAATCAATAAGATAATAGAAAATCATTATGTCCTCGAAGGATGAAGACTCACTTCTACTTTGACTGCTAAATCTAGAATCTACTGCTGATATAGAACTTGTATCTCTAAACCTATGGTGTAACATTAAAAGAAAGGACCATAACGCGAATGCGTCAGTACAATGAAATGTACTGAGTATACATGTGAGGAAGGCTATATGCAAGGGTTTGCATGCATGATCACTACTAACTGACTGTCTAACATGAACGTGAGAATGCATACATAAATACACAACTGTAACTGACAATGTGATAACATGATACTGATAACATGGTAGCATGACTACTGAGTCTGGATACTGATAACATGACATAAATAATAACATGAATGATTGTATCTGAATATAACTGATAACGAGGGTGACTGTAGCTAACAATCCTAAATTTAATGAAACTATTTGAGTTCCATACTGTATCTGAGTTGACTGTATCTGACAGTCCTAAAATCTGAAGAACTATCTAAGTTCTATTACTGAGACTAATTGACTGTATCTGACAGTTTTGATTCTGTTACATGAAACTGTGAGAAGTAGTATCTAACCGAAATGCCCCAAATATGCTATAATAGCTGAGCTGGGGTCCAATCTATGCACTAATTGGAAGGGTGTCAATATCGCGCCACTGGTAAGGACAACATGTGAGTAACCCTCATATAACAGGTAGCTCTAGAGAGAATGGTAGGACCCTCACAAAAAAGGTTAAGCCACCTCATCTACCCTCATATAGAAGGCTACGATGTGTCAACCTATGCTGGCTACATAGTTCTGGAACACAAGGATTGCTTCTAAGAATCACACCCTCATATAACAGGTGAGTCCCCATCATTGGGTTCACTCGGTGTTAATTCCTACTCCGATCTGAATAGACACTGAACATGATTTCCTGAACTGAACTGAGCATGGACTGAGTTACTAAATTTTTGTGACTTACAGAATACTACTGATATCTGATAACCGACTGAGTCATGAGATCATGGAGATTTTTCCTGAGTCATAAGACTATTTGAAGTCTAAGAGTTCACAAGTACCCCCAGGACTCGATGAGAAGAAACTGACATAGCATGGCTTACTTGAACACATGACCAACAACACAATTCATAATTTATTTATTGAAGCACTTCATCAAACATGTGATATGCATAAGCTTGTACATACATGGGGATTTCATGATATCATACTTGTTGTGCATTATTTCTTCATCTAGGCATTTAATCATACACATAATAGGCATAGAATATGTAAACAACATTATACAACAATCAAACATCATGATTCTTCTCTAATTTCATCATTCAAAGGTTTAAATCTTAGGTTGCATAAATCTATGGCTATAGTAATTAAACCCACATAGAAACTATCAACAATCATGGAGTAGAATCTAATGTCACATTTATCAACATGAAAGAGAACATACAAAGCATGAAAACATGAAGAAAATCCATAACTTGTAGTTAAAAAGGATTCTTGGACTTCATGGATGAAAGGAGTTCATGAATGAATACTATGCATACCTTAGTTCGTGATTTCGTAAAGATTGATGGGGAAACCTTCTTGAAATTGGACCTTCTATGAAAACCCTAGCTTGAGTTCTTGCGAGTATTTCAGAAAAACATCACTATTTTGGATGAATAAGGGCTAAATTCCGTGTTTGGAAGCTTACATAGGGGGGACAAATTAACCCTTTTAACCCTGGACACGTAATTTAATTTTCATTAAAATTTCCCGAATTGGGCCCTTGGTGCGATACGATGTTATCGCGCCGTGTCACTGAAAATTGACAATTGGGAAACTGGACGGTGGCGCGACGCGGAGCTATCGCATATCCACCTTGTCTACGATCTGGAAGTTTGGCGCGATGTGCCAGTATCGTGGATCAACACTGGAATTTGACAATTGCCATTTGAGCTATCTCTGTGATGCACTGAAGGCTCAAGTCAAACAATGTCTCACTAAAAAGGGTCTGACTCTTCGCCCGGGTGTCGAATTTGGGCGAATTATATATCGATGGAAAGCTTATTCAATTTCTCACATAATATGAAGTGAAAATTATGGAAATAATATATGTATAAGAATGAATTATTATTTCAAAGCAAGTTCTAACATCCTTGAGAGGATTTTCAAGCTCAGAAAAGCACGAATATTACAATATCTCTCCTTTGAGAACATTCATCCTCGAATGAGACTGATTGAGAGGGGAAATAATAAGCTAAACATGAATAACTGGAACATGATCTCATGACAGACGTGACTGATAAGCTGATCATAACATACTGAACATGCATATCTGATGTATGCGTAACTAATTCATAAATGCATAACTAAAAGTTCTAAAGAACTAAGTTTTTTCACAATGAGAATGCATGTCTGATGCATAACTATATAACTAATCTGATACATGAATGTATGACTGAATATGAGGAGGTACTTGATACCAAGATTATCATGGTATACTAAGTTAGTGATGCGCACTAATCATAAAACTGAGTAATCTTAAGGAGAACTATTACCTTGAGCTTGATCTGAGTTGGTGGGTAAGAGGTGAGGATACTTGGTATGCATATTTGCTTCTACTTCCCAAGTATCTCCCTCGACCGGCTGATTTCGCCAAAGAACTTTAACCTGAGGGACTTCTTTGTTCCTCAATCTACGAGTCTGATAGTATAAGATTTCAACTGGAATCTCTTCATAAGAGAGACTGTTCTGAACGTTTATGCTCTGAATAGGGACTATGACTGATGGGTCACCTATACACTTCTTGAGCAAAGAGACATGGAAGACCGACTGAACTGAGGCTAGATCTGAAGGCAATTCAAGCTCATAAACTACCTTGCCAAATCGACTGAGAATCTTGAAGGGATCGACATATCGGGGTCTGAGCTTTCCCTTCTTGCCGAATCTCTTCACTCCCTTCATAGAAAAGATCTTGACGTAGAATACTAAGTTAGGCCCTATGATTGAGGCCTCACTAACTTTGAACCAACCAATCGGAGATCTACATCTCCTACCATAGAGAGCTTCGAATGGAGTCATCTGAATACTAGAATGATAGCTATTGTTGTATGCAAACTTAATCAAAGGAAAGTGGTCATCCCAACTTCCCTTGAAATCAATTACACACGCCCTTAGCATATCTTCTAACGTCTAAATTATTCTTTCTGCTTGACCATCTTTCTGAGGATGAAAGGCTGTAATGAGATCAACTTGGGTACCAAGACCCTTTTGGAATGCTTTCCAAAAATAAGAGGTGAACTGGGTACCTCTGTCTTAAATAATAGATAACAAAACACTGTGAAATCTGACCAACTCCTTGATGTAGAGCTTGGCATAATCCTCGGCTGAATAAGAGGTATGAACTAGAAGGAATAGAGATGATTTGGTCATTCTATCTACAATGACCCAGATTGAATCATGCTGACGACGAGTTCGAGGCAAACCCATCCTGAAGTCCATGTTTACAACTTCCCACTTCCAAGTAGGAATACTAAACTCTTGCATAAGACCACTAGGCTTCTGATGCTCTATCTTATCCTGCTGACTTGTAGAGCACTTAGCCACAAACTATGCAATATCTCTCTTCATCCCACTTCACTAATAGATCTCCCATAAGTCGTGGTACATCTTAGTGGCCCCTGGATGAATAGAGTAGCGTGCACCATGCGCTTCTGTAAGAATTCACTGCCTTATGTCATCTACGCTTGAAACACAGAGACGACCCTAACAACGAAGGATGCCATCTCCACCTTGGGAGAAAACCTCTATTTTCTGATTCTAAACTGACTCTTTAAACTTGACTAGGCTGGGATCTCTATCTTTCTTTTCTTTCACCTTAGAAACTAGAGATGATTTTGAACTACTCTGAACACATACACCACCCTCTGAAAAGTCGACTAAGCGAACACCTAGTCTATAAAGCTGATGTACTTCTTAAGCTAACTTCTTCTTACTATCCTCAATATGAGAAACACTACCCATAGAGAGCATACTGAGAGCATCGGCTAATACATTGGCCTTGGCCAGATGATAGAGGACACTTATGTCATAATCTTTCAAGAGCTCTAACCACCTTCTCTGATAAAGATTAAGAACTTTTTGAGAAAAGACATACTGAAGAATCTTATGATCTGTGAAGATGTCTACATGAACACCATATAAATAATTCCTCGAAATCTTCAAGGCAAATACTATGGCTGCTAATTCAAGATCATGAGTAGGATAATTCCTCTCATGGGGTTTAAGCTGTCTGAAGGTGTAAGCTATGACCTTACCATGCTACATGAGGACACAACCTAAACCCACTCTAGATACATCACAGTATATTATGAAACCATCTGAATCACCTGGTAATGCTAGAACTAGAACTGAGGTGAGTCGAGTCTTTAATTCTTGAAAACTCTTCTCGCATGGATCTAACTACTGAAACTTAACTTTTTTCTGAGTCAATCTAGACATAGGGGATGCAATAAAAGAAAATCCCTCAACAAACCATCTATAATAGCCAGCCAGACCCAAGAAACTCCTGATATCTAATGGAGAGACAGGGCGAGGCCAGTTCCTTATCGCTTCGGTCTTTTGAGAATCTACTCTAATGCTATCACCGAAAATAATATGGCCAAGAAATGCTACTGATCTTAGCCAAAATTTGTACTTATTGAATTTGACCAATAACTAATGATTTCTGAGAGTCTGAAGTACTATCCTCAGATGGTCTACATGATCACGCTCAGTGCGGGAATAGACCAGAATATCATCTATGAAGATATGATGAACATGTCCAAGTACTATTTGAACACGTGGTTCATCAAGTCCATAAAAGTGGCTGGGGCATTGGTAAGACCAAATGACATGACTAGAAATTTAAAGTGACCATACCACGTACGGAAAGCTGTCTTTGGGCTGTCATATTCTGTAACGCTGAGCTGATGATAGCCGGATCTGAGGTCAATCTTAGAAAAATAATTGGCACCCTGAAGTTGGTCAAACAAGTCATCGATTTTAGGAAGAGAATACTTATTCTTGACCATGACTTTATTGAGTTGACGGTAATATATACACATTCTGAGTGAACCGTCTTTCTTGCGCACGAATAAGATTGGTGCTCCTCACGGGGAAATGTTGGGTCTGATGAATCCCTTATCTAAGAGATCCTTCAACTGTTCTTTAAATTCCTTAAGTTCTATTGGTGCCATTCTGTATGGTGGAATAGAGATAGGCTGAGTGTCTGAAAGAAGATCAATATCGAAGTGTATTTCTTTTACGGGGGGAATTCTTGGAAGATCTTTAGAAAAGACATCTGAATATTCACTTACAACTGAAACTGATTCAAGACTAGGAGTCTCGAAACTAGAATCTCTAACATGAACTAGATGATAAAAACATCCCTTAGATATCATTTTCCTTTCCCAAAGGTAGGAAACACGCTGACCCCTGAAAGCGGATACACTACCCTTCCAATCTAGGATGGGTTCATTCGGGAACTAAAACTGAACTGTTTTATTTCTACAGTCAACTATGCCATAGCAGGAATGAAGACAATCCATGCCGAGAATGACATCAAAATCAATCATCTCTAATTCGACTAAGTCTATTGAAGTGACTTTATGAAATATCATAATCGGGTAGTTCCTGTATACCCGCTGGGCTATAATGGTTTTATCCACTGGGGTAGAGACTGAGAAGGGCTCTGCTAGAATTTTAGGACTGATTTTGAAATTAACTACTATATAAGGAGTAACAAAAGACAAGAAAGATTCTGGATCTAGCAAAGCGTAAATATGCACATGAAAGATTTATAATGTACTAGTAACTACATTAGGAGAACTTTCCTGATCGTGTTGAGTCTGAAGAGCATAGAGATGATTTGGACATTGCCCACTAGTAGCACTGGAAGTGGCACCCTGCTGATTTGGACGATCGGACTGAGCTGAGGAGCGATTTTGTTTACGCTGAGGACCTGGCTATAGACAGTCTCTAACTCTATGGCCTGGCTTGCCACAATCAAAATAAATGCCACTACCTGCTCTACACACACCTTGATGGTGCTTACTGTAAGTCTGGTAAAGAGGATAGGTACGGGCATTGCTAACACTGCCCTAGGTCTTAGAGCCTGGAGTTCTATCTTTGTTACCCTCTCTAAACTTAGGAACTGGAGCACTGGATGTAGAGGGAGCTTGAAATGATGACTTAGGATGAAACTGAGAACGGTTTCCTCCTTCTGACTTTGGCTGACCGAAGTTGAAACTACCTGTCTTTGCTCTCTTATTCTGTTTCTCCCTCTGCTTAATCTTCTACTTCTCTATCTACTGAGCATGGGTCATAAGTCTAGCTAAGGTCATGTCATTATTCAGCATGGCGGATCTGTACTCATTAACCACGCTGTCGTTCACCCCTAAAGCAAACTTACTCATCTTGGATCTACTATTTATAACCACATGAGGGACATACCTGACTAATTGAGTAAACTTAAAAGAATACTCTTTCACTATCATATTGCCCTACCTGAGGTTGATGAACTCTAGAACCTTAGCTTCTCTATGCTCTTAGGGAAAGAATTTGTCTACGAATACAGTGACAAACTCTTCCCACTCTATAGGACCTGCATCATCTGATCTTTTGGACTTCTACTGTTTGAACCAAGCATGAGCCACATCCTGCAACTGGTATGCATCTAGCTCAGCACTCTCAACAGTAGTCACCCCATGGCGTCTGTCGCTTTCTGAACTTGATCTAAAAATTCCTGAGGGTCTTCATCTACCTTAGACCCAAGGAAGGTTGGAGAATTCATTCGGGTGAAGTCTCAAATTCTAGCTGCGGCTGAGTTGGCCACTGGGTTGGCCGAAATGACTGTTGGCCATTCATTATGAGCAGCGACTGATTGAGTAAGAGTGGTAAATGTGGTCCTGAACTCCGTATGAGAAATATGATAACCCAAAGGTTCTTCAGGTTGAGGGGCTGACTGATTTCTGTTTCTTCTTTTAGAAAGCATGTTCTATAGAAGAAAGGGAGAAACGGATTAGACTGAGACTGACTTGTGATTATGCTCACAGGCATGACATGAATATTGAAAGAGGAAAAATTATTCTTAAGACATCTCATATCCTCTTGCACATAAATGTGGTGCACAACACACCCATGAACAAGACTCTACTAGATGCGGCTTCCAGACTTCCTAGGACTCTATTAAACTTGGCTTTGATACCAAGTTTGTAATGACCTAATTTGCTGAACCGAAATGCTACACGATGCTCATGACCCTGAGGGACCACAAGATAACCCATGACTGATATTTGTACCTGTATACTGCATAAGATACCATAATAATGCGAAAACATGCACTGAAAGACCATAAGGTTTGATCATAAACGTAACTAAATAACGTAACATCTGTGTGAGGTAATAGAATACCTAAAACAAAACTAAAGTCTAAAATATGATAGTCTATAACTAGCCTGCATCTAGTCTGAAAGCCTCTACTGTCTAAGAATCTGAATGAGGAGTTGATGGGACATAGCCCCAACTAACTTCAACTAATAAGCTAATCAATGAGATAATAGAAGTTGATGGGATATATCCCCAACTAACTTCAACTAATAAGCTAATCAATGAGATAATAGAAAATCATTATGTCCTTGAAGGATGAGGACTCACTTCTACTCTGACTGCTGAATCTGGAATCTACTTTTGATCTAGAACTCGTGTCTCTGAACCTATGGTGTAACATAAAAAGAAAGCACCATAGCGCGAATGCGTCAGTACAATGGAGTGTACTGAGTATACATGTGAGGTAGGCTATATGCAAGGGTTTACATGCATAATCAATAATAACTGACTGTTTAACATGAACATAAGAATGGATACATAAATACACAACTGTAACTGACAACATGATAACACGATACTGATATCGTGGTAGAATTACTACTGAGTCTGGATATTGATAACATGACATAACTGATAACATGAATGACTGTATCTAAATATAACTGATAATGTCGGTGACTGTAGCTGACAGTCCTGAATCTGATAGAACTATCTGAATTTCATACAGTATCTGAGTTGACTGTATCCGATAGTCCTAAAATCTGAAGAACTATCTGAGTTCTATTACTGAGGCTAATTGACTGTATCTGACAGTCCTGATTCTGTAACATGAAATTGTGGGAAGTATTATCTAATCGACATGCCTCAAATGTGCAATAATAGCTGAGCTGGGTTCCAATCTATGCCCTGATTGGAAGGGTGTCAATACCGCACCACTAGTAAGGACAACATATGAGTAACCCTCATATAACAGGTAGCTCTAGAGAGAATGGTGGGAATCCTCACATAGCAGGTTAAGCCACCTCATATAGCAGGCTACGATATCTCAACCTATGCTGGCTACATAGTTCTGGAATGCAAGGATTGCTTCTAGGAATCACACCTTCATATAAAAGGTGAGTCCCCATCCTTGGGTTCACTCGTTGCTAATTCCTACTCCCATCTGAATAGAAACTGAACATGATTTACTGAACTGAACTGAGCATGGACTGAGTTACTAAATTTCTGTGGTTGATGGAATACTACTGATATCAAACAACTGACTGAGTCATGAGATCATGGAGATTTTTCCTGCGTCATAAGATTATCTGAAGTCTAAGAGTTCATAACTTGACAGAGAGTATCGTGAAAACATGACATGGATCTAGGCACACAACTAAATGTTTGGGCATAAGTACCCCCAGGACTCGATGAGAAGAAACTGACATAGCATGGCTTACTTGAACACATGACCAACAGCACAATTCATAATTCATATATTGAAGCACTTCATCAAACATGTGATATGCATAAGCTTGAACATACATGGGAATTTCATGATATCCTAATTGTTGGGCATTGTTCTTTCATCTAGGCATTTAATCATACACATAATAGGCATAGAATGTCTAAACAACATTATACAACAATCAAACATCATGATTCATCTCTAATTTCATCATTCAAGGGTTTAAATCTTAGGGTTGCAAGAATCTATGGCTATAGTAATTAAACCCACATAGAAACTATCAACAATCATGGAGTAGAATCCAATTTCATATTTATCAATATGAAAGAGAACATACAAAGCATGAAAACATGAATAAAATCCTTAACTTGTAGTTAAAAAGGATTCTTGGACTTCATGGACGAAAGGAGTCCATGAAGGAACACTATGCATACCTTAGTTCGTGATTACATGAAGATTGATGGTGAAACCTTCTTGAAATTGGACCTTCTATGAAAATCCTAGCTTGAGTTCTTGAGAGTATTTGAGAAAAATATCAATATTTTGGATGAATAAGAGCTAAATCGTGTGTTTGGAAGCTTATATATGGGGGGGGGGGGAATTGACCCTTTTAACCTTGGACACGTAATTTAATTTTCAGTAAAATTTCCTGAATTGGGCCCTTGGTGTGACGCGGCGTTATCGCGTCGTGTCACTGGAAATTGATAATTGAGAAACTGCACGGTGGCGCAACACAGAGCTATCACGTTGCCACCTTGTCTACAACTTGGAAGTTTGGCACGACGTGCCAATGAGCAACACTGAAATTTGACAATTTCCATTTGAGCTATCTTCGCGACGCTCTGAAGGCTCAGGTCAAACACTGTCTCATTAAAAAGGCTCTAACTCTTTGCCCGGGTGTCGGATTTGGGCGAATTATAGATCGATGGAAAGCTTATTCAATTTTCCACGCGATAGGAAGTGAAAATTATGGAAATACCATATGTATAAGAATGAATTATTATTTCAAAGTAAGTTCTAACATCCTTGAGAGGATTTTCAAGCTAAGAAAAAGCATGGGTATTATAGTAACGTGTTATGAAATATAAAGCAAGAACAAGAACAATAGAGAGAGAACAAAGAGTAATTCTTATTTCTCTTGAGGGATTCTCTTGATGGGTGAATTACAAAGAAGGTAAACCCTTTATAGTGGAAAACTAACCTTGGGGTTTCTAACTTTTCCATAAATAGACATTCACTATATATGGTAATATATTTATAACAGTAAAAAACTAGTATAAATTATGATACATGAACGATAGTAGTGAGGAATATTGTGGCATAGATTTTTTTTTGATTGTAGTAGTTGTATCCATTCAACTATTGTGCACAATTGATAATATCTTGATGGTAATAATTGTAGTATGAAATGTGTTATTTAATGTATGAAAAATGGTATATATTATGATATTCATATGATATATAGTTGAAATTTGTTTGCTGATTGTATTCAATATGTATAAACTATGATATAGACAGTGGCATAGATTGGAGTAGAATTTTATAGTGAAATTTGTTCTTTCGTTATATTTAATGTTTATAATTTGTGATTGTACTATTGTGCACAATTGGTATAGATTATGGTATCTTGTTGGTAATAATTTTAGCGTCGAATATGCTATTTGATGTCAGGAAAATGGTATATATTATGATATTCATATGGTAGTTGAATTTGTTTGTTGATTGTATCAGTATGTACCAATTGTGAGTGCATTATGATATCCATATGGTATGCATTATGATAAATTACCCGTAGTAGTAATGTGTAATATGTTCAAATCAATTTTTATTTGGTTAAGGACAATTTCTTTTTTGCGAATTTATTTTTCTTCTTGTACTCGTAATCAACGACGAGTGAATGGATTCAATTGAAAACTTAATTTTGATCCTGTATTTTTGACTTGTTGAAAGCAGAAATCTAGAACTTTTCACACTAGAAAAACTATTACTTATTGTTTGACACAAGACAATGAATCCAAAAGACAACAATTAAGGTTTGAATAGTAAAAAAATGGTGTTCAAGAAGATAAGAGATGATGTTAACAAAGATGATAAATGGTGTTGAAGTATTACCAGAGAGAGAGGAAGAAAACATAAAGAATATGAGAATGTGGTAACTGATTTATAATTAAGCCAAAAATTATTTTCTGTTCCTTAAAATCAGGCCAAAATCTTGGTATGTTATCAACTCAAATAAGTTATGTTTTGTAAATACTTAGTATGTTTTGTAAATTAAAAAAAGAATCCTTATACTAATATAGGGTCTTATTTAGCATGGGGGTGTGATTTTTTCTAATAGAAAAAATTACTTAATACCACAATTTAATTATCTAGACTACTTAAAATTTCTACCCTTTCAATTAATTACTAAAATTTCTGATTTACATTCTCTCTCTTTAAATTTTTGGATACATCACTCTCACCCTAAAAATTTGAATACATTAATTGTCCCTATGAAAATTTAGCCAAATATCTTCTCTCTACCAATTTAATAAACCTCCTCCTTTTTTTAAAATTTTCAGTAAACCAACTCTTCATCCAAAATTTAACCCCCATCTCCGCCCTTCATTTTCTCTTTGTTTTTGAATTTATTTTGGAAGAGGTCGTAATCAATCATAGAGAAACTGAGCGGCGAAATGAGAAATTCGACACTGTCAACTAATATTATCGGAGAATAGCTCTCCGAACAACACACACGATCACCCCTAAATAAGATAAAATAGTGATGTATATAACTGAGAATTAAGGTCCTGATATATAAATATGTATGTATCAGAAGACACAAAAAAAAACAGATGTTCTGACTAAAGAAAGCAAATGAGTTGAAGATACATCAAGAGATTTTCTTAAGAAGATAATACAGTTATGCATTGAAAGATGAAAAACTCTTTCTTCAAAACAAAAGATGTATAAGTTACAACAAGAGAATCTCTTACAAAGGTAATATTTGTTTGAATTGAAAATAAAACACTTTAAGATACATTAATAATGTTGTAAGATATAATCTATGTGTCAGATACATCTACAAATTATGTATCTCTCTTGATTATATTTCAGAATACTTCTAAAAATTATGTATTTCTCTTAATTTACGTTAGATCTATACATAAGATACATTTAAGAATGATCCTATATATTATTTTTGCTTACAGAATAATGTATCTCAATAATTAATTATAAAATATAATGTATCTCAAGTATTATAATTTGTTGGAATATAGTTATTAATAAACTGATACATTAATTGATGAGCAACGAAGTAGTTATCTAAACTTTTATATTATAATGTATCTCAATGCAGGGTATGAAACATGTTGTCGAAGAGACTCATTATATATTGTTCGAAAAAAAAGACGAGATGCAAAGAACAGGGAAGAGAGAAAAGCTTGTTTATTCTTGAAGAATGATGATCCTTTTTTTGAATTTTAAAATTTGAATTGATTATGGTATTTTTGGATTTTGAAAGTAAATTACAACGAATGTCATGTAATTTGCGCCACAAATAATTTTTTTTTTTTAAGGAACATTAATTTCTTGTTAGGATGTATCTATTAGGATATATCGTTGTCAAATTATGTATTCAAAAATAGAAAAGAACCTAAAATACCTTTCAACTATGTAAAATGATGTAAAAATGCCCCCATCTATCTATTAGGCCTGAAATGCCCTTTCCGTCAACCTATTAGGCCTATTTTGACCTTTCATTTAACAGCTGACTAATGATCCCACTTCATTAATAACGTAGTACATTTCTATTGGCCAATTAATATTTAATTAAACTAGTTAATTTTTTACTCTAAAATCCCAACCACCCCAACCAAATAACCCGTCCCAATTCCGTTAACAAAACAAAAAACCTCATTCATTGATTATAACAAAACAGAAAACTCTCCTCGTCTCATTTCTCCATTGACTCTTCTTTCTTAAAAATATCAGTATTTTCTTCTGTTTACAACCTGCCTGTTCTAAATCCTTAGAACATAATACAATTCTCATATACTTATGGGAGATCGTGAAGTTGAAAAGGACATTCACCTCCTGCTTCTTTAACCATTTTTATTCCAGAGCTAAACTCAGTTTTCAAAATTCAATTACATAGAATCAAATTGTAAAGGACACTTGGGATTCAGTTACGGGGAGCTACAGAAAAGAAAATAGAATACTGATTTACATAAGTGTATTCTCATAGAACTTCAACTAAACCAATTCTTCCCTTATATGGAGATAGTTAAATCTTTCCCACCTTTGAAAAATTCACTAAGTAAAATATGTAAAGGGCACAAGTACTGATGTGATACATTATCCTAAAAGGAGCTGAAATAATTAAATTATCGCGCTAAATTTCCTTTAGGGAGTTCAGAAGCAACAAAAAACAATAAACACAAATATAGAAAAAGTAGTTTACACTATCAACTCAAATTCAGCTTCAGCATAAGTGTACCAGTACAACAATACATCAGTAATATATACCGCCCACAGCTAACACTCAGTTCATCTTGAGAAGGTTTATGCATCCAGTCATGTCTGCAATATCAGCTATGTAAGTCATCAAGCACATCAAAACCAAATGGCCAAAAGCACGATTGAGACTCACCTAGGTGAATGAGATCGGGAAGTGAAACGAGAAAGAGAGCATGAACAAGATTAAAAATGCGAAGGTTAATGTGAGTGAGAGCGAGTGCATGACTGTGAGCGATATCTTGAACGTCAACGATATCCGCAAGAACTCCTTTATCTACTGCGACTCCGACTATGTCGATGGCTTTATCCATTTAAAAATAATTAAGTCGCTAGCAGTGAGATAATAATTTGCAGAAAAATATGATGAGAAAGTCGATCAAATTTTTGTTTTAAAAACTATCTAACAAAAGATGTCCCGAGGAAGAAAAAAAATTACATTACAGAATGGTTTGTGAGGAAACACAAGATGACCTCTTGCCTAATAGCGGCAAGCTGACAGCGGGCCTTCAGAATTTTCTTCTAAAGATGTTTTCTGTTAGTTGGCAAGGTTCGGAGCTTCTTCTCTGCTAAAACTAAGGAATAAGAGACTAGGAAATATCCTTTAGGTGTTCATATGGCTAGTTTGACCTTTCCCCTTAGAATGCAAGTAGAAGCAATAATGTTCTCTCCCAATTCCTTGACACTTCCTCAATCCCACTTTACATAACATTAAGTAATTAGGGAAGAAATATTTTTTTCCTTGACTAGAAGGGAATCTCAATTGAAACACCTAACATAGGAAAAAAATATTAGTGTCTTTGTTTAGTTCTGATAACCATTACTTGTTCTGTCGCTTGAATGCCAACTTAAAAAATATTAGTATTAGTGTAGCATTCCCGTTGTTCAGAGTGCAAGTGTTGATAATGTCCTATTTTCATCATAGCAATAATAACATACCCAGTGTAGACCCACAGAGTGATATATCATATCATACGGAAGGAAAGTAAAAAATCAATTTCAAAAATTAGTTCAATACATGAACTTCTGGGTAAATTCTAGTCAAATGTATACAATAATGACATCCATCCATAAAACCAAAGGATTATTCATTATTTTCGTCAAGAGGCCAGACAGGTATATACACATTAATTATAACATAAACTTCCATGAGTATTAGTTGTATATATCCTATCACCTGCATATGGTATTTTATTCACACACACGTAACCTAGATATAAAAGTTTATGGCTATTCTAATGCCTCGACATGCACCCATGTATGTTACCGTAGCCCACTCCAACTAATATAGATGAGTAGGAAGCTTATGTCCAAATAAGATTCTAGTAAGCTAGTGCCACAAATTCGATTGGCTGAAAGTAATTGACAACACCAAGCACCAGCTCACTCAGCCAATACCTAGTTTAGGTCGACATAGGATATTTTATGTCAAAACTCAAGACATCTTTACCACATATGTCCAAAGGATATACAAGTTCTTATGATCTGAATCTAAATTGTTATTTTATATGGATATATGAAACAACAGATGTTCATGCTGCACAAAATTGACTTTGTATTAAATTTTCTTTTGAGATAAAAAAAAAGAAACATAGCCGCACAAATTTCCAGTCAGTCAGTCCTTCAAAGTACGCCTAAATTATACTTAATTTAGCTTTGAAAAAATCTGTTACTCCAAGCATGTTACTCGAACAATATGCTTTTGATTGAGAAGATGATGGATTGGAGAAAAGAGATGAGATGAGTAGATTATGATGGATGAATGAAGTTTTCTGTTTTGTTAAAAGAATTGGGGCGGGTTATTTTGTTGGGTTTTTACAAAATAAAATTAATTAATTTAATTAAATATTAATTGGCCAATAAAAATGTGCCACATCATTAATAAAGGGGGTCATTGGTCAACTGTTAAATGAAAGGGCAAAATAGGCCTAATAGGTTGACGGAAAGGGTATTTCAGGCCAATAGGTAGATGGAGGGCATTTCTACACCATTTCACATAGTTGAAGGATATTTTAGGCCCTTTTCCGTTCAAAAAATTAAAATCAGAAATTTTATATAATTTTGTTAAAAGAAGCAATATGAACTATTTGGAGGTAAACTTATTGGAATTTATGTAAAGATTATGATCCAATGCCCTTCAGTTATCTAGTTCATCAATTTTAGTCTAGTTCTTATTGAAAACATTATGCGAATCAGAAAACATCAAGTTTAATTACCAGACATATACTATTTGCAGCTAAAGTTTTGATTAAATAGCAATATATATATTTTTATATATTTGTATATTTCGTCGCTCATATACAAATCTCTAATTTAGGAGGGGCTCATATACGTTTATATTTATATAGAAATCAAATTTTGAGGCTCATATACAAATCTCTAAAAGTTTGTACTTGTATATAAAGTAAATTTCGGAACCAATATACAAATTCACTTTAGTATACAAATCTCCAAAGTGAATTTATATTTGTACACTTTTCTAATTTATACATTTAACTACTAAACTATAATTACATCTTATAATTAGATAAATTTAACTACTAAACTATAATTATATCTTATAATTAGATAAATTTTTAACTATAATGTCTCATTTATTACCTAAATGTTAGTTACACGACTTGTAATTTTCCACCACATTTCCAAATAAAGTTTCACACTAATAATGCTTCTAATAACTCTTTCTCCTCAATCCTTTTTGAAATGTTTGTCTATTGTACTTCCATCTACATTGTTCTTTGTAGATGACTAGATGTCAAAAGGTTCCATCTACATTGTTCTTTGTAGATGACTAGATGTCAAAAGGTTTCACTTGTCATTGTTGTTATAAAATTTTTAGTATCTATTGGCATATTTTTAGTCAAGGATTAAGTTTAGAAAACAAAAAAACATAATAAGATTAAAATTCTATGACAAATTACTTATTTTATCGTGTATTTTAATAGAAAGATAAAATTTCTCTTCATAAATCCTAAAATTTTTAGATTTTCCTATGCATATATTAAGGGTCTTTTAGTCAAATAACATAAACAATAAGTACTATTAAGGGAACTTTATTAATGAATGTGTCATATTTGGGATCGTATGGTAAGTGAGATGAGTAGAATATCTTAGGAGTAAGATCGAAATTAAAATTTTACTTTATTTGATTAAAGATATAAGTTTATAAATTTAGTCTAGGATAAATTTATAAATTTAATTCGGAATAAATTTACACTTTCAACAAATAAAATATAAATTTAATCAAACCTTAATCATGGATAAATTATCTTATTCTATCTAATTTGATATTGTTTTATCTCACCTTCTTTGTGAAAATATTAGTTCCAAAATTATGATCTCAAACTATAATTCATGGTAACTTTTTTTGTGAACCAAATGATCCTTTAACAATCATCAGAGTCGGCTCAATACTATCAGTGATCTAAAGCCAAACTTCAATGAGGGACGTCACTTTATTTTTTCAAGAAAAAAATATTTTATAAAAAGGTACAGTGATAATCAGAATGTAGTGCTCACGAAAATTTGTGTTATCATTATCATTATCTTCTTTTTTGAAAGAAACTTATAACCCTATTTTTTCTTTAAAAAAAAGGAGAAAAAAAGAGGCCTTCAAAATTGAGCTAATATTACTTTTATTTATCTATAAAGTCTAATAATATCAATTCAAAGAGAATGAAGGGACAAACATATACGGGGAGTACAAACATAGGTTGTGGTGCAGTGGATGGAGCTGCTTCACCCTTAATCAGAGGTCGAGGGTTTGATCCTGAGTATGGAGAAAACTCTATTGGGAGCGCTGCCACCTTAATGGACCCTGCAACGCGCGATCTGGATTAGTCGGGGCTCTAATACGGACACTGGACACCGAATGAAAAACAAAAAAAAAAATCGGGGAGAGCCTTTAATTTTAGTTGTTAAATTAATTTGAAATATAGTCAAATTTCTCTATAACGTGACTTAGTTATAACAATATTTTACTATACTGATCTGATTTTCTTTGAAATTATTTTTTTATGTTATATTTTACTTCTTTATAACAAAATTCTACCTATAACGTAACAATACAGATGTTTACTATAGTGGTATATTTTTTTTTTAAATTACCTTTCTATAACAACATACTCAACTATTATATTATACTTAATATAATATTTTTATAAGAAATATATTATGTACAAAATAAAATATCAAAATATTTATTGGAAATCATTAATGTCATGCACACAGTAAATTTTAAATATGAATATCTAATAGATACAAAAAATTATATTTAAATGATGCACATTAGTTATTTCATAACTTTATGAGGAAAAGACGGTTAATATTTACCTTTTTAAAATTTATGTTTTTTTTTAATTTTGCATATTTTTATTTTCAACAGCTAAATGAAACCTGGTCAAATACGTAAATAAAAGTTTGCTTATTTATTAGATTATAAATTAACGTGATCTAAGATTGGAGAATTAATAAAGAATAACTTAGTTAAATTACTTTTCTTTGAAAAGTAATATTTTTCTGAAACCTCATGTAATGACGTATCCTTATAATTAAATGGAACAACTCTTACGCATTCAAGGTTGTTTGATGGTTGATCAAAATGTATTAAATCCTAACTAAATAATATTTGATAAGATTCTTTGGTTATATATAAAATTCAATGCATTCAATATGATATTTTGTTAGTAATTTAGAAATACATATAATTAATATATATTTAAAGTATGAGAAAATTTATGTATTATTGATACAGAATAAAAAAGATAAAATAACTAAGCGTTGCATAACTTAATTCCTACATACAATAATACATAGATTGTTAAACTAATTTCCATATTACTAAAATGCACAGCTCTAACACAATCCCACCATGATGATTAAACCATATATATTTAAGGTATGAGAAAATTGATGTATTATTTTATAGAGAAAAAATTTGAAATAACTAAGCGCTGCATAACTTAATTCCTACATAAAATCATACATAAATTGTTAAACTAATCCCATATTACTAAAATGCACAACTCTAACACGATCCCACCATGATGATTAAACTAGTATATGGACACCGTTATAAAAATATAATTATTCATTAATTAAGGACAAACTAGAGGTATCATCAACCAATAACAAACATTGAACAAGTCAATGAATCATGTATTTTACTACTTCCTAAATTGATTAACATTCCTCAATAAAACAACTTGATCTACAAATTTGCCCCAACTGCCGGCTTTGAATTATTATTAAGTTTAAAAATTCAACTTCCTCCATTTTCCCTTGTTATTCTTCTTTCTCAACAAAACAACACACTTTTTTTTGTATAGATATATCCAAAATCCAAATCTAATTTATATGTTTTAGTCACCAAATTCCTATTTTTTGATTCAAAGAAATGACATTTGAAATTACTGAAGAAGAAGAAGATGCACATTCTTTTTGGAAAATGGAAAAAGAAGCTCAAAGATATAACATTAAAAGAATCATTGAGTACCAAAAATCTCTCTTTTCTTCTTCAACTTCTTCTTGTTCTTCTTCCTCTTCTTCTTCTACTACTTCTTCTTTATCATATTCTTCCTCTACTCCAGCTTCAAGTTCTTCATCTTCATCTTCAAAGAAAAGTAATTTATTAAACTTGATGAAAGAAGGGAGCACATCATTAAGGAGATTATTTGACATGGAGCATACTAGTTTATCATCATATTTTCAAGATTATAGTGGATCACCTATCATTAAGCCACATTTTTTATGGGGTAGTGATTCTGATCATGATGATCCTTGGAAATCCATAGAAAAACATCATCATCAACAACAAAAAGATGAATCTACTAGTAGGGTTGCTTCAAAAGGAAGTTTCACAAAACAAGATTTTGCTGACACCAAGAAAAAGCAAAGATGTGGTAAGCACAAATTGAAAAGAACTAAGTCATTTAGAAAGTTGCCTCGGTTTAGATTTAATTTATGGAGATGGGGTGGCTTTAGATTAAGAAGATTGAGGTTTCTTTTTTGTGGTCGTGTTAAATGTTGACAATATTTGTGACCTTTGTAATTTTGTATAGATGCTTAGATGGTAAATCCACTTTTACTATATACCTATTTAGGAACTAAATTTTGATTGCTCATCCTTTATGTTTTTACCAATAAACTCATTTACTTTTGCAATTATGTATTCAAATTGTAATAGTTATTGAAAGCTTAGCAAATTTTCATTTATATTTCTATGTTTTGTGTATAAGTTACTGAACTTACTTCAATAACTCGTCCTAAATCTGAAATCAATATTTCATGTATGAGTTACAGAATTCAGTTGAATCTATTGAATTAATATATATTAAATTAGTTATTAAGATCGATTATATAACTCGTCAATATTTCATTATAGTTGGAGCAATTTATATTAACCGCCAAGCTCTTGTGAGTTGTAACCTTCGTCTTATTCTCATGCTTGAGGTAGCACCTAATTGTACAAATATGAGAAGGGTCGGTCATATAATCAGCAGGTACTATAAAATGCTCAAATACAAGTTATGGCCTTTGGTAGAAGTGATTCTTTCTCCTAACTAATCCAACAATTCTAGATTTGCTTCAAGACATTATTTTCTCGTTACTGGAGTATATGTTTAATTAATCAGTGTGTAACATGTCAAATCCAATTTAACTTTATGAAGCTCACATAAGTAGAGTTAACTACTTGCTCAAGTATGATGAAATGGATAAATACAACAAACTATCATCTTTATCAGTCTTTTAAGATACCCAAGAGGGGTTTCTTCAGGAATTCAAGAATTATAAGTGAGAACAGCTTACCGAAATGCAAGATGAGTACAATGAACCTTGAACCCTGTGATCCTGTCCTTCCTTGGCTCCGTTCATAACGGAAGCTTTTAATGCACTGGTTTCCCTTCATTACATTTCAAACAATGAAAGGAAAGCAATCTTTAAATTTTGCAAGCAAGAAGAAAACAAAGAAAGGTAATGAGAAAAACACCAAGAGGCAATTCATTGCCTTCTCGTATCTTGAGCTTGTTCAACCAAAATCAAGGACTTGTTTTGAGTATTAAAATGTTAAATTAGGTACATTCCCTCAATATTAAGTTATCTTGTAAATCAAAAGGTGAAATGTTCTAGTGGATTCTTATACTTGTCCGAGTTAGTAAAGTGAACACCTTAGACTTTTGTCATCTGAACCCCTTAACTGAATAAAACTCAATATTTTAAACTCTATAATTTGGTCTACGTAACACAATTGCTTCCACGTCATTTTTAAATACTGCAGTAAATTTCACGTCATTTTTAAAATGCCACTTAAGAATTTAAATATTAAGATAAATTTAATTAAATAAACAACTTTTACAAATTATAGAAAAATTTTAATTTCATTGCAAATAGTTGAAAGTCCTCTTCAATTAATTTAATTTTTCAACTATAAATTCAAATACACAAACACAATAAATTTTTTAATTTTTAATTTTAAATATCTTTGAGAAATCACAAAATTCTATTTATTGCTCTTCAAACTTGAACCTCAAGCCTTTTCAAGCTTATGTATCGAGTTTATTAATTTTTAATCTCCACTATCACTCACTTTCAATTCAAGTTTAAATTTTAATAAAAAAAATATGAAAAAAATTTGAATTGAGAAATAATTTGAAAAAAAAGTACATCTCAAATGAAGGGAAAGAAATTTTGATGAAGAAAAATAAATTATTTTTTTGGGTGCAGTGGGGGTGGGCCTGAAGGAGAAAAAATAGTCGGGTGGGGTGAGGTGGTGCAGATGGGGTGGGGGAGAAGGGCTGTGGGTGAGAAAAAGAAGAAAAAAAAAATGAAGGGGGGGGGGGGAGACGGGGTTAGAGATGATAAAGAAGAAGAAAGAAAAAAATTGGAGGGGTGGGTGGATTTGGGGGGTGGGGAATTGCTGGAAGTGGGGGAACGGGGAGGGGGTGAAGGAGAAAGGGATTTTTTTTAATTTATTAGTATTTTTTAATTTTATTAAATATTCTTTTTAATTTCAAGCGCACCAAAAAATGCGTACAAATACACGCTTTTCACATCAGCAACCTAATGCCACACACGCATCAAAAGAGTTTAAAATATTATGTTTTATTGAGTTGAGAGGTTCATATGACAAAAGTCTAAGTAGAGGTGTTTACTTTACAAATTCAAACAAGTATAAGGGTCCATGAGACCATTTCGGCAAATCAAAATTCACAAGTTGTTAACAACTTAAATTTTATTATATACCAACGAGAGTTGAAATCAATCTATCTGTGATGCTTTTTGTTCAATTTTCATACTGGTACTTTGGCTGTTCCACAAGTGAACTCAATAGGTCTTATCATTGAGCTTAAGCACTTTAACCTTTACCCATTTTGAATTATTTTTAGCATTAAAAAGTCGTTCGATTCTAATCCAATCCACCGGATAAAAAAACCCTTGGTGGCAAGTTACTAAAGTTGTAATCTTTTATCTTTATGGATATTATTTCCTTAAACCAAGTATGGTCCATTTTGTCCCCATCTATTTCCATTAAAACTCAAAGCAAATTCCTCCATAAATTTGTAAATAAGTGGATTGTCAATTTTGTTGAATGCCTCTCAACATTGAGAGTCTTGCCATTAAATAGAAAGTATTCAAAGATTACATTCTTAAAGATCTGTCTTTCCTACCCCTAAAGATTAGTTATTCTGTCACTCTAAATATGTCATTCTATCCCCTAAATTTTTTATTCTATCACAATATTTATTCTTCATGATTACTATATCAAATCTCTATAATTACACTTAGATACAACACTGTAATGTTAATATGTATAATATTCACAATTATTTCATGATATTTAAGCAGTCCATCATGCTAACACATCCCTCAAATTGATGTTGTTGGATCAAGAGGCATCAATTTGCCTACTAAAAACTGATGATTTTTTCGCCCCATGAATTTTATAAATGCATCTGCTATTTGAAGATCACTGGATACATGTGGAAGAGTAGTGACTCTCTTATGCACAACTTCTTTGATTAATGACAATCCACTTTAATATGTTTGATTCTTTCATGATAAATCAGAGGTAGCAATCTGAATAACATTTGTGTTATAAGCATGGAGAGGAGTGAGATTAGATTGAGAAAATCCAATTTCTACAAGTAAACCACAAAGCCAAATAATCTCATATCAAGAAGTAGACATTGATTGATATTCAAATTCGGTTGAAGATTTTGAAACACGATCTTATTTCTTACTCTTTCAAGATATCAATAATTCTCCAAGAAATATTCACCAATTGTGACAGAGCGACTAGTATCAGGACATCCATCCAATCAAAATCTCTAAATACATTAAGTTGAATCAAAGAACTACTAGAAAAAATAATCTACGAGTGGATGTTCCCCAAAGATACCAAATGATGCGACAAACAACTATCAACTATAGATGGCGGGGAACCTGCATAAATTAACTCACTTGTTGAACCGCAAAAGAAATATCAAGCTGAATATATATTGATGTAACTTTATTGTGTTGTATATAAGTGTAATTATAGAGATTTGATATAGTAATAAAAGAGAATAAAAATTGTGATAGAATAGAAGATTTTGATGGCTAGAATGACAAATTTAGAGGGATAGAATAACTGATCTTTAATGATAGGGAATAAAGATCTTTGGGGAATAAAATCTTTGACTAATTTCTATTTAATGACAAGACTCTCAATATTGAGAGACATTTAACCCATAAGTTCTAAAATCTAGAAAATAATCATGAATGAGAGAGACCTCCTTGAGAGTAATCAGCAATTTCATGCTTTAGGTGAAGCGCCTTGTGCTATGGTGTCACGATCCAAGTGGCCATGATTGAAACCCACCCCAACACTATAGTGGGAGGACTATCTAAACCAACCATGACAAACTAAGTCATATCATAAGTCTCCTTCATAAATTTCTTATCTATAAGTCACTAAAACGCAGTAATAATCAATTCAAATACAATCTAACTTAGTCAATAGTCAAAACCAAGAAATAATGTGTGGAACATCTCCAATTATTATAATCTGCGGAACCTGAAGTCACCATACATGAACATATAACAATATCCACAGACTAAGTCCAACAGATTATCCAAAATATGAAATAAGAAAAGTCTTAGTCCTGAACAATGGACATAAATGACATAAGAAAGATCCAATGACTGCTCGGTCATGGTGCTCACCTGTGAATCAAAGTCTGAAATCACTAAAAAGAGTTAAAGTCTCATCTCAAACGATGGAACATACTTTGCACTCAACAAAAAAAGTATATGTAGTTCCATACAATAACTAAGTATTGGTAGATATTATCGATTGACTCAACTCAATACTATACAAATAGACAAATCAAATGCAAGTAATAGCAACCAAAATACAACTTACAGTTAATGATAATCAAGTATAGATATAACACTTTACCTCATCAGGAATACAATTGCACAAGTACATCAAGCATACTTAGGTAGATTCCTCAACAAGGTTCACCATAACATATAAATATACGTGTACATGCAATGAATATAATAAATACATGGTTGAAAGAGGAACATCTCCTCTCAATATCATCAGAACATCGTCATCAACATTATTTTAACAATATCTCAACATCATCCCAATATCAACAACATCACAATATCATTCTCAATATCATCTCAACACTATTGCAATATCATTCTCAATATCATGTCAATATCATTTCAGTATCATTCTCAATAGCATCTCAATATTATCTCAACATCATATGTATATACATGATGTGGTCAATAATTATAAGTAATATCCTAAAGCATATCACAAATACCTAATTTACATATAAGCACAGAGTCGAGCAAGTCTTTACTGCAATCAAACCACAACCTACCATGATTCCTTGTTTGAATCACTATAATGCCACAAACTTGCCCTTTCTTTTGATTTTAGCTCATTCTTGATCTATACACAATAATTATATAACTCTTAATACAATATTACACCTTTCCTAACCGTTAGGAACTTACATTTACCAACTTAACCTAAGTAATTACCCTAGTTGATCATCTTAGAATGTTCAATCTTTAAACCTCATGAACTTCACATAATATAACATTACTAAAAATTTTTTTACCATAAGAAGTATTTTAACACCTTAGAATGAATAACAAATGATAATAACTAATTTTTGTCCAATTCCTACTAGTTCATAACTTAAGGCTAAACTCCAATTTCTATTATGAACAAGATTCTTGCAATTTTTAAGAATTTAAAGAAGAAATTCAAGTTTAGAATGTAAAAAAATCTTACCTACAAAGATGAAACCCCAACAGTCGTAAAGAATCACCTTTCTCTTAGCTCTTAAATGTTTTTTTTAGAAAAGTGAGATTTTTTTGGTTTTCAAAATTGAAATCCTGCATTTTTTCTGGTGCAATGATTCTTTTGCTATTATAGCGGAGGATCTGCCACTGCAGAGGCCCTCATGCCAAATGAATTATTATCACTGCAGTGCTATTTTTCGCTAAAGTGGGACCAAACCTATAACTAAAGACTTGGTCCCAGTTTTGATTATTTCACAGCACACTTCACGGAATTTAATAATTCAAACTTACTCTTTCACATTACTCCCTATAACTGGAGTTTTACAAATCTATTTTACATACTAAAAGTTGCTATGATTTTCTAAACCTGACATCTAATACAAAATCAAATTAAAAACACGAACCAATTCTCAAATCACTGCCAAATTTACCTAGAGCACTATACTCTAAAAAAATACCTAAAACTAGGGAGTTCTGAACTTTTAATTTTTTGTCTAAGGGGAAACAAGACAAGGATTCTATTCTCTATTTCAATATAATGATAATTTAGGTCATTACACTAGATACCAATTTACTTCTCATTCATCCTTGAATAATAATTATCCTAAAGTGATGCAATAAAAAGAAAAGATAATTATCCTAGTCAATGAACAAGTATGGATATCGTTTGTACATATCTTCCTTCATTTTTCATGTTGCTTCCTTAACTAGAAAATTTCTCACAAAACTTTCACATATGGAGTAACTTTGGTTTTCATCTTCCTTACATTTCTATCGAGGATAGAAATTTTCTCCCATCATTAGAGATTTCCTTGTGAAAAACTCTAAGTCCCCACGAATGATGTAATCTCTATCCCTATGGTACTTCTTAAGCATTGTCACATAAAACATAGGATGAAGTCCAGACAAGTAGGAGGCAAGGCAAGTTTATAATTCACTGACCCTACTATATTCAAAATCTCAAATGGTCTAATATACTTTAAACTCAAGTTTCCCTTCTTACTAAATCGTATCACACCCTTCAGCCGTGACACTTTTAATAAAACCTTCTTACCTTTCTTGAATTTTACATCTCTTACCTTATTGTACGCATATTTATTCTATTGTCTTTGAGATGATATTAATTTCTCCTAGATAAAACTCACTTTATCCTTCGACTCCTTTAATATATCCACACCCTAAGGTCTCACTTTGAAAGCATCAAGCTATCTGATTGGTGACCTACATATTTTTTCATACAAAGCTTCAAACGAAGTCATGTCAGTACTTGAGTGGTAGCTATTATTACAAGAAAATTCACACAAGGGTATATCTTTGTCCCATTAGCCACCAAAGTTCATAACATAAGCCCAAAACATATCTTCAAGCACTTGGATTATCTGCTCTGACTGCCTGTTGGTCTGTGAATGAAAAGTTGTACTTAAGTCCAAACCTAGAACCTAATTCAGACTGAAATATCACCCAAAATTTGAAGATAAATTTAAAACCTCTACCTGACATAATTGAAACATGTACCCTATGAAGCCTTACCATATCCTTCACATATATCTTGGGCAACTTAGCTGCATTATGGTCCACCCTTACTGGAAGAAAGTAGCCCAACTTGGTCAATTGATCTACTGTTACCCATATAGATTCAAACTTCCTCAAATTCTAAGAAAGGCCCACAGTAAAATCCATGGTTATTCATTCCCACTTTCACTCTAGAATGGACATTCTTTGAAAAGTGCCACTCGGTTTTCAATTTTGTTCTTGACCTTTTGATAATTTTGATTTTTGGTTACAAAATCTATAATGTCTCACTTCATTCTTTGGCACCAGTAGTGTTGCCTCAAGTCTCTATACATTTTGGTTGCACCCATATGTATAAAATACTTAGAATTGTAGGCATCTGCAAGAATAATAGGAATTAAGTTGTTCACATAAGGCATATACATGTGCCCTCCTAATTCTCAACACCCCATCTTAATCAAGAATGACCTCCTTGGCCTTAACTTGTAATACTTTCTCCCTAAGGTTGCTCAACTTCTTATCTTCAAACTATCCGCTCTTAATGTTTACAAAGAAGGTAGGCCTAGACTCTACGTGGGCTAATACCCATCCCTTGATAATCACCTACTATCTTATGAAACCACTAGTTAGAGTTTGTTCCTTTCTAGTCAATGGGCATCTCAACACCTCTAACTATGCCAAACCTTCCATACTTACCAGCCTCTGACTCAATGTATCTGCCACTATATTGGCCTTGCTCGAGTGATATAAAATTGAGATGTCAGTCTTTGATAAATTTTATCCACTTTTTCTTTCTTAAATTCAGGCCTTTTTGGGTAAACATATGCTGTAAACTATGATTGTCTATGAACATATCACACTTTACCTTATAAAGGTGATATCTTTGAATTTTCAAAGTAAAGATCATTACTATCAACTCTAAATTATGAGTGGGATAGTGCATCTTATAAGACATCAACTTTCTTAAAACATAAGCAATTATATATTAACCCTGCATAAAAAAAAACCTAAAACAGATTGTAAAGTATCATAATACACAATAAAATCCTTACCTTTAATAGGCAAGGTCAGAGTATGAGCAGAAGTTAATAAGGTTTTGAGCTTTTGAAAAGTTTTTGCATATTTATCATCCTACAAAAAAGGTATATTTTTTGAGTTAGGCGAGTCATATGTAAAGCAATAAAGGCGAATCCTTTGATTAACTGATGATAGCAATAGGACAACCCTATAAACCTACAAATCTTTGTTACATTTATCGATCTAGCCCAATTTTTAATAGCTTCCACCATTTGTAGGTATACCATAACCCTTTTCATAGACACTATATGCCTCAAAAAGAATATCAAAGACAACCAAAATTTATAGTTTGAATACTTATTGTAATATCCTATCCTATTGTACTTAAAGGCACCTCGTCTATGTGTATGGGGTACTAGAATTTTTAAAAATATGGTCTTGAACTAGTACAGATTGGTTTAGTTGAAATAAAATTAGAATTTGAAATTTTGGGTCAGGCTGACATCATCTCGCTACAGTGGTAATTTTTCCACTATAGAAGCACCGTGGTAGTGACCTTCCGACCACTATAGCATGGAGCCAAAGGCAGAAACCTACAACGACCTAAAATTTGTAAAATATGTGAAATTGATGATTTTTTGTGATTTGACTATTTTACCCCTCTCCATAGTTGTATTATGGTATTTCTAGGGTGTGGAGGTGATTGGCGCGGTTCTTGATGCATTTTGGTACCATTTGTACGATATTGTGGTTTTTGGAGGCTTCGAGAGCCTTATTTTGAATTTCTATGTTTATTTTTTTATCTATATGACAGATGGATAATGGACTACGCTAGCAGATTCGGAACGTTGACATTTTATTTTATGGTGGTAACATATTTGGTTGGGTTTTAAGGCTTTTAAATCTCATTTCGATCCTCAATTTGAAAAATTGTGATTTCAAGTTTCAAAGGTCAAATTTGTGATAATGATATTTTTTTGAAAATTTGATACTGCCATTGAGTCCAGAGCATCAAATTTAGTGTGGTTACATAGTTCATTTGCATATGTCAAACTTTGAATAAATTTCGGGCACCCCGTCGAAGTCTGTTTTGAACTTAAAAATCTAATGCACTAGGTTAACTGGTGCACAAAGGGTAAATTGCATACGGGGCATGCGATTTATGCCTTGTGGGCCTGGAAACCTAGTGCAATTAGAAAAAGCCCCTTTTACCCAATTTTTCTCATTCTTTCACCTTGCCTCTTGAGATTTAAAACCCTAAAAATAGTGTGAAAGCTTAAAAGTGAAGCTTGTGGGTGCTTAGAAAGCTAGATTAACATCTATTTCTTGATTTTTTTATGGATTTAAGGTGAGATCTCTTTCTTTTCTTACTTTAATTCTTGATTTAATTGTTTAAAATGCCAAAAACCTTATTATTTGATTATCCTTAGACTTTACTCCTTTTCACTTAAATAGTGTTCCTAATTCCATAATTACTCGTTTTTCCTCGATTTCATCTTCAAAAAAATTTTGTTTCTTGAATTTTTGTGGACTTCAAAGGTTTTACCTAGTAAAGTCTAAAAATAGTTTTTCTTTGAGTTGAACCTCATTTTAAACTAAATTTGACTTGGATTTTCAACTATAGATTCCTAAAAGCATAGGAAATGTGTTTTGCAATAAAGTTCCAATTTTGTTGTTTTTTTTTGGGAACCCATTTTGGGGGTCTGTTTTGACTCCAAACCAAAAGTAGTTAATATAGATATCATTGACATTATTTTGATGCATAGATTCATATTTCTTGGTTTTAGTTGATTTTAGGACTAATCATGAGAAGTAGGGCTTTGTGGTTAAAGTATTGCAGACCGATTTCGACCTTCGAGGTAGGTTATGGATTAACCCTTTTAGACTGGACTGAGTAGTAAATGTTGGTACAAAATGCATGTTAAGGGTAAGAACTAATCATGAAAAATGGCTATATATGTGTTGTGCCCATGTGGGGGCTTATATATGATGTAATTATTGAAATTGAGATATTATGTGATATTTATGACCGTGTAGGGTACTATATCATGTTGATAGCCTTGAATACATATGAATAATTGTATTGTGTTATTGCAAATGCCTATTGTGTTACCTTTGGTGTAGTATGATATATATTCATACTTTTGGCATATGAAACATGTGGAAATTTATAGATGAATGTAAATAATAAGTGGATATTGGCTCACGTGGTTATAGAAATATATCATTATGGACTGGTTGTGGAAATACTCATTGTAAATGGTTGGGAACATTGCATTATCATATCATCATACACATCATTTAACTTGTTTATTTTATTGCTTTATATATATATATATATATGTATACTTGAAGTCATGTATGTGTACTTAGTTTGTGTCTTATGCTATATATGTGCATTAGAAAACATGGGAAATGCTTGAAATATACTGAATATATCTATCAGATATTGGATATTATGAACCTTCTTTGAAGGATTATGCCGAAGAAAATTCAATGACTGTGTGTCAACCTCAACGATTGTGTGACAACTTCGATGATTGTGTGTCAACCTCAAGGCTATGTGCCAACCTCGTGCGTCATTATTAGCATTATCATCTTATACATTGCATTTGATTTATTATGATAGATGTTGTGATTGGATTGCCATATTGACTTGTTATATGTGTACTTGCTCTATATCCTATTATTATACTTGACCATCTTGTATATATATGTTCTTATCTGTTTCTACTTGCATGTGATATAATGTATACTTGTGTTCTACATACTGCGTTGTTGTTATAATTGTGATATATTAAAACTATTAGTACAAGCGGTGTAGGCTACCATTGTGGGATGTTTTCTGATTGCAGGTGACGTGCCCTTAGTGTGTATTTTGTATGCTTTATTTTCTATTTTGCTCGATTGATCTATGACACATACTGAGTACAAGTGGCCCGTACTCACTCCTACTGTATCCTTCTGGTGCAGATTTAAGTTTTAGTGCTGTAATGACCCTTCAGGTCATCTTCTATAATTATACTTATCTTTACTTTTTGAGCTTCTCCATAGCTGGCCCAAGTGATTTATGACTTTCTGGGACTAACGATTTGGTTATCGGATAGTTCGTTTGGTTTTAGAACTAATTCCTTAATTAGAAGTCTTCATTGGTTCCAAATGGCCACCAAGTGAAAAGTTTAGTGAAACAATCTCAGATCCAAAATTCGAATACGCCAGCAGATTCAAAATATCAATTTTAGGCTAGGTATATCTTTGTTTTGGGTTCCAATGCACCCGAGCTCATTTTGACCTATCGATCAAAAAGTTAAAAATTTGAAAGTTTAGGTGTGGGACCCACATTTGGGTGAAACGACCTCGAATTGAAAATTAAACTTTGCCAATGCATCAAAAATGTCAAACTTAGTGTGGTTACATATTTCAATTGCAAAAATGGGATTTTGGATGAATCCTGAGATTCAGCTGTCATTTAGTGCAGAGAATTACCGTAATAGCAGTGGCTTTATAGAGATCATGATGGACATAATTATAGCTATCATGGGTGTATGATCGCCCCATCGAAGCCCTGGGAAGGGTCTATAAAAGGCCAACTTTGGATGAGAATTGGTTATTTCCCCATTGTGTTGAGTCCCATAAACCCTAGTATGGTGTGCTAATCCTGAATTGAGTCTTGGGTGTTGATTGGGTGATTGAATAACTTGCATAATCATGGTTAACATCGAATCTAAGGTATGAATCCTTCAATTTTAGTTTTGAATTCTTGATTATTTAACCCAAAATCTCTAATGGTTTTGAATTCTTGATTATTTAACCCAAAACCCCTAATGGATTAAGGCTTGATTTTAGCCCAAATTTGGCTTTGTATGCACCCATTTCTGGAGGTTTATAACTCCCTTATAGTATTTGAATAATGGGTTGGTCTCGAAAACTCATTTTCCATGTGTGGGACCCACTTGGGGGGTTTTCGTGTCATTTTTGGACTGAAGTACAATAGTGAAATATGGGTATAGTTAGACTAGTATTGATGAGTAGATTATGATTTTGTTAGTGTGATGGTATTTTGGGGATTTTGAAGTAAAAACGAGCATGTGGTGTATGTAGTAAGGTTTTGTGGTTCGTCTTCGACATAGGCTTCTATCTACTTATCTTTATAGATGATGTGTGATATATATTGCGTGTGAATTTGGATGTTAGGCTTAATTATAAGTCTTATAACTTAACCTGGATAGTTGATATTTGGGGATTATGTGAGAGTTTTGAACCTGTAATATGGTATTCTTATAACCCTTTAGAATCCTATAGCCTTTTCCCTAGTTTAGGTTAGCTTGTATTGTGGATGCTATGTAATGCTAGTCTTGGGATGTGGTTTTAACATTAGAAGCATGATTAGTATATTTTAATCTTATTGGGTTAGCATGGTGGCATTCAAATCGTGGTTTGGGTAGAGTTGACTTAAATGTCCTTATTTATAGATGAAGTTTCTATCTTAGGATTGGTTATGGCTTGCTTGACATCTAGAAGTTAAATTATATACCTTAGCCTTGTTAGGACATAGTTTGCCTAAATATGAGAATTGATGTTTTAGAAGTGGGATTGACTGACTTACTTAGGCCAAGACTTGTGTTAACCTTTGGAATTAGTTGCAAATGTTATGCATGGTTGTGACTAGTAAACCTTAGTATAAGGTTACTTCACATCTTATTGAGTTGATGTGTAATACCTCGTATTTTTCCTAAATTAAATTCATTCTTAGAATGTTAAGGGATAGCTTTCAAAGTGAATAATATTTATTCCATTTGAAATTTTCTAGATTTAGACCTTTCTTTGTGTGGGAAATTGAATAAGCTTTTCATCGATACCAAATTCGCCTAATTCTGATACTCGGTTGAGAAGTTAGAGCATTTTTAAGTTGACAGTGTGCCACCTAGGCGCCCACCGCGTTGCGAAGAAGGGTAAAATGACAATCGTCACATTCCAGTGGACCTCTGCGATGTTGTCACATCACGGAGATATCCCATTTCTCATTTTTCAAAATCCAGTAGCCCAACGCGATAGTGGCACATCGCGCCAATGTCCAAAATGGCATTCCAAAGGGCCACCGCGATGGTGGCACATTGCAAAGTCTGCCCAGTTTCCAATTGTCCTATTTCCAGTGAGCCACCATGATAGTGGCAGTCGCAGTGGCCTACCAGTTTGGAAAAATGCTGCATTTTTCAGTTTTGACTTAGACTTTAGTAGGGTATTTTGGTCAATTCCCAAGGCCCTAATTCGTCCAAAACAAGAAATTAATCATATTCAAGGCACTTTATGCCCAATTTCATCCATTCTCTCTCAAAGAAAAACCCTAGAGATCCAAATCTTCTTCTCCAAGAAATCAAAATCTTCCATAGTTTCTAGAAGAAAGCTTAAGATTGAGGATTTCCAAGTCAAGATGATCAATAACTCATCTTCAAGAACTCAAATAGGAATCAATAATTCAAGTTTCTCCATCTAATCATCTACCAAGGTATGTGGGGTTTATGAACAAGGATCCTCTTCCATCCTTGTACCCAAAACCAAGATTTTATTTAAAATTCATATGATTTTGAATGATTATACATGATATTTGAATTAGAGTTCACACCCTTTATTGCTATTTGCAAGATTATGAGTTTCCGAGAGAATTTGAAGATAAATAACATGTTTATTTTCATGTTTTCATGCTTATGGCAGAAATTTCTAAATTTTGATTTTAATTATCATTGATTTCACTATCAAACATGATTATTATGATGTTTTGACATGAGTTTGATGCATGGGTTATTAATCCCCAAGTTTATATGTTAATATTTAAAGAAAGATGATGCTTTAAGCATCCTATGAGCTGATTATTTTAGATTTACAATAAAGTTTTGTTCTTTTGATCCTCAGATAAGTTTTGGAATCCACTTTACAGGTTTATTACAGAAAGTAAAATAGCTTCATTTACAGATTGATTCAGATAAGTGCATAATTGGTTTGATAATAAACCCTTATGCTAGTTCTAAAGTTGATCCAACAAAATGAACGTAGATTAAAGGGAGTAGTATTTAACACCGAGAGAGAAGTGTGGTATTAGCATGCCCTATCTTCCACAGAACTACGTAGCTGATGTAGGTACATATTATCAGATTATTCCCACTTCTATATGGATGACAGTTACAGATGTGATCACTTAGCTCAGGTTATACTCCCTAGTAAGAGTATGACACCTCTCCCCAATGTGAGGTTTCTTCCTTAGGAGGATGAGATATTGGACTCCATGTAGCTCGCATGGTTTATGTCAGATAAAAGAACCTCCCTTGTAGAATATTTTCCCCTAAAGCTTTAAGATAAAGTGTTTTCCTTACAACTTAATGGTAAAGATTTTTTGAATAGTTTCATCAGAAAAGAATAACAAAAAGATTTTAGGAAACTAAGTGTAAAGGCTTTCAACGTTATTCAAATTATGCTTTACAAAAAGATATTAGCTACAGATTTCAGCTTTCAGATTTCAGATTTAAGAGTGAGTCCTTTCTACACGTAAACAGTATGATTTAAAGAGAGAATACAAGTACAACTTTTAGAACTAAATGTTATGACTCATTAGATTTATAAAGTATGATTTGTTTCTTATTATTTCAGTATTTTAGATATTCTAGCTTATGTGAGTCATTTACATTTAGCATGCATTGTTTTTAAAAGTATAATGATGAGGTAATGTTTTACTTATGCATTTACTCCCATATACTCAGTACATCCTCAAAGTACTGATCCACATATACGTCTATGTGCTACATTGTCTCATAATGTAGGTAAAGGTGCTCAGCATCAGCAACATGAGTAGTTCAAGCATCTTCACCTACATCCAACAGTTGGTGAGTCCTCTAGTTCATGGACTTATTCATTCAGATTCTGCAGCTTAGTAGTTTTATATGATTCAGTATTCTTTTCAGACAGTTTGAGTTAGTTGGGGGTCTGTCCCAGTGACTCTCTAGTATTTATAGTAGAGGCTTGTCAGGCTGCTAGATTGATTCAGACTTACAATATTTGATTTTCAGATATTTCTTTCAGATTATTCTCAATTATTTCAGATAGTTTTTACATTCGGTATGAATTTTAGGTCTATATTACTTTGATTATGAGATTTATACCTAGTAGAAGAAAGACAGGGTTAGCTTAAGGCTACTCATTGTCTTGAGCATTGTGTGATGCCTCGGGACCAGGTTTCGGGGCGTTACAAGCTCTGTATCAGAGCCTATGGTTTTAAGAGTCCTAGGGAGTCAGATAAGCCGTGTTACGTAGAGTCTTGATCATGGGTGTGAAGCACGCTACATTTATGAGTAAGAGACTATAGAACATTCTTAGTAAATCAAATCATCTATTTCTTTCATAATCTATCGTGCTTATAGTATCTCTATTTGTTATTAACTCATGCTCTTACATGACAGTTGAAAATGCCTCCTCATTGAGCTAATGCCCACAAAAATAATAACTATCCACCACAGCCCCCTGATCCTCTGATTGAGAACGTATCCCATGTTGAGTTTAGGGCTGCTTTTCAGGCATTAGCCTAAGCTGTGACTGCCAATGTTTAGGGAAATCATTAGAATCAGGCTGCAATCCCACTATATCAGGATGGGGATTTTGCAGCAGCTAGAATTAAAGACTTCATAAGAATGAATCTGCCAGAGTTCTTTGGGTCAAAGGCAGTTGAGGACCCACAACTTCATCTAGATGAGGTAAAGAAGATCACCCAGATTATGCATATTTCTGAGGAGGAGAGTGTGGAGTTAGCATCCTAGATATTGAAAGATGTAATATATGATTGGGTAGTGATATGGAGGAATGGTAGAGGTAAGAATGTTGTTCCTATGAGTTGGTAGGTATTTTAGGATGCTTTTCTAGTCAGGTTCTTCCCACGTGAGATGAGGAAAGCTAAGATAGAAGAGTTTTTGAATTAAGGTAGGGCTCGATGATAGTGAAGGACTACTACCTTAAGTTTAATTAGTTGTCTAAGTATGCCCCTGATATGATGGTTGATCTTAGGGATAGTATGAGTAGGTTTGTTACTGGAGTATCTAGCTTGGTAGTCAAGGAGTGTAGGACTTCCATGCTCATTAGAGACATGGATCTTGTGAGATTGATGATGAATGCTCAGCAAATTAAGGCAGAGAAGTTGAAGGGGAGAGATAGAAATAATAAGAGGGGTAAAACAGGACAGTTTGAGTATGGTCAGAATAGGTCTCAAAGAGGAAATTAGTCACAGTTTTGAAATCATTAATCTATTTCGACACCATCTTTAGGTAATGCTCTTGCTCCTAAAGCTAGGCAGGAGCAGTGGGGTAAGTCTTCTGTGTCCATATCTTAGAATAGTGTAAGTGGAAGACCTCGCTATCCTCCTTGTGTTAAGTATGGTAGAAATCATCCCGGTGAGTGCCTGGCTAGATAGAAGGGTTATTTTGGTTGTGGTAAGTTGGGTCATAGAATTAAAGAGTGCTCGTATACTAAGTAGAAAAATAGAGGTGATCGTCCCCAGGCTCAAACTACTAGTGCACCAGCTCCTTTAGGTCACCCAACCCCTTCTTAGGGTACATTATCCAGTACCAATAGCGGTCAACGCCAGAATTGGTTTTATGCTTTATCATTTCATCAGCAGCAGAAGGATTAACCAAATGTTGTTACTGGTATATTTCTTGTCATTCACCTTGATGTTTATGTATTGTTAGACTCTGGGTCGAGTTTCTCTTATGTGACCCCTTTAATTGTATTAAATTTTTAGATAAGTTCTGAAAAGATCCCTGAGCCTTTCTTGGTTTCTACCCTAGTAGGTGAGTCAGTTGTTGCTAAATAGATCTATAGAAAATGTCCTTTCACTGTCCTTCATAAATTTATGTTTGCAGACCTAATAAAGTTAGATATGATTAACTTTGATTTATTCTTGGTATGGATTGGCTTCATTCCTGTTATACCTGTATAGATTGTTGCACCCGAGTGGTGAAGTTTTATTTTCTAGATAAGCTAGTCTTTGAGTGGAAAAGTAATTCAGTGTCTCCCAAAAGCCATTTCATATTTTATCTTAAAACTCGGAAGTTGATCTTCAAAGAGTCTATCATTATCTAGTTTGAGTCAAAGATACTAAGTCTGAGACTCCAACAATTCAGTCAGTTAGTGTAGTCAATGAGTTTCCTGATTTTTTCCCAAAAGATTTTCCAGGGGTACCTCCTGATAGGGAAATAGAATTTGGTATTGACCTTTTTACAGATACTCAACCTATCTCAATACTTCCATATCATATGGCTCCAACTGAGCTCAAAGAGTTGAAAGAGCGACTTAAAGATCTTTTAGATAAAGGTTTCATACGGCCTAGTATTTCTCCATGTGGTGCTTCCATCCTATTTGTGCGAAAAAAAGATGGTTCTTTGTGTATGTACATTGACTATCATCAGTTGAATAAAGTTATGATAAAAAGCAAATATCCTCTTCCTAGAATTAATGACTTATTTGATCAAATTGAAGGTGCCAGTTATTTCTCAAAGATAGACCTTAGATTCGGTTATCATCAGCTTAAAAGTAAGGGAATGTGATATTCCAAAGACAACTTTCAAAGTCCGTTATGGTCATGTTAAGTTTCTAGTCATGTCCTTTAGACTAACAAATGCCTCAGCAACCTTCATGGACTTGATGAATAGAGTATTCAAATAATATCTAGATATGTTCATCATAGTCTTTATCGATGATATTCTCGTCTACTCTTGTAGTGAGGATGATCATGCAGACCATCTTAGAATTGTGTTGGAAACTCTTAGAGATCACCAGTTGATCGCCAAATTTAGCAAGTGCAAATTTTGGCTAAGTTTAGTAGCTTTCCTTGGTCATATTATTTCTAGTGAGGATATTAGAGTTGATCCCCAAAGGACAGAAGTAGTAAGGAATTGGCCTAGACCTATCTCTCCATCAGACATTAGGAGTTTCTTAGGTTTATCTGGCTACTACAGATGATTTGTTAAGAGTTTCTCATCTATTGCGTCTCCTATGTCTATATTGACCTAAAATAAAGTTAAGTTTCAGTGGTCAGATTCTTGCGAGAAGAGTTTTCAGAAGTTGAAGACTCGACTTACTTCAGCCCTAGTTTTAGCGTTACTTGATGATATAGATGGTTTTGTGGTTTATTCTAATGCCTCCAGAGTTGGTTTGGGTTGTATTTTGATAGAAAGAGGTAAGGTCATAGCCTATGCCTCTAGACAACTTAAGCCTCATGAAAAGAACTACCCAACCCATGATCTTGAGTTAGATGCTGTTGTGTTTGCTTTGAAAATCCACAGATATTATTTATATGGGGTGCATGTTGATGTGTTCACGGATCACAAAAGCCTAAAGTATGTGTTTACTCAGAGGGAGTTGAATCTCTATCCGAGAAGGTGGTTGGAGTTGTTGAAAGATTATGATATGAGTGTGTTGTATCATCCGGGCAAGGGTAATGTAGTGGAGACGCCCTTAGTAGATTGTCTATAGGCAATGTTGCTCATGTGGAGGATGATAAGAAAGAGTTAGTTCGGGAAGTGCATCGATTAGCTAGATTACGTGTTAGGTTGGTTGATTTAGCTAAAGGGAATATTTGGGTTCACATTATTTTCGTATCTTCCCTAGTTTTAGAGGTGAAAGAGAAGTAAGATAAGTATTCTAGTTTGGTCAAATTAAAGGAGTCCGTCAAAGACCAAAAAGTAGAGGTTTTCTCCCAAGGGGGAGTTGGTTTGTTGAGGTACCAAAGTAGATTGTATGTGCCATGTGCTGATGATTTGAGGTAATAGATTATGTCAGAAACACATGGTGCTCGTTATTCCATTCATCCAGGTGCTACCAAGATGTACCATAACTTATGGGAAATATATTAGTGGAATGGTATGAAGAGAGATATAGCAGAGTTTGTAGCTAAGTGTGCAACTTTTCAAAAGGTTAGGTAGAGAACCAAAGACCTGGTGGTGCATTGTAAGAGTTTGGTATCCCCACTTGGAAGTGGGAAGAGGTGAATATAGATTTTGTGACTGGTTTACCCCATTTGCATCGTCAGTATGATTCAATTTGGGTTATTGTAGACAGATTGACTAAGCGCATATTTTGGCAGGTCACATGTCTTACATAGCTGAAGATTATGCTAAGATGTACATCAGAGAGTTGGTCAGATTGTATGGAGTTCCTTTGTCCATCATCTCAGATAGGGGTACTAAGTTTACCTTTCAGTTTTGGAGAGCTTTTCAGAAAGGTCTTGGTACCCAAGTTTATCTTAGTTCAGCTTTTTATCTGTAGACAGATGGTCAGGCAGAAAGGACTATTCAGACACTAGAGGATATGTTGAGGGCATGTGTTCTTGATTTCAAAGGTAGTTGGGATGAGCATTTGCCATTGATTGAGTTCTCTATAATAACAGTTATGATGTTAGTATTCAGATGGCTCCGTTTGAGGCTCTTTATGGGCGAAGATGCAGATCGCCAGTTGGTTGGTTCTAAGTGGGTGAGGCTGCTTTGATTGGGTCGGACATGGTGTTTGAGGCCATGGAGAAAATTCAGTTGATTTGAGAGAGATTGAAAGCAGCCCAAAGTTATCAAAAATCTTATGCAAATGTAAGAAAAGGAGACCTTGAGTTTGAGGTTGATGATCTTGTGTACTTGAAAGTTTCACCCATGAAAGGGGTGAAGAGATTTGGCAAGAAAGGGAAGCTTAGTCCCTGTTATGTTGGTCCCTTTCATATTATGAGTTGTGTTGGGAGGGTAGTGTATGATCTTAAGTTACCCGCAGATTTTTTCTCAGTTCATCCAGTATTCCATATCTCCTTGTTAGAGAAATGCATGGATGATTCAGCTGTTATAGTTTCTCTAGAAAGCACAGATATTCAGAATATCCTCTCTTATGAAGAAGTCCCAGTAAAGATTCTTGATCATCAGATTCCTAGACTAAGGAACAAATAAGTTTCCTTAGTCAAAGTTCTATGGAGAAATTAGTCTGTTGAGGGCCCTACTAGGGAAACTGAAGCAGACATGCATACCAAGTATCCACATCTCTTCCCTATGAACTATGATTCAGCTGAAGGTAATAGTTTTCCTTCATTCAGTTCTTTTCCAGTTTCAGATTCATCTATATAGTTATCTTTATGAGAATTTATACACTCTCAGATCAGTTTAGTAGCTTATTTTAATTGAGATTCAGTCATTCAGTTTATTTCAGTTGTGCATGATGGCTTATAGCCTTAGATTCCTCAGTATTTTCAACTTAAGTAGCCAAATTCGAGGACGAATATTCCTAACGGGGAGATATTGTAATACCCCGTATTTTTCCTAGCTTAAATTTGTTTTTAGAATGTTAAAGGATAAATTCCAAAGTGAATAATATTTATTCTATGTGAAATTTTCCAGATTTAGACCTTCCTTTCTGTGGGAAATTGAATAAGCTTTTCATCGATACCAAATTCGCCTAATTTCGATACTCAATTGAGAAACTAGAGAATTTTTAAGTTGACAGTGTGCCACCTGGGCACCCACCACGCTGCGGAGGAGGGTAAAATGATAATCTTCATACTCCAGTGGACCTCTATGATGTTGGTGCATCATGGAGATGTCTAATTTCCCATTTGTCAAAATCCAATAGCCCAACGCGATAGCGGCGTATCGCGCCAATGGCCACAATGGCATTCCAAAGGGGCACCGTGATGGTGGCGCATCACAGAGTCTACCCAGTTCCTAATTTTCCTATTTCCAGTGAGCCACCGCAATAGTGGTACATCGCGGTGGCCTTCCAGTTTGAAAAAATGTTGCATTTTTCAATTCTGACTTAGAGTTTAATAGGGGTAGTTTGGTGAATATCCAAGGCCCTAATTCATCCTAAACAAGGAATTAATCATATTCAAGGCACTTTATGCCCAGTTTCATCCATTCTATCTCAAAGAAAAACCCTAGAGCTCCAAAACTTCTTCTCCAAGAAATCAAAATCCTCCATAGTTTCTCCAAGAAAGCTTAAGATTAAGGATTTCCAAGACAAGATAATCAAGAACTCATCTTCAAGAACTCAAATAGGAATCAATAATTCAAGTTTCTCCATCTAATCATCCACCAAGGTTTGTGGGGTTTATGAACAAGGATTCTCTTCCATCCTTGTGCCCAAAACCAAGCTTTTATTTAGAATTCATATGATTTTGAATGATTATACATGAGATTTGAATTAGGGTTCATACCCTTTATTGTTATTTGTAAGATTATGAGTTTCCAAGAGAATTTGAAGATAAATAACATGTCTATTTTCATATTTTCATGCCTATGATAGAAATTTCCAGATTTTGAGTTTAATTATCATTGATTTCACTATCAAGCATGATTATTATGATGTTTTGACATGAGTTTGCTGCATGGGTTATTAAGCCCCAAGTTTATGTGTTGATATTTCAAGAAAGATGATGCTTTAAGAATCCTATGAGTTGATTATTTTAGATTTACAATAAAGTTATGATCTTTTATCCTCATAAAAGTTTTGGAATCAATTTTACAGATTCATTACAGATTATAGAAAGCAAAATAGCTTTATTTACATATTGATTCAGATAAATGCATAATTGGTTACATAATAAACCCTTCTGTTAGTTCTAAAGTAGATTTCCAACAAGATGAGCACAGATTAAAGGAAGTAGTATTTAACACTGAGCGGGAAGTGTGGGATTAGCGTACCCTATCTTCCACAGAACTACGTAGCCAACATAGGTAAGATTATCAGATTATTCCCACTTCTATATGGATGACAATTACAAATGTGATCACTTAGCTCAGGTTATACTCCCTGGCAAGAGTATGACACCTCTCCTCAATGTGAGTTTTCTTCCTTAGGAGGACGAGATATTGGACTCCATGTAGCTCGCAGATTTTATGTCTGTTAGAAGAACCTCCCTTGCAGAACAGTTTTCCCTAAAGCCTTAAGATAAAGTGTTTTCCTTACAACTTAATGGTAAATGTTTTCAGAATAGTTCATCAGAAAAGAATAACAAAAAGCTTTTAGAAAACTAAGTGTAAAGGCTCATAACTTTATTCAGATTATGCTTTACAGAAAGATATTAGCTATAAATTTCATCTTTCAAATTTCAGATTTAAGAGTGAGTCCTTTCTACACTCAAACAATATGATTTAAAGAGAGAATACAAGTACAACTTTTAGAACTAAATATTATGACTCATTAGATTTATAAAGTATGATTTGTTTCTTATTATTTTAGTTTTCAGATATTCCAGCTTATATGAGTCATTTATATTTAGCATGCATTATTTTATAATTTATGATGATGAGATAATATTTTACTTATGAATTTGACCCCCATATACTCAGTACATTCTCAAAGTACTGATCCACATATACGTCTATGTGCTGTATTGTCTCATAATGTAGGTTCAGGTGCTCAGCATCAGCAGCGTGAGTAGTTCGACCATCTTCATCTACATTCGACAATTAGTGAGTCCTCATAGTCCGGAGACTTATTCATTCAAATTTTATAGCTTAGTAGTTTTAGGTAATTTAGTATTCTTTTCAACAATTTGAGTTAGTTGAGGGTCTGTCCCAGTGACTCTCTAGTATTAGTAGTAGAGGCTTGTCAGACTACTAGATTTGATTTAGACTTATAGTATTTGATTTTCAGATATTTCATTCAGATTATTCTTAGTTATTTTAGATAGTTTCCACATTCAGTATGACTTTTATGTCTATATTACCTTGATTATGAGATTTATACCTATTAGAAGGCAGACAGGGTTAGCTTAAGGCTACTTGTAGTCTTGAGTAGCATGTGACATCTCGATACCATGCTTTGGGGCGTTATATAATGTTTCCCAAATTATGACTTATGAGTTATGGCTATGTTATTCCTTATAAAAGTTATATTTAGGACTATAGAGATGCTACTCCCTTTTGATATGATGTTTGGTCTATAGAGATGCTATTTCTTGTTAGATTGACATTTGGCCCATAGAGATGCTATTTCCTCCTAGACTTGATACTCGACCTATAGAGATGACTTTACTCTTAGTTATGATTGTTGGGCCTATAGAGATGATATTCCTCTTAGTTATGATTATCGACCTATAGAAATGATATTCCTCTTATATATGATAATTAGCCTAGAGAGGTGACATTCCTCATAGTCATGATGTATGATCAATATTTATGAGATATCTTATTCATATTATAAATATGATTATTGATATGAGATATCTTATAGATGAATACATGCCTATTGATATTATGCCTCCTAAATGCAGTATGCCTCCTAGATAAGAGATGATTATGTATTTATTGTTATTATGCCTCCTAGATATGAGATGCCTCCTAGATGACAAATGATTATTTATTTATTGATATTTTTCCTCTTATATGTGAGATGATATTAGACATTCTATGTCTTATAAACTTGATATAGTTTATATACATGGTTATTGATACGAGTTCTGGATAAGTATATGGGTAGAAGGCCATGTTATGTTATCAAATGTACTTTCGAAAAGTCATTATCCTTGTAAAGAATACAGTTGTAGTTCATGAATATACATATACATGTTGATATACATATCTCTCCAATATAGGATTGAGGAAGATATTGTATGATGCTTATTATTTCACTGAGCATGCATATTTGGTACATTCATGATTATTGTATTGGTAATTGATGTGATTACAAAATAAATATGATCTTATGAATGTTCTTCATAATTAAGGGTTAAGCTATGTGGTATATAGTTGTCTATTAGATGACTATAGTACTTGATGCCTAGGAATCTAATGATGAGTTAATGAATCTTGCTTAGTTAAAATATAGTAGCTAGTGATGGTTGATTTATGGCTAATGATAATGGATTTAGCATAGCTGAAGATTAGTGATATTGAAGACTAAGTCTATGATGTCAATTCGTTATTAAACTAGGAGTTGTGTATTAATGAGGCTAGATAATAAAAAAAGTTAGTGATAAGAGATGGATAGTTAATAATGATAGATAGTTGATAATCGATGATTTGTTGGTAAATGATGGTTAGTTAATGAATGGTGTTAGTTAATAAAAGATGGTTAGATGGTATATGTTGAATAATAATGATTACAGATATAGGACGATTGGTGGATAATGATGAATAATGGATAGATGGCGATTATGGTCTAGTGATGAATCTTGACTAGATGTTAGGTTTGGCTATTTAATAAATGGTAATTAGTTGCTATCCCATGATTAAGGATTATGTAAAGGATAATGTTTAGACTAATAGTTAAAGGTCACATGAAGACTCGTGAATTAGTAGTTTAATGATCATAAGTATTGGTTAGCTAATGATGAGTAGTTGGGAAGTATTGGTGAGTTAGATATTCTATGATCATATGGTTATGTTTATAAATATACTAACAAGCTTGTAGATTTGTCCTCTTTGTTGCCACGTCTTGAGCCTGTGCACCTATTATATGTCTATAAATATATTTGTATTGATATTTATGATATTGATACCCAACAAGGACGAAGGATATTGTGATGATGATATTGATATTCGACCAGTCCAGAGTATATTATGGTGATGATACTGATACCCTATAAGGTCGAAGGATACTATAATAATGTATTGATACTCGGTAAGGCCGGAGGTTAATTATGCTGATGATGGTCATAATGATAACACTTATAATAGAGATGGTTATGATGATAAGACTGTGATATTGATTGTGTACCTTACATTCATTCCAGAATGTGCATCGACTATCACTAGTATGCACCTATGTCTATCGGCTGGTATGGGACAGTTACATAGATATGGTGATGAGTATGTATTTTATTAGTGTATATTGATTGAACCTTTGAGCCTAGGGCAGTGGGGTTACACATAGACTCGTCTAGGTATATGGTTGTCCTAAGTGGCTAGTTATTCACGCTGTTATTAATGTTGTTGTTATCATTGTTATAATCATTATTATGGCTAGATTATAACAGATTGGTCATTGATTGTGAGTACAAGATTTGAGGTATGTTTTTCACTCTTCTATTTTATGATTACACTATTATGCATGATTATTCCATGTCTAGCCATGTGGATTAGAAACCCTGAGTATGATAGTATTAAATCCTAGTATTATTATAAGGAGGTCTTAAAATGAGAACATGATGATTTAGGTTATGCTTTGAGATGGCCTCATCCTTATATATATATATATGAAGTTATAGTACTACTAAAGATCACTTCATTCATTTGTTCAGATTGTATAGTATTTCTTATCCATGTATATTTCTATATATATCCTTCTTCACTCTTTATTCGTATATTGACCTAGGATATATGGTATAGTATTGACGTCTATAGAATGTAGCTTGAATATGATAGTTAACCCTGACACTTCCTTAGTCGTATTATGTTAGACACTTGAACATGAATAGGATAGTTGTCCCTTATTATTTTCATTGACTTGTTATATGATTTCTGGACTCTTGGGTGTAGTTTCCATTCTATTTATGTGTTGTATATATTATCTGTATATTTGGAGCTCAATTAGTTGTTACCTACTGAGTACCATTCATTTGGTGCTCATAATAAACTTCTACAGCCTGCAGATCATAGTACGAGTTATTGCCATTGATGTGTACATCATGCAGAGAAGCCATGATTCAGAGACTTAGAGTAAGCTCCTGACGTTCGAAGAATTACCCATCTCTCTCTTATGTATTAGACTAGTCTTTATATTATATTAGAGATAAGTTGTATCAGTGTAATTCTCTTGATATTTCACTTTTGTACTCTTATTATATTAGGAGCTCTTGTACTGATACCACCAGGTTTTGGGATTCTATTATGTATTGATCTTTAATTATTATATTCCACATTCTTTTTCTTATATTTTTGAGTAGTCCGTTACCAACCATTTTGGACTACGGATTGGCTTGCTTACTGGTGGGTTATGGTAGGCATCATCATGACCTAAGAAATTAGGTCATGAAAAGTGCACCCCACATTACTTGACTCAAGTGATTGTTGGCGATTTCAAGGTATTTGATGATTTTCAGGCGTCCGGATGTCATCTGCTACCTTGATTTATAGACTATGTCTATACTTTCATTTTAGAGACAGAGTTTCTTTTGTATTTGTCTATCTTATGTATTTCCTTGGATTTGAGTTGTACTAGATACATTCTTATACTATTGACACCTGGTTTTTGTAGTTATGGATTCATTGTTATGCTTTTTTTGCATTAATTATACTTATATATTTTGTCTTCATTCTAAAATCCTTACCTTGGGGTTATTTCTATCCTTTTACACTTCATGTATCGATTTGTGTGATAGGATTAATTGTCAAGGTTCACCACGATAAGTGCCATCATGAACTATTGATCTTGGGTCATGACAAATTAGTATCAGAGCAGCTAGGTTTCATTAGTCTCAATGGTGTAAGAATTGGGATGTTTAATAGAGTCTCACAGATCAGTACATAGATGTCTATATCTATCTTTGAGAGGCTATAATATGTCTTTAGGAAGCTTTCCTTATTTTATTTCTTACCGTGCAAAGTTCTTTCATATCTTGTGTTCTAAGTTATATTTCACTCTTTCTATGTGATGGTGTTGACTAGGTCCAACAAGGTTAGAGATACGGTGCCTGCTTTTGGAGAGAGATTTTAGTCAAAAGAGTGAGCCTTGAGTTGTAGATAGACTCAAGGGAGGGGACGGAGCCATACTTTAACCCCGTCTAGGAGGAGTGCTAGGGGACTCTCCCCTGAGCTTTATTTTGAGCAGGTTGGATGTGTAGTATCTACTCCAGTTCTTTAGATTTTGTCTGCCCCGATATTAGAGGGATCATTAGTGCATTTGCTGACCCATTTAGAGGGTTATCCTTTGGTTATACTGGGTGTTCCTCTAGTTTAGAGTGTGGATTCTCCTATTGCACTTGCTTTTGTTTTGGGGTACTCCTCAGACCTCGAGTCCTATTCCTATTTTAGCACCAAAATCTGAGCATGGTGTTTTGAGATTGGGAGTTCAACATTCATCTATGTTACCTTCTCAGATGGGATCTCAGCCTGCTAGATTTACTATGCCTCATTTTACTACGATTACTGCGATGTCTTCTAATGATCAAAAGAGGTTTAAGAGATTTACTCAGTTGGGTCCTTCTAGATTTAGTGGTGTTGTGGGCAAGGGTGCCTATGAGTTCTTGATTGATTGTTGGGAGAATCTGTATAACTTGAGTTCTCGTGAGTCTCATGGAGTGGCTTATAATACATATCAATTAAGGGATACTATGAGAGATTGGTGGATTTCATTTGTTGGTAGTAGACCTCTTGATGTTCTCGATTGACTTGGGATCATTTTACTGATGCCTTTCTAGAGAGATTTATACCTTATAGTTTGAAAAATCGGATGCATGATGAGTTTGAATGACTGGAGCAGGGCTTTATGACTATAGTAGAGTATGAGACACACTTCTATGCCTTGTCCAGATATTCTTATGCTAGTATTTCCACTGAGTCTGAGAATATTTAGAAGTTTATGAAGGGTTTAGATGTTTTTCTTCAGTTGGCTACTTCTCAAATGGTTATATTTGGAGCATATTTTCAAAGCATCATGGATCACGCCAAGATGATAGAGGGTATTCATAGAGTATCTTAGGGAGACTCCAAGAAGGTGTGCAATTTTGGTGAGTTCAGAGGTCAACCTTCTCATGGTAGAGATTTTAGAGGTTTTCGTGGTTATCAGGGTAGGACAGTGTAGGCGGCCTTATAGATTTTAAGCGGTAGATCTTTAGGTTTAGTAGTGTAGGGTGGCCATTCGGTCCTAGTGGTTCCTTCTTCTCTTGAGGTAGGCCATAGGACTTTTTATGTGTGTTTTGAGGTTGGCCATTTGGCGAAGGACTTCCCCCACCATATAATTAGGAATACTCCTATTTTAGTAGTGAGAGATAGGGTGCTACCAGAGGTGCAAGGGACAAAGGTAGTGGAGCTCATAAGGGTGGTCGTGAGGCTACTTAGGCAGTTGATGGTCGTAGGTAGTGCTATGCTATACCAGCTAGACCTGAGGTAGAGGCTTCAGATACTATGATTATAAGTATCATCCTCATTTGTTTTAGATCTGCATCTGTGTTGTTTTATCTCGAATCAACTTTCTCCTATTTGTTTACATATTTTGCTTTGGATTTTGATTCTGTTAGTGAGCCTCTTTCCATGCCTATTCATGTATCTACCCCTGTAGAAGATTCTTTAGTGGTGAATCAGATGTACCAATCTTGTATTGTGACTTTTTGTGGCCGTGAGACTTAGGTAGATTTTCTTATGGTAGATATAGTTGATTTAGATATTATTTTGGGTATGGATTGGTTGGATCTTTATCATGTTAGATTATTTTTCCAAGACTCTAACTTTAGCTTCGCAGGGTATGCCAAGGAATCTTGAAAGGGTGCACTTCATTTGTGACCCAAGAGGGTCATACCTTATGTTCAGGCTCTTTGACTGGTTGAGAGAGAATGTATAGATTAGTTGGCTCATATTCATGATACTAGTGTTGTTTTACCTCTTTTCTTGGATTCTATCCATATTGTTCGTGTGTTTATGGATGTATTTCCTATGAATTTGCATAGTATGCCTCCAGATCAGTATATTGATTTTGCTATTAATGTTGAACCGGGCACCAATCCCATTTCCGTTTCTCCTTATAGGATAGACCCAATTGAGTTGAATAAATTTAAAGATCAGTTGCTAAAATTATTGGATAAAGGATTTATCCGACCTAATGTATTGCCTTGGGGTGCACTTGTCTTATTTGTGAAAAACAAGGATGGGTCTATAGGGATAAATATTGAGTATTGGTAGTTAAACAAGGTGACGGTTAAGAATAAGTATCCTCTTTCTCACATTGATGATTTCTTTAATCATATTTAGGGTGTTGTAGTGTTTTTGAAGATTGATTTATGGTCCGATTATCACTAGTTGAGGATTAGAGCTTCAAATATTTTGAAAATAACTTTTTGGACTTGATATGGTCATTATGAGTCCTTTTTCATGTCCTTTGGATTAAACAATGTCCCAGCCGCATTCATGGAGTTGATGAATCGACTGTTTCAACCGTATCTCTACTTTTTTATTATTGTATTTATAGATAATTTCTTGGTGTATTCCAAGAGTGAGGCTGAGCATGAGGAGCATTTGCGGATTGTGCTTCTGAGATTGAGGATTGAGAAGTTGTATGCGACGTTCTCTAAGTTCTAGTTTTTATTAGAGTCTATTTCTTTCTTGGGTTATGTGGTGACTAAGGAAGGTATTATGGTTGATCCAACCAAGGTTGCAACAGTTCTTGATTGGGATAGACCTTCTTTACCCATAGAGATTCAAAGTTTTTTTTTGGCTTGGCATGTTATTATCGGCTTTTTATTGAGGGTTTATCATCTATTACAACTATATTGACCAAGTTGACTCTAAAGAAGGTTTCTTTCCAGTGGTCCAATGCTTGTGAGGCGAGCTTTCAAAAGCTCAAGAATTTGTTGACTTTAGCTCTTATTTAGGCTCTTCCCAATGAGGGCATGGGCTTTACTGCATTTTGTGATGCTTTAGGTATTGGATTAGGTTCTGTGTTAATATAAGAGGGCAAGATAATTGCTTATGTATCTCGTTAGTTAAAGCTTCATGAGAGGAATTACGCTACCCATGATTTTGAGTTGTGCACAATTGTGTTTACTTTATAGTTATGGAGTCACTACTTTTATGGAGTCCGTTGTGGGAACTTCTCAAATCATCATAGCCGCCAACACTTCTTCACCAAGTGAGATCTTAATACGAGTCAGCATTATTAGCTTGAGTTACTTAAGGATTATGACTTAACTATCTTTATCATCTGGGCAAGGCTAATATGGTTACGGATGTTTTGAGTCTAAATATGACTAGCATGGGTTGCTTGGTACATCTTTTGACCTAGGAGAGGCCTTTAGCCTTAGAGGTTCAGTCTTCAACCAACCAGATGGTAAGGCTTGATATTTCAACATGTGGACGTGTTTTGGCATTTATGGAGGCTAGATCTTCTCTGATGAAACAGATTTGACCTCATCAGTTTATTGATATTGGATTAAGGTTAATTTGAGATAAGGTATTGAGTAGGGAGGATAAGGAAGACTCACTTGATTAAGATGGAGTTTTGCAGACTAGAGGCCGAGTTTGTGTGCCAAGAGTGGGTGATTGGGTTAGGTTGATCCTATAGGAGGCCCATTGTTCCTGATATTCAATCTATCCAGGTGTGAATAAGATATATCGTGACTTGAGACAACACTATTTGTGGGGTGGTATAAGGCAAGATGTAGAGGATTTTATAGCTTGTTGCCTTTGCTGCCAGTAGGTAAAGGCTGAGCATATGAGACCTGGTGAGCTGCTTTAGAGGTTTCCCATTCCTGAGTGAAATAGGAATGAATTACTATGGATTTTGTGATTCGGTTGCTACGCACTTTGATGGATCTTATAGTGTTTATGTTATCGTAGATCGATTGACCAAGTCTACGCATTTTCTTCTGGTACAGGTCTCCTTCAGTGGTGAGAGGTTAACCCGTATCTATATTTACGAGATTATACAACTTAATGGTGTACCGGTTCTATTATTTCTAATTAGGGTTTTGTGTTCACTTTACACTTTTGGAAGACCTTTCAAGATAAGTTAGGCTCACGGGTTTATATTAATACATTGTTTCACCCCAGACTGATGGTCAGTCAGAGTAGACTATCCAGATTTTAGAGGATATGCTCTCATGTATGTGATGGATTTTGAGGGCCAGTAGGAGTAGCATTTGGCATTAGCAGAGTTTGCATATAATTACAACTACCATTCCAGCATCGATATGGCTCTTTTTGAGGTAATGTATGGTAGGCATTGTCGCTCTCCAGCGGCCTGGTTTGATGTTTCTGAGGTTAGACCTCAAGGTACAAAATTGTTTCATAAGTTTTTGGATAGGGTTTGACTCATTCAGGAAAGACTTAGAGCGGCCTAGAGTAGGAAAAAGTGCTATGAAAATTGTAGGCTTCATGCCTTGAGTTTAGGGTTGGTGATCGTATTTTTCTTTGAGTTTCACCCATGAAGGGTGTGATGAAATTTGGAAAGAGGGTCAAGCTTAGCCCCAGGTATATTGATCTATTTGAGATTTTTCGTACCATTGGTGATATAGCCCATGAGTTAGCTTTGCCTCCAGATTTATCAATTCTTCATCCAGTTTTTTATGTTTCTATGCTTCGCTGTTACATTCCTTATGAGACTCATGTCATCCATTGGGAGTCGATTCAGTTAGATGAGCAGTTGTCTTTCATTAAGGAGATGATCTTCATTTTGGCTGGGGATGTTCAACAGTTGCACTCTAGAGTTATTCTTATGGTTAAGGTTTAGTGGCAACATTGACTTGTAAATGAGGCTATATAGGAGGTCCAATCTGATATGCATAGTTCTTATCCCCAGCTCATCATTAATTCAGGTATTTCTTTGTCTTAGCTTGAGGACAAACTAGATTTTTAGTGGTGGATGATGTAACAACCTAAAATTTGATGAAATATGTGAAATTGTGATTTTGTGTGATTTGACTATTTTACCCCTCCCTATAGTTGCATTGTAGTATTTCTAAGGTGTGGGAGTGATTGGCATTGTTCCCGATGCATTTTGGTACCATTTGTGCGACATTATAGTTTTTGAAGGCTTTAAGAGCCTTATTTAGAACTTCTGTAGTTATCTTTTGATCTGTGCAATAGATGGCTAAACAGACTACGCCAGTAGATGCAGAACGTCGATTTTAGGGTGGTAACATGCTTGGTTGGATTTTACGGTTTCTAAATCTCATTTTAACCCTTGGTTTGGAAAATTGTGATTTCGGTTTTCAGGATCAACTCTGTGAAAACTACATTTTTGCAAAAATTCGATACCTCCATTGAGTCCAGAGCATCAAATTTAGTGTGGTTACATAATTTGTTTGCGTATATCGGACTCCAAATGAATTTTAAGCACCCCGTTGAAGTCCCTTTTGGACTTAAAAATCTTGTGCACTGGTGCACAAAGGGTAAATCACATATGGGGCAAGCGATTCTTGTGGGCCTGGAAACCTGGTGCAAGTATCAAAAGGTGCCCTTTTATCCGATTTTGCTTATTCTTTCTCCTAGCCTCTTGAGAATTAAAACCTAAAATAGTGTGAGAGCTTAAAATTGAAGTTTGTGGGTGCTTGATTCTCCTACGGATATAAGGTGAGATTTATTCCTTTTCTTACTTTGATTCTTGATCTAATTGTTCAAAACCCTCAAAAACCTTATTACTTCATTAGTCCTCAAATTTCACTTCTTTTCACTTGAATAATGTTTCTAATCCCATAATTACTTGTTTATCCTCGATTTCATCTTCAAAACAACTTCGATTCTTGAATTTTTATGGATTTCGAAGGTTTTACCTAGTAAAGTTAAACAATAGTTTACTTGATTTTACTTGGGTTTTCAACTACCAATTCCTAAAAGCATGTGAAATATGTTTTTGTAATAAAGTTCCAATTTGCCCTTCTTTTTTGAAAATCCATTTTGGGGGTCCATTTTGAACTTGAACCAAAAGTAGAAAATATGGGTATCATTAGCTTTGTTTTGATGCATAGAATATATATTTCTTGGTTTTAGTTGATGTCAAAACCGTTCATGAGAAGTAGGGTTTTTGGTTGAAATGTTGTGGACCGATTTTGGCCTTTGAGGTAGGTTATGGGTTGACTCTTTCAGACTAGGCGAGGTAGTAAATATTGGTACAAAATGCATGTTAAGGGTGGGACTCATCATAAAAAATGGCTATCTATGTGTTGTACCTGTGTGGGGGGCGTATATGTGATATAATTATTGAAATTAAGATATTATGTGATATGTATGACCATGTGGGGTCCTATATGATTTTGATAGCCTTGAATACATATGAATAATTGTATTGTGTTGTTTAAAATGACTATATTGGTACCTTTGGTGTATTGTAATATATATTCATACTTTTGACATATGAAACATGTGCAAATTCATGGGTGAATGAAAATAATAAGTGGACATTGGCTCACGTGGTTATGGAAATGTATCATTATCGATTGGGTGTGGTAATGCACATTTTTAATGGTTGGGAACATTGCATCATCATATCATCATATGCATCATTTAACTTGTTTATTTTATTGCTTTATATATATACTTGTTGTCATGTATGTGTAGTTAGTTTGTGTCTTATTCTATGTATGTGCTTTCGAAAACATGGGAAATACTAAAAATATACTGAATATTTGACACGACTTGAGCCGGGACCCTAGCCGTGACAAACATCTCAAACCATGAAGGCCCGGATGCCCTTCTCTATCTGGTAATCATGCACAATATTCATACAATAATAGAAGATGCAGAAAATGTAAATCAATATAGAACCATCGTCTGAGTTCAAAAATAAAAAAGAAGACTGCAATTCAACAACATCTAGATAATAGCTGACTCAGTCTGCAAAATCTCTACTACATATGAAACAAAGTTGTCTGAAAACTGGGACAAGGCCCTTAGTGTACCTAAACCAAAGTAAATGACAAAGTTTGAAAAAATATAGGCCTTCCAAAATAAAGAAGGCTCACCAACTGCACACTTTACTTCTGTCTGAAAACTCTACAGCTTAGCAGGACTGCTAGACTGAGCCTCAGACCCTGAAAGGTAGGGGGTCAATACAATTGTACTGGTGCATAGAGAAATCCAAAATAATGCATTTATATATATATATATATATATATGAGAGCAAGTCATGAAACATCATGCATGATATAGTTTAAAACACATGGGCAACTCTTTGATAACCAGAAAACATTCTCGTCAATGTAGTTTTGATCTCTGTATTACTTCTGAGTTAGGCGGCATGCCCCTAAAAGTCTGATATTCCATGGGCTATATGGAATCTGCCATTGACTCGGCGGGGAAGCCCCCAACCCGATTTTTCCATAAAGGGTTGGAGTGTCTAAGTCTGATACGACACAGGGCATTAAGCCAGCGTAAAATCCCACTAGAGGATGTAATAACCTATATCGACAAAATATGGTTCTAGGTAATGAGTTATCTGAACTCGTGCCATCTTCAGAGAACCACCTAACATCTCTTTCTGCCTAAATTTTAGCCTTTTCTAGACATGCATCCTTCTGAGTTCAAAATCTGTAAGTCTGAGTAAACATCTGATTTCTATTTTATTCTGTGTCTGTTATGGCATTATCTATTTTGGTATCGTCATACCAAGACTTGTAAGTCATTCTTCTGAGCCATAACTATCATATCTTAGTTTCTGCTTTCAAAACATAAAATTCAGACCACCATATCATTCAAACAGTATAAGAAAATTCATGTTTAAAACATAAGTCAAAACCATGTAAAGATTCGCATCTTTTCAATAATTCCAACAAGTGGTCGTCAATTTCTCAAAACATTCCTGAAATTCCTTCAATTATGATATTTGGCATTTAAATCATGATTATATCCCCCTCTCTAATTCTCAATCATCATAAAATTCATATAAAATAATAAGACTCTTGGTCAATTCTTTAAATCATGCAATTTAGGAAACCCATAACTTGCAAAACAAGTAGTAACACAATGGGAGGGGGAAAAGATTCAATAATTCATGCTCTCAATTCATATTTCAAAACTTAAACACAAACATACATATATACTAGTTAAATTATTTTCAACGGAAGGCCTAAAGGCCAAAACAATATTATCAAGGGCTTCAAAAACATGATTCTAGTTGTAAATCCAAAACCCCTTTTTGCAAGTTTATGATTTCTAAACCTTTAACATGATTAATAAGAGTTTACTATGCCCATGTAGTTTTAGGAAAACCCCACGTACCTTAGTGACGATGAAATTACAAAAACATTGGACCTTTAAGCTTGAATTTCTTGATTTCTTGTGAAAAGCACTTAAATCTTGTTCTTGGGAATGAAAGAGGGATTTTTATTGTAACTTGGATGATTTAGGGCTTAGGAATTGTAAATAATGCGTTTAAAAATCCCTTATAATGATTTAGAGTGATTAGGGATGGTTTAGGGGTGTGAAATGACTTTAAAACCCTTGATATAACTCAAAATGGTGTGTTTTTGGCGCTTGGCAATGACTTAGGTGGTGCCCAGTCTATTACACAAGCCAGGGTGGGTGACACCTTGTTAATCACCTGAGTTTGGTTAGGCGGTGCCTAAGTTTGGTTAGGCGGTGCCTAACCAATCGCACACCTTACTGCCTCTCACGAAAATATGCATAACATTTTGTTTGGGTGTTGGATTAATGGAAAATTTTTATCGTTGGAAAGATATTTCAAAGAACTTTCATTTGATATATCGTGCGACCTTTAATTCATTATATAAAAAATGTTATCATCGATGGAAGTTGACCCCAGTTGAAACGTCTACTAAAACTTAATCGCTGGAAATGTTTTATACTCGTCTTAGACTTAGGGGATTTTTGAGATCTCAATCCCTATTCAAAGGTATTCCCACACTATAGGATTGATCACCATACATATATTCACAAGGAATTATCTAGTTTGGGTCTATATGCTTAGGAATATCGGTCTAAATTCTAGCCCAAAAGTATGGGGTGTTACAATATTGGCATTGAATATTGGATATTATGGACTTTCTCTGAAGGATTATGCTGGAGAAAACTCGATGATTGTGTGCCAACCTCAAGGATGTGTGCCAACCTCATGCATCATCATTATCATTATCATCTTATACATTGCACTGGCTTTATTGTGTTTGATGTTGTGATTGGATTGCCATATTGACTTGTTATATGTCTACTTGCTCTATATCCTATTATTATTCTTGACCATCTTGTAAATACATATTTTTCTCTATTTCTACTTGCATATGATATAATGTATACTTGTGTTCTACATACTGCGTTATTGTTGAAGTTGTGATATATTAAAACTATTAGTGCAAGCGGCATGGGCTGATGTGCCCTTAGTGTGTATTTTGTATACTTTATTTTCTACTTTTCTTGGCCGGTCTATGATACGTACTGTGTACAAGTGGACTGTACTCACTCCTTCTGTACCCTTCTAGTATAAATTAGAGTTTGGGTGAGCCCCATGTTGCTTGACTCAGGCGATTGTTGGAGCTTTCAATGTAGTTGACAATTTTCAAACGTCTGAATGTATTTTTCTACCTTTCGTTATAGACTATGTCTTTGCTTTTATTTCAGAGATAGGGTTTCTCTTATATTTGGATATCTTATGTATTTCCATGGATTCCGTTTGTACTAGATACATTCTTATACTATTGACACTGGTTTTGGGAGTTATGGCTGCATTGTTATGTTTCTTTACACATTAATTATACTTGTATGGTTTAGCTTTATTCTAGAACCCTTACCTTAGGGTTATTTTTGTCTGTTACCCTTCGGGTATCAGTTTGTGTGATAGGCTTACTTGTTAAGATTTGCCGTGACAAGTGCTACCATAACCTATCGATCTTGGGTCATCGTGACAAAATCAACTCTTCTTTTTATTGATTTCCTTTTTCTCTTTAATTGCAAATAGAATGGGGAAGGCTTCTAAATCATCTTTTAGGGGTTTTCATGGCCATAAAGCAATAAAAGGTGGAAACATGCTTGAATCAGGTAAAATCCATGGTTTTATAATGGACTTCACATTGGAAATCACTAGCACGGAGTTAAAAGTTCATTTTCATCCCTCCATAGCAGTTGCTAGGCGTCTAGGTAAGTAATTTTAAATATATTGTTTAGACATGGGTTAGAAAGAAAGGCATGACATAGATTGATGGGATACATGCTTAAGCCTACAAACACAGTATTGGAATGGATAAAAATGGTAAATTTTGGTTGTTTAAATGGAAATTTAATGTTACTTATGATATCGAATCTATGAATAAATTAATGTGTATTATTATTAATGTTGATCACTGATGGATGTTTGTAATGGTATTGTACCTGGAAAATGGTTTAGAACCTAATAAAAACTAAACCTAGAAATAGGTTAGTGTTGATGGATTCTGAAGAATTTATGGTGGTAACAAGAGAAATGGTTAGCCTGACAAGGTATTAGTGTTATGATAGAAGAAAAATTGTACCAAGGCATAAACCATAGGTAATGAGAGGTACTTTAGACCCTATAAGTCCTAGCCAAGCCCTAAATTAACGTACAGATTGTAGGCGATGGTTTAATATTGTTGAAACCCAACTTGAGTTTTGTGTGAAAGTTAATTGTTTCTTTGTATACTTGTTACAATGAATGTTCAAGGAAAGTAAATAATATTTTAAGTGCTAATCACATACAGTGAGGCTATATTAAGAGCCTGTTGGTTTTATAAGTGTAATTATTATTTTCATTATAGTTGTGATTGTTCTGATATCTATTTATTATTGTGGGATATATCAACATTTTTACATCTTTACTTAACTTATATTATTATTATGGAATGTATTGGTGTTTGGATATTTTCACGGGATTAGTTGATATAAGATTGACAGACCCTAGATGTTTGGAATTTTGATACATTGACAAGAGCTCTTCCCTTATAAGTCATTCTTAGTTGATGATCATAAGACCCTTAGCATTTGTGTACAAGGTATCAATTCCTTAAGTGGATCAACTTTATATGTTAACTTGTTAAATTGGTTCCTTGAATGAATTGAGATTTATGATTATTGATTTTATTATTGTTAGATTTTATCCTTGAGTCGTCTGGGTAAATTGTAAATGATTGAAATATCTCTTAATTGTTTGTTCACTTATGTATTTGAGATATGATAAACATATTGTTGTTGAGTCATAGTCGTTGACTTGGTTGATGTTGGTAGTCATAATCTTGAGTTGTGTTGTGCTCTACATTAACTGGATTCTGTTGTTTGGTTTGCAAAGGCTAACTATTCATATTTGAGATAATCTACTTGAAAGGTGTTTATGGTTGTGCTTGTGGCATAGTTATAGTCACTGATCTATCAGTTGATATTACTGAGATTGGGTAAATGAGTGTTGCTATCTTTCTATTAAATTAGTTATAGCCCTTATCTAGCTAAGTGGGTGTTAATGCCTGACCAGGATAATTGAATATGTATAAGTGTTACGTAAGAGTCTGAAATGATGGGTATCTAAGGGTGTGAAACCATTTTAAAGTTTAGTGTGGTTTAGTTCATAATTAATTAAGTATTTAAGGCTTGAATTAATGATATTGTGGGAAGATATAGCATTAGAGTTGAATGTTGTATTGATATTGTCTTTAGATTAGTGAGAGTGGCAAAAGCCGGGGTGGGTGGGTGGGTGGGGGGGGGGGTAAAGAACTCAGTGGCAAAAGAAGTGACTCATAAAACACTTAAGGTGTATGTTTTCGTTTCAAATATTTATGTGGTGTTTATGTGATTAATTTGGGTCGATCGACCAATACATGTTATTTGTACTAATACTTATACCCTTTTCTAGGGTATAGTCTGGTTGTAGGATCAATAGATGTTTCACACTTGATGTAGTAGATATCCTTAATAGTTTTTAGCATTGCCTCTTATAGTGAAAGCTGGATGATGTACATTGTTCAAAATTCTCTCGTAGTAGCTCTTATACCTGTTTAGACTTGGTCCTTGGGTAAAGTATTTATTTTATTTTAAATATTTGTAAACCAGTTGTAATGAATAAAGAACTTTTTTTATTTTTTTAATGACTTCTACATGTTGTTTAATTAGATGACAAGGTTCTCCTATTTAGGTGGATTAGAGTAGTTGTCCGAATGATCCATTCATTTGGGTTGTGACAGTTGGTATCAGAGCCTAGTTTATCGGTCTCCCAGTATAAGAGAAAATCTCAAATAGAGTCCATTGGAGTGGTGTGTTGGTGTCCACATCTAATCTTCAAGGAGCTATGAGACATTCTAGGAAATTGTTTTACTTTTTTCTCTCTTCTAATGTGGTCTATATGATTGTTTGCATTTGAGTCTAATTGGTATCTCAACGTGGTAAATAGATGTCACTTCATTTGGAGTGATACAATCAATGGAATTATACGTGAGAAAGTTCCAATTGGCATCTGGCTATAAAGGTTGTGTAATATTTTGGATAATTGGCTAATGGTTATCAATGAGCGAGTAAAGGAATAATAAAAAGGATTAGCTTATCAATACAACCTTGGGAATTATACTTATGTGAATTATGATTGCTTGAATGACTGAATTTCATGAATTGTGAATGGTTGTAACTTGTTTATGTATTAATGGCTAAGGAATTGCTACGTGGCTTAAGTAGAAAATTGGATGCTAAGTTCTAAGCATGATTTTAATTGATAAAATGGTATAGAAAAAAGGGTATATAGTTGTGGATATTCTTGCTTTCAGAGCGATTGGTACGTGAGTAAATACAATGATAAAGGGCTATTATTGCGTGATGGTAGGGAATTATGGTAAGAAAAATCCTTGTTGTGGTTCATAATGGTGATTTGAAGTAATGTGATGTTGAGTGGTTGTTCGAGAATTACTGGGTTTTATCCTGGGAGTCAAAAGAACAAGGATGACAAAAATTATCGAAAAACTAAAATTTCTGGGCTACTGTTACAGGGCCACCATAGCAACACTATCCCGCTACATGAGCCCACTATAGCAAGAATTTTTCTGTTGTAGCAGTAATGTGGTAGCGGAGTGCAATCCAATTTAGCGGGATGGGCTGGGACAAAATCCCTGCCCTTATTTTCTTTTTATTCTGGCTTGTATAATTTGCTAAGTTAATATACGAGTTACCACATAATCCATAGAAATTGAATATAACAAGGTAAAGAGCATGCATTCACTATTAATTATGAAAACTAACATCCATATACAAATAAAAAAGGAAATATTATTTGTTACATGCCCCAAATAGGGGTAACCCAAATAGGTGTTTATTTGACTTTTTTCATATTTTCTAATCTTACATTTGCTTTTTTTGTAATTGTAAGGCAGAGAATTGGTGCATGTTAAGCACCCAAAGCTCGGGTGAACCATTGTTACCTTACGACCTAGAGCTTTCAAAGGCTTTGAGATCGAACATGAATGCACAAGATCACAAAGAAGTAAGGGTTCAACAACTTGTTGTTGATCAACTAAATCAACAAAATTTGAATGCACCCAGTAAAGAGCAACTGAAGGCCATGACTATACTATATTTGGCCATGTTTGAAGCCTAATTGTAAAAGGCCTGAGTATATATCCCTACGCTACAAAACAAACCCACATTGGTGTCCCAAATTTGAATAATGAAGAGTCAGAGGGGGAAGAAGAAACCTTGTACGATTTGAAGGAAAAACCTCTTAAATCCAAGGGCAAGAATAAGAGGGGAAAAAAAGATAGATATGACCTAGAAAAGATTGATAAAGGAGGGAGAAAGCTAGAAAGGAAAGATTTAAAAGAAGCAAGAAAGAAAGAATAAGAGATACAAGAACTGCAAAAAGAAGCTTTGTAGGCTCGAGCTATAGGAGCCTTAGCTAGTGTCCTACCTAGGGAATTTAGTGTTGCTACATTAAGTGAGTAGCCTTCTACTCCACCAACTACTACATTGAGTACATCGGTCATTCCTGGCACTACTACTAATGATGATGTGGCTAATGTTGCAGCCCACTCCATGTTATATGGCACAAATGACTAGGGCACCACAAGTACATCCTCACTCTAGTGCTTTATCAAATTAGTACTGATTCATTATGACCAATGGATAGCTTTCAGAGAGGGTTGGGGGCTAACATGAGTATTTTTACTGTCATATTTTTTCCTTGTATGCTATCTAGTAGAACTGACATGTTTATGTTATTATTAGTTGTTGTTTTATATTGGGTAAGCGAAAGGAAGATATGGAATGTACAACACTCATTTTTTTTTAAAATGAGGACCCATTAAAATTTTCATATATGTGAATGGTTCTATTTTGATAAATTGACTACTATTATCTGTGCTTTCATTAGTTATATATGGTTATTGTACTTATTGCTTAAGCATGAGTAAGATTCTGATAGCTAGTGATTTATTGTTTTATTTAATGCCAAGAGTGTGTGAGAGTATTTTGCATTTTTTAACTTTGTGCATGCATCTAGAACTTTTCCGATCTATTTTATTAGGTTGTAAGTTGATAGGTTAGGAAAGGATCATATACTGATTTGATTTTAGTCCATTTAGCCTTAAAGGTTTTTCTAAATAATGTGAATGAATACTCTGATCCCTGTTTTGAGTTGATTTGATCTTCTTTTAGTCAACAATTGTTCAACAACCTTATTTTATCACTAAACATCTATTTTGGCCCTGGTACTTCCTTGGACATCACGTACCTCGGCTTAGGAAAATCACCTTAAGTTGAGGGTTTCTATTGTATAGGCATATGATGAAAATATGAGGTATGAAAATATCAAGTTTGGATAAATAAAAACTATTAAGTGTGACCATGTGAAAGACAAAAAATGAAAAAATGAAAAAATAGAAAGAGGAAGTTGAATTTAAAGATCTGCTTCATCGTAAATGAAAATAATTGGTAAAACAAAGTGAATAAGGGTGGAATGATTATTCATAAGTGGAAATAAGAGTTTGTAGATGTCAAGGAGGGTGGATTCACTAATTCCCAAATGTATTATACCTATACTCAAGCCTTTATTACAATCCAAAAGAAGTCCTGTAGTGATCCTGGTTAACCTTTTGAAGAATCGAAGCAGAATGGTAATGTCAAGCCTATGGCATCATATGTACATTGTTTGAAATTCATTATGAGAGTGAGATTTTTTATTTAGTCCCTAATAAATGTAATACCTTATGTGTAGGACTTCTTTGCAGTGAGGGCATATGAGCATGTGTGTATGCAATATTACCTATTTGTATCATAACACCAATCATGTATGTGAGCTTATTTTAAATAGATGGGGTTGAATGTAATAATTATGATTGTCGTGTTGTTCCTTAGAATATTGTTGTTTGCATAACGTGGTGTTTCTAAGCTAAGGGTATTTATGTGTCGGCATTTTGATGACATGTTTGAGGCTTTTGAATGGGAATAATGGTAAGTGATTAAGCAATTTTTTATAATTTTTAATAGCTTTTTCCTTCTAGTATGTAGAAAAAGGTAACAAGTGGTAAATAAATGCAATTGAGACAAAAAAGAGTAGTGAAACCCTAAGACATGAGACATCAACTGTGTGATGGATTATTAGTCACATCATTAGGCTGAAGCAGTACGTGAAGTAACTAAAAGTTGAGTGACAACCCAAAGTAATGATCCATCACCCAGGTAGTTAGTGCCTACTAGAATTTGGTGAACTAGATGAGCAAGTGACCGTCCAGCTGACGAAAAGTCAACCTTGTGATAAGCCATCACCCAGGTAGTAACATGTAAGGCAGGAAAACTCTGAGTTTTATTTTGAATCTAAGTTTCCCTATACTATAAATAGCTAATACTAGGGATTTTTGATACATCTTATGCTACAGTGAACAAACTACACTGGGTATTCATATTCTTTTGGTTCTTATTGATTTTAAATGATTTTTGGAAGACAAGTTGATTTTGAATTCATCTATTGAAAGAGTAACTTTTATTTATGTTTTTCATTATCTTATTTTCTTTTAAGATGATGAGTGGATGAAAATCCACAACTTGGGTTGTGGGATCCATGTTAAAATAACAAATCTAAGGTTGATTTCTATTTAGATTTGACTAATAGTTCTGTATGTATTGCTAATTCTTTCATCTTAATTGCTTTCTAATGGTTTCAAATTTAAAACATGCCCTCGGTTTGACTGCTTAAGATAAGAGGTTACAATCGAGAAAAAGGTTAACAATAAGGATATAGAGTTTCTAATCTGTATATAATGAGTAATGCTATAACAAGATTAACCAACTTAAGGTTAAAATTGAGTTTCCTTTTTTCATATCTTATGTGTGCTAGAATTAAGGTGACAGACATCTAATAAGGTTGAGAGACATTTAGATGCACATTAGAAATCAATTTCTTTACATCATGTTTATTAGAAGAATCTATTACTACTTTTAACTCGAAAGTGTTATGATGCCATGGTGAACACGTGCCTAGTTTGATTTCTCTATTGAATTATATTCTAAGAATTTTGAAATTTGTTACTTATAACAAACTAAATATTGATATCAAATATTTCCTACAAACCCCCATTTTACTGAAATCATAGACTAAAATTCATTTTAACTCACAAATGACTTAGAATTCATCATATTCCGTGTGAGATTTAACTCCAAATTTTATTGGGTTATATATTTGACATTGATCATTTATACTTCTTCAGGGTGGTGTACTTTATGCATATCAAATAACATACTTGAACATGTCCTCTACAATTTTCCACATCCATGCAAACATGAGATCTTGAGAGTGCCTTCTTTTATTCTCCTTGTCAAGCTTTCTACGGAGGCTACATAGTCCTAGGCAGTGAGAGGTAGGTATATGGAGCTAGAAGAGGCTGTCCCCTAGCCATGTATCTCCTTATGGGTAGTGATTATTTATTTTTGTATTAGATTGTATGTAATGATTTTAGCTAAGTCTCTATGTTTTAATTTATAGATTAAGGTTGCAAACTTGTTCTAGGTTTGGATCTTTTGTATTACTTTAAAGAGAATACAAGAGTGATGATACTTAGTTAACAAAACTTGAGCTACTCTCATTTAAATAGTGATGCTAGGTATAGATTGCCCATTATGACACTTTTGGTGAAGCTAGGTATAGATTACCCATTATGACACTATTGGTTGTTTAGTAGTGTAAACCCACGTGAAATTTGTCCGTGGATTAAGAAATCACCACCAATACCTAAATCATGCCTAATCATAACTAGAAATGAATTGTATTTTTACTTACCCATACATATAATTTTTCTCAAGAAAGCATAACCCCAACTGCTTTAATTACTTGATTATAATCTTATAGCACACATTTTTAGTAACCATTATTGAAAGTGTTAACTCAAAACAAAATTGTTTCAACAAATTTCCCACTTTTACTTTATTATTTAATTTTAGCATTATGTGCCGACTTAGAGTTTCTTGTGACACTTTAGAGTGACGCTATTTCTTTCATTTCCTATGGATTTGACCCAAATCTAGAGTTTGGTAAAATTATTGCTAACGTCGTGTACTTTTATATTCGACAATGCATTTGAGTGATAAAAAATGGCATCATTGTTGGGGAATGAAACGTAGTGTTCATTCTTTTTATTAATATAAGTTACTTTTGTTAGTCGTATTATAATTTTACTTTGTTCGTTGTTTTTGTTTTGAATAGATAATAATCTAAGCCTTCATGGAACATTGAGTCAACATGGTAGCAATGATGTTACCTTCAATGGATATCTTGAAGATGAAGATCACCTAGGGGATGCCGGATGGGTAAGTGCAATCTGCATCCCACCCACTAAGGATAATGAAGTGTTTCATGTAAGTAGTTTGATACTCCATTTACTTCAAACGAATGTTGTATTTGGCAGCCAAGCTCATGAATATGCCTACCTCCATTAGAAAAAAAATTATCGATGTGTATCTCCTGTTTGACATTGCTCATATCTCCAAAGAGTTCATCTAATTGAGACTCTTTCCATTCTTTTTAATAGGTTATGAGGTATTATGGTTGCAGAAATTGCTTGTGGATTCTATAATTTCTTAGATTGAGTTGACAGAGGAATTTCTAGATCAAATCTTTCCACAACTCCATATGCTCCAATTGAGGATGAAATCATAAACTTATAGCAATTAAGTGGTGAGCTATTACATGCGCATGACTAAGGTTCAAAAATATGTTCTTGCAATGACCAAACCATACGATTCTGGATAAAATGCTACTCCAAATACTCTATAAATATTTAGATCAATTGTAACAAGATGGTAGAAGATAATACAGATAGATGATCTATAATTAAACAAACTTATGAATTTGCCTTAGCTTTATTAGATCAAGTGATGAAACAAAATTGAGCATGGCACACAAGAGATACTAAGATGTCTGTGGGGGGCTCCTTTTGTATCTTTTATGAGCCATGAATAAAGAAAGAAGAATGATAAGAGAGAAGAGAATATGGATAAGGTGATGACATAATTAGATCTCCTCACAAAATATGTAATGGATTCAACTCCAAAAGCACTCAATGTTGTTACTTCAAATGGCACTAAAGTATATGGATATGATGATGCAGAGGCACTTGATGAGGAAATTTAGTTCATGTCGAACCAAATAAGGGATTCCTGACATACCTATCAAAGGCAAGGCGATAATCAAGGTCGGAAAGAAAGAGATTGTGATTGGAAATACCATAATAGAATTCATGTTTTAATTTACAGATTGAGGTTGCAAACTTGGTTTACGTTTGGATATTTTGTGTTACTTGAGATAGAATACAAGAGTTATGAGAGTTAGTTAACAAATCTTAAGTTACACACATTTAAGTGGTAATGCTAGGAAAAGAATATCCATTATGATGCTTTGGTTGTTTGGTAGTGTAGAAACTTGGGGGTTTAAAATAAACAACAACAACAAACCCAATGTATTCCCACCTAGTGGGGTCTGGGGGGTAAGATGTACGCAGTCCATACCTCTACCTCTAAAGAAGTAGAAAGGATATTTCCGATAGACCCTCGGCTCAAGTCACGAGATACCACACAAACTCATAGTAAAGCACAAAACTAGATTACATAACATAAATACGGCACCCATAAGTATTAGAAAATAGAGGAAAGCACACAGATTCGTAATAAAACATGGAACACGGAATCATAACAAGAATAAAACCCCCACCAAGTAATTCCCTACCCTAGCAACCCAAACCGGCCCTAGTCTTCTGCCCTAATTCGCGTCCTTCAGACCTTCCTATCTAGGATCATGTCCTCGGTGAGCTGTAACTGCTCCATGTCCCGCCTAATCACCTCACCCCAGTACTTCTTCGACCTACCCCTACCCCGCCTAAAACCATCTAACGCTAGCCTCTCACACCTATGAACCGGGGCATCCATGCCCCTCCTCTTCACGTGTCCGAACCATCTCAATCGGGCTTCCCACATCTTGCACTCCACCGGAGTCACACCAACCTTCTCCCGGATAGTCTCATTCCGCACTCTATCCCCTCTAGTCAGCCCACACATCCAGTGCAACATCCGCATTTCTGCCACCTTCATTTTTTGGATGTGGGAGTTCTTAACTGGCCAACACTCCGCTCCATACAACATGGCCGGATGGACTACCACCCTGTAGAATTTGCCTTTCAGCTTGGGCGGCACCTTCTTATCACACAACACCCCTGATGCGAGCTTCCACTTCATCCATCCCGCCCCAATACTGTGCGAGATATCCTTGTCAATCTCACCGTTACTCTGGATCACGGACCCGAGATACTTGAAACTATCCCTCTTACATACCTCCTGTGATTCCAGCTTCACTACTACCTCATTCTCCCGCCTCACATCATTAAACTTGCATTCCACATACTCTGTCTTGCTTCTGCTCACCCTGAACCCTCTAGACTCAAGAGTTTGCCTCCACACCTCTAATTTGTCATTCACACCCCCTTGAGTTTCATCTATCAGAACTACATCGTCTGTAAAAAGCATACACCAAGGCACCTCCCCTTGAATACGCCGCGTTAACACATCCATCACAAACGCAAACAAAAAGGGACTAAGAGTAGATCCCTGATGCAATCCTATCAAGACAGTGAAATGCTCTGAGTCTCCTCCCGCCGTCCTCACCTGGGTTTTTGCTCCATCATACATGTCCTTAATTGCTCTGATATAGGCCAGTGGTACTCCACTCACCTCCAAGCATCTCCAAAGCACCTCCCTGGGGACTTTGTCGTAAGCTTTCTCCAGGTCGATAAACACCATGTGCAGGTCCTTCTTCCTTTCCCTATACTGTTCCACCAACCTCCGCACCAGGTGAATTGCCTCTGTCGTTGAGCGGCCAGGCATAAATCCAAACTGGTTTTCTGAAATAGACACTATCCGTCTCAGCCTCACGTCGACCACTCTCTCCCAAATCTTCATAGAGTAACTCAATAACTTAATCCCCCTATAGCTATTGCAACTCTGGATGTCACCCTTATTCTTATAGAGAGGGATCATGGTACTCCATCTCCAAGCCTCGGGCATCTTTGCCGTCTTGAAATTTAGGTGTGGATTGAGAAACCACCACCAATACCTAAAACTTTGCCTAATCATAACCAGTTATCAAATCTTAGGTCTATTTTCACTTACCCTTGAGTATAATTATTCTCAAGAAGGCACAACCCCAAATGCTTTAATTTCTTGATTATAATCTTATAGCTCACATTTTGACAAACCAGTATTGAAAGTGTTGACTAAAGAGAATCTTTTCAACAAATACCCCTACTTTGACTTTATTGTTTAATTTTAGAATTGCGTGCCAACTTATAGTTGCTTGTGACACTTGAAAGTGAAGCTATTGCTCTCATTCAATGTGGATTCGACCTTGACTCTTGAGTTGGGTAAGAGTATTGCTAATGACCATGTACAATCATATTAGAGAGTGTAATTGAGCATTATCAAATAAATCCTTGCCTTTAAATACCTCATAGTATCACATCTTCAAAAAATACATTTTAAGAGCTTGATTCCCCTTTGCCAAATTTGTGATTGTTTAGGACACTATCTCTATTATTGTCCTAAAAAATTAAACGACTGACATACTATGAATCCAGAATCATCTACTAGAGATAATATGGAAGGAGAATTTGATGGAAAAAAGAAAGAAAATTTGAAAATTTTATTTTGAAAAAAATTAAAAAATAAAGAAAAACGAAAAAAAGAAGATGGCGAAAATGAGAATATAGTCATCGTTTGCTAGTACCAGAGTTGGATGCTTACTTCGCTTTTTTTCCTTCCGGCTTGAACCACTTTAATTATGATAAAAAAGCAAAAAATAGAAGTAATTTATTCAAAAAAGGGATATATATACCCTCAAATATCATAAATGGTACATATATACCCTTTAATATCGTATGTATATGCCCCTGTCGTCTATATTTTGGGTTGGATATACCCTTTACACTAATAGAATGACACGTGTCATCATTTTATGCATTTACCCATTTTTAATTTATTGTATCCGAAATAAATTCCTCAGACCCCACTTTGTGGAAATACACTGGGTTTGTTGTTGTTGTTGTTGTTGTTGTATCCTAAATAAATTAACCCATCTAGTTTTATATCCAAAATTAAACCCGTTACCTAAAATTAAAATAACCCAATCCAACTTAATGATCGATTAATCCAACTTAATCATTACCCATTTCTCCTCCTTTACGAAGGTTTCTTTTCCATGGCTGATCGATTTTGTGGCACATCAGTATTGTAATTTTGTTTTCGTTCATATGATTAATCAAATGGATGACCCTAGACAAAATCTTCCATCTCTGTGAAGACAAGTTATGATTTTCTCTAGATACAGAAATTGGATTATGAAGAGGTGAGTCATTAATTAGGAAAACAATTGATTCGTGAATGCCTTTTTGCTTTTATAAAGAAAGCTTTAATTTCTTCTCTTGGGACCAGGTTGTTAGGTTGGGCTATTTTAATTTTGAGTAATGGATTTAATTTCAGGTTTAAAATTGGATGGGTTAACTTATTTTGGATAAAATATATAAAAAAATGGGTAAATGAATAGGATTGTGACATGTGTCCCTATGTTAGCGTGAAGAGTATATACAGTCCAAAACATAGATGATGAATGATACATACATACCATTTAATAATTTGGGAGGTATATATATCCCTTTTTCATTTCAAAAATGATGGAAAAGATATTAGTCAAAATAGTTACTATAATAGATTTAGTCATTTAGATAATAATGTGGGAAAAAATGGAAAATCCCAAAGAAGAAGAGGAGACTCCTATTAGACTACATATGTGTACTAACCCCAACCCTCTAAAAAACATGGAAACCTCCCCTTCCACACTCACTATTAAAGCAACTACCACAAAAAATATACTTCCTCTATTTTGGAATAGGTGAATTGTTGGGATATTTATTAGTGTTTCAAAATAAGTGAATCATTGAATTTTTTTTCAAATTTACCCTTATGATTTGACAATCAATTAACTTTTGAAAAGGTATTACAAGGTCAACTCTTTTCTTTTTTGGGGTAAAAATGGAAAGCTATGTTAAATTTATATCTTTAATGGTTTTTTCTTAATTTGTGTGCCAAAATCCAACAATTCATTTATTATGAAACGGAGGGAGTAGCATTTAATACAAATATGTCCCTACCTACTGTAAACCTTATCCAAAAGTTCTGCCCCAAGTACAAATCACAGTTACCAAATCAGTTACTCCTGTCACTATCACTAAATCTATGAAATCTGCAACCCTTATATTTCCTAGTGCTATCCCTAATTCCAATAAAAGTACACTTGAAAGGAAGAGCTAGACAACATGTCAGTACCCTTAAGGATAAATTACAAAATATTACTTCCCCATTTCATAATAAATGAATTGTTGGATTTTGACACACAGATTAAGGAAAAAACACTAAAGACATAAATTTAACACAACTTTTCATTTTTACCCTAAAAAGGAAAAAACTAACCTTGTAATACCTTTTCAAAAGTTAATTTTGTCAAATCATAAGGGTAAATTTGAAAAAAAATTCAATGATTCACTTATTTTGAAACACCAATAAATAGCCCAACAATTCACTTATTCCGAAACAGAGGGAGTACATCTACCGGTTCCTCAAGTACTACAACATCTAAAACTATCATCATGAAACCTAACGCTAACCCTATCAACCTACAACGTCTCAGTCAAATACCACTACATTAACACACTCCACTAGTATCCCTAAAACCACATCTAAAACTAAAAATGCCTCATTGTCCTAAAAATAGACTAACCAAAAACTACAACAATCTCATACCTCCACATCTGGAAAATCAATAGGAAACTCAAGAGAAAAACATGATGAAGCCCTAAACATTTCAAATCCACCCAAACGTATCAATGTTCCCCAAAACTTGGAATCCCCAACTTCCCCAAAACTACTATAATATAAATATTTTGAATCACGAAGAAAGTTGGACTCCCTAAATCCTTCAAAACCATCCAATTCAACTCTTAAACTATCCCATTCAAGGGGAAATTGTCACTCAGTTCTCAATTCTTCCTATGATGAACAATAAGAATGGGAAATTTTCACTCAGTTCTCTATCACTAAATGATTACCCATCAATAAAAATAGTGTTGAACTCATTTAAAGTAATCAAAACCTAGTGACAGTTCACCTTTCCCAAAAAGAAAATCTCATAGACCTAGGGTCGAACATGCTACAAATGCAAGTCAACACCATAATTCTTCCGATGAAAAAGTTGAACTTGACCTCATCCCCATCCATTAATTGTGTTGACTTGTCTATTCTTCAACTATCTACTACTAATTATTGTACCAGAGGAACTAAAGTCTCAGTATTAAGTTATTCCTCATATATAGGAAATACCCAGTCCATCGTCCCCTATCCACCACCCTCAACCACCTCAAAAATAAGAGAAGCCACCAAACAATAATACTAGGCAATGATACCATTCATGCTGGAAGACTCTCTGGCATTTACCTTTCTAGTAAATGTAGAAAAAAGGATCTTAGTGAGTATTCCACCACCAATTTCAAGATTTCAATCAATATCAAATCATACCGAAAGATTGTTGGGTTCTAAATTGAGAGGGCGTCATGTGGAAACTTTTAGTTTAAAATCATAAGATGATAAATCGGACGACACATAAAAAATTAAACTAAAAATATATTATTGGATATGGTTTGGCCAAACGGCCTACATATTAAAAAAAAATTGAAAATTCTAAAACTTACTGGGAAAAATACCCTAAACAAAAACTCTTTAAAGACTACATTGTGGATGTTATTGTGTTATTGTATGAGAAGAGGAGTCTTCTATTTATTTATAGATGCCCAAAACCGTTCCTACAAGAAAGAGGTTTGCCAAATATGGAAAAGTTTTATATTTTCCTTTCAGGAAAAGTAAAAGTATTTATGGTTACTTTTATTTTTCTTACAAGAAAAAGTAAAACTTAAATTTGGTAAGAAAATTGGGGAAAAAATCCTAACAAATCTTCCCTTTTTATCTTGATTTTCTGGAAAAATATTCTTTCTCCTTTTTCCTCACACGGTCTTCATATATCAACGATCTTAATATACCATTGCTGCTTACCATTATTAAAATTTGATATGGGTTAAAAGTTGGAGCCCTATGCATTAAAAATAAAAGCACGGGTTGATAGGATTAAAAGTAGAGTCTTGTGCATTGAAAGTGAACACAAGTTAAGAGTGGAGCTCATGCGTCAAAAATAAATGCATGAGTTGAAAGGAGATCAAGCGTTAAAGCAAGTATGGGTTGAAAATTGAAGCCCATAAACATGGGTTGAAAATTGATTTTGGTTTTAAAGATGGATTAGCAGCAGGATTGTTGAGCATTTGTTTGAAAATTTTCTCCACATGTAACTTTTTTAGGCATATATCTTCATTATCATCCAAATTGTTGCAGCTTGATTTTGAAACCGTTTTGAACCTGTTTAATCTCGTCTCACCATACCATTGGACCATTGGACCGTAAGTGCTCTGATACCACTTGTTATGTTCGAAATCGAGAGGGCATCATGCAGAAGCTTTTAATTTACAAACCATAAGACGATAAATCAGACGATACATGAAAAATTAAACTAAAAATATATTATTGGATATGGTTTGGTCAAACGGCCTATATATTAAAAATAAAACTGAAAATTCTAAAACTTATTAGGAGAAATCTCCCTCTAAACAAAAACTCTTTAAAGACTACATTGTGGATGCTATTGTGTTATTGTATGAGAAGAGGAGTGTTCTAGTTATAGATGCCTAAAACCTTTTCTTTAAGAAAGAGGTTTGCCAAATATGGAAAAGTTTTATATTTTCCTTTCAGGAAAAGTAAAAGTATTTATGGTTACTTTTATTTTCCTTACAAGAAAAAGTAACTTAAATTTGGTAAGAAAATCGGGGCAAAAATCGTAACAAAGATTATATCCACCAATATATCATGGTGATAGAAGTTGTGCAGAGAGAGAGAGAGAAATGAGACCTAATATTGTTTCACAGTTAAGTGGCGCTATCTAGCTCTAGGAGGGATATCCTCACGAAAGAACCTTTCATCCATGAAGATCATCATACAGAACTGTAGAGGTGCAAATGACCTAGCATATATAAAGAATGTGATGGATATAATTGCTTCTAACAATCTAGAAATTTTAACCTTAACTGAAACTAGGATGGCTGACCATGAAGCTATATTACACATGCTTCCACTGATCTAATGCAGGTTCCTACATCTATATACTTAGGTGAAATAGCTATTTTCAAAAACTTTAATGACTTGATGATAAATCAGATAGTACTCATTAAATAGGAAATTCATGCCAGTCTTCAGGTTAGTCCTAATAAACCCCTATGTAGTTTTTAGTAATATATGTAAGGAATAACTACTAATTCAAAAAATAATTATGAAAGAATTTAAATGACACATCAACAAAAACAAATGGAACTTGGCCAATGTATGGTGATTTTAATGATGTTACAAATGCTTCAAAAAAAATTTGGTGGTATTCTCATTAATAATGAAGAGTTTCTAGTTTCGTAGATTGCGTTAATAATCCAAATATGATAGACTTAAGGTTTACATGAGATCTAAATTAATATGGAAGAATATGAGCAAATATAATAGAAATATTATAAGGGAGCGATTACATAGATTCTTGTCTAATCCTCAATGATTAGAACTATTTCCCGATTCTAGTGTTGTCCATATTCCATGGACTAACTCCGATCATTGTCCCTCATTACTCAACCTTGTTAAATCTAGTGGAAAACATAGCTATAATATTAAGCTTGAAATAATATGATTTGATATTCTAATTCTAAGCATACTATTAAAAACTCTTGGTACTTAAACGACAATTATTTGAATGCATCTCAATCTTTTTCCTCAAGTGATTCTTGTTGGAATAAAGACCAATTTGGCAATATTTTCTTAAAAGAAGAATTCTTGCTAGATTAGGGGTCTCCAAAAGATGAATCTTAGAAGGAAGAATGATTGCCACTATAATCCAGATACTTTTCTAATGCATGAGTATAACATTATACTCATACAAGAATAGAATTTCTGGTAACTTGAATCAAGATTCCAATAGTTAACAGAATTTGATGCTAATACTAAATCTTTTCATACCTCGACTATAAGAAAAAAGACAACATAATAGAATTTTAGGCCTGCTAGATTCAGTGGACAATTGGACCTTAGATATGAATAATTTAAATTTCACCATCCTCAAATATTTCCATGATGTCTATTCCACTCATCTCTCTAGTTATCCCTTAACTATTATTTCTGAAGTTGTGAATAATCTTACATAAGAAGAACAAGATATTTTAAACTTACCTCTATCTATATAAGAGATTCATAAAGCAATAAACTCCTTTAAGCATTTAAAAGCTCCAGGTCCAGATGGACTTCACCCTATATTCTTCGAAAATTCCTTGGAAGACACAAAACGTTTAGTTATTCAAACATGCATGGATACATTCAATACTATTACTATTTCTCTTGTAATAAACAAAACAAGAAATGTTCATAGCACAAAAACTAACATTACTTAACAAGTTTTTCATTATAGACCTATTAGTCTTTGTAATACAGTTTACATGACTATTACAAAAAAATTTAGTGAATTGAATACGATCCTTTATTGATAAAATCATAAACCATACTTAATGTATAGTTCAAGAAGTAATACACCATCAGAACCCAAACTCACTGTAAGTGGCACCCTCACTAAATCCCAGTTGGAGAACCAGCTAGCCTCAGTAACCAATCAACACTTATCCAAATATATGAAACTAAAGCATTATTATTGATAAAAATCAACAATCCATATTTAAATGGAGAGTAAAGATAATATGATGTGGAAATCAAACCATCTTTGAACCTAAAAGTCATCATACCAAAACTCTAATAAATTTCAAAAAGTAAGGATGCAACCCCAAAAACCAATATAATGTCTGAGTTCGAAACAAATGGATCAGAAAATAGTAGATGAACACATGGTATCCTAAAGGATATAGCCCACCCTTGAGTCCAGATACATTCTGAATCATAGCTACGCTTTCAAAATAAAGATCGAATATTCTCTAATGTCCCCTAAAACAACACTCTAAATGGGAGTATGCTGCGGTTGATTGCAAATATAATAACCCAACTAGGTTGGGGTCGATCCCACAGGGAAAACATGAATAGTTACTTGACTTGATGTAATCCATGAGCAGTACAGAAAAGTAAATAGGGGGATTTTAGTATCAATCACAAGTAGTAACCGAATCTTAAATGCTTTTGAGTTGTAGATAATAGTAGACGAACACCAGGTTTGTATTCCCCCTGGCTTCTCAACTCCGTAAGTTTCTCGTAATCAACCCAACTATTTTATTGTTCTGCATGCAAAGTCTAAAAGATAGGTATTAGCAACCGCTTATTAGATATGAAGATAAATATCACCCTTTACTTATTAGATCTTAAGGCGTTTCCTTATTGCTCCTTCCTTCGACCTCAGTTCACTATCACTGGTTAGGATTAAGTGATTAGATGAGACGCGGGGACTAAAAAGTGGAGGTAGAAATCCCAAATCACTGTCTTAACTTCTTTTTCCAATCACAAACTCTTTATTAGGGATGGATGCGAATACAGGCTATCTCAAGCTTCTGCAGCTGCTTGAAATGAATTATTGAAAAAATGATTAAGATACATGCATAAACCCTAGAACATATGAATGTCACACTTCTTTTACGTAACTAATCCACTAGGGTTCCCACAACCCTAGTCAAGGAGATTTGCCGCTCATGTATTTGAAAGAAACCATGATTATCAATGAAGAACACATATAATTTATTGCACAAGAATAATATGAATAAAATTCAAAGTCTTTAATTGAATAAAATCCCAAAATATCAAGGGTAATTGTAAAAGTATGTATAGTATTGTAATAAAGTGTACAAAATCATAATAGTGCATAACCTAATAAAAGATAAACCCTGGGGTATTTATAGTATCTCAAAATAACATAGACATTCTAACAAAACTGGGAAAGGTAAAGTTATGTTGGCACTCGTTATGACTCAGTCTTCAACTCGTACCAGCATCATACGAGGCATACCAGTGCTTCTCGTATCCATTCCAGTGCTTAATCTACCAAGGCTTCAATTTTTTGTTCAACATATGACTTCTTTATACGAGGTGTACATGCGTATACAAATCATGTCCTTCACTCGTATCCACCTGGTACTTCTATTTTTCCAAGCTCTGGACACTAGTTTGTGTACGACTTCCCTATACGAGTCATACTCATACTTTTTACTCGTACACTTATGATACTTTAACTTTTGGATGGTAGCTTAGATTCTGTTATGCTTACAACTTCTCTGTACGACTCGTATCCTAGCTTACGACTTGGATGCTTGAGTCGTATCTTCCCCATACTTTATTTTTCAAATTAAGTTTTGGTTTGTCCGTGCATATGATTCAGCATACGAGTCGTATTAAATGTTTACGACTCAAGAGCTGACTCATACCCTGATCAGAATTGGTCTTTTTCAAGTATTTTAGCTTATTTTTCATCTTAATACTATTGTAGACGTATTTTACCTGTAATTTACACCAAAGTGCATCATATCTAACAAAATATCCTAAGTTAACACATAAATTCTCAGTCTTAAGCATCAAAAGTGTTGTGTTTCCATGACACATTAACACCCCCAACTTAAACTTCTACATGTCCTCAGGCAAACAACACATGACAAATATTTTCTAGTACAGAGACGATGCTTAAACAGGAAGATCTTAAGCTACCCATGGTAGTGATTTTAACTAAATTTCAATCTCGTTGTTCCCCTCCTAATTTTAACTTTTAAAACTCAAATATGTATAACAATTTAGCACATGTAGAAACACGAGGGAATCTGATGATGGCATTACATTAGCACTAGACAACCGGGCATAGACACAAATTACATTCATCAAACAATCTAGCAACCTAGCAACATAACCCATGTGCACTCATAATCAAGGAATTCCTATTCGCTCTTCGAGTGGATAAGCCAGTTTATTCAGGGATATAATAAATGACTCTCTCGCTCACAAAAAAGTAACTCCAGTGTATAGAAAATGACATAAGCTTGCCCTTAGGCTCTTTTCCTAAGTTTTATGACAATCACAGTAAGATCACTATAGGACTTTATTCGGCTTGTAACGTAGTCTTGGGACTGCTATGATATCTTTTGAGATTCATTTAGTGAATCAGCCTCCAGGAAACTATGCATTTCTTGGGGTCCACTTTATTTTTTCCATTTCTTCTTGAATTTTCACCCTTATGTCTCCTTTTTATTTTAAGAACAATTAGATTGAGCCAGGTATGGTTTTCTCACTTTTATTTTTCCTTTTTTTTCCTTTGTATTTTATTGCAACTTTTCTTTCTTTTATTTTCACCACACCTGTTCAACTTTCAACTATTTTTCTTCTACTCACTTTCTTCATACTCATTTTGTACTACACACCCCTATAATAGCCACCATCAACATTGACTTTTTTCTTGAGTTGAGATGCATAATGTCCAAAGGGACCAAGGCCAAAACAAGTTCATTATAAAGAAAACATGAAGGTAAAATTGGTGCAAATAACAAAATTAGTCTATTTAGGCTTAAACATTTGGATTAAAGAAATTTATTCATTTGGTTAGGACATTAGCTCAGGTGGACTCACACAAAAAGGGCCTATGATCATCTACTACTTAACTATCCTAATCCCAGGAAAAAAATCGAGCAAGTTCTAGATTCTGAAACACCAGGAACTCAGTATCCCTCACACACACTTGCACAGGGCCACATTACTAAGTACTAGTTATCCAGCCATGCAACTATTTATCCCTAATTTTTCTATCCCTAATCCTAATGCCATTTCCAAATTTGCAACAGTCTAACCCAAATTTACATATCATGTAGTAAACAAAATTTTGGAGGAGTCAATTTTTCAACACACTTGCATTCTAACGTAGATTCTCAACATAATTATTCCAAATCATCAGTGTTTCTACATTCATAAATCAATTTTCAAAATCAAAATCACAATATTTCATGACAATTGAAATTTATTAAAATCCATAAAAATCACAATTCATAAATAATTTGCTGCCATAGGTGCTGATTTTCTCCCTATCTCAGCTATCATAACCCCAAAGCCTATAAGTCATAACAAACTTTCAACTAACACACTTTTTATCCACTCCTAGATATTGGATACCCCTACCCCCAACTAAAAATCATTACATTAACCTCAGTTCTATAAAAAGAAATAAATCAAGGATGGAAGGTCATACCTAGGCGCTCAAGGAGCTGGCTCATCAATATTAGCACGTGTTCCCTTAAATTGGGTCCCACTCACATGAGCTACCACTCAATCAGTTGGTACTACATCAACATCAATAGTCGAGGGTACAATACCTACCCCCTCAGTATCACTAACTAGTTCTCTCCATCCACCAGCTCCCATGGCCATCTCACAGACCCACATCTCTTAGTCCCGCTCATCTTGAATGCTCTCAACTCTGGCCCTCTTTTTAGCTTCCTTGTTTTCTTTATTTTTTCTCATTTTTTCTATTCTTTACCCTTTGGTTTCTTCAACTTATACATCTTTCGGGTTCAAAATCACCGAAATATTTGTCACATACACTATAGGCACTATAGTTTAGATCAAGGGATCCAAAATAACCAATTTGTCATAACTATCCTCTTGATCTCTGCAAACTCAGATTTTACCTCAGTAATATCGAGCTTCTAGCCACTGCTCAGCTATCGAGTGATCCTCAACTCAAATGTATCCAGCCTCTCTTGGACTCATTAATCTTGGTTGGCAAATTATATCTCGAGCTAGGGCCTCACACTTCTTTTCATATGCCCAACCTTAGCCTCTAATATGGCCGACCTAATTATAATCTCTGTCCATAGGGCCTATGAAATCATCATAATATCAGAGGACATACCTTGTGATTTGGGTGGCACAGGTTGGACTGGTGGTGGGGCACTATAGTACCCATTGCACCTGTATGTGAAGTCTCTGTCTATTCTCTTGCCTCAGTGGCCTCAGCAGTATCAGCCTGTCCTCCCTATAAGAATATTCTTTCCAAAATATCTGCTACCTATCATGCCTGTCGGGCTAAAGGGTTGGCTGCATCTCTAATAGGGCCTAAATTTATGGTTCTTGTGGCCTCAGTTATCTCATCTATCCCAGTAAGTTCCAAAACTACCATAACCTGACATAACTATATAATCATACAGAGGTAATCTAACAACAACTTCTCACCCCTAACTGCATGATCCCTCATCTCTCGGGATGAAAACTCTACTAGATGGAACTCATAGCCAGCCATGAAGCCAACTATCATAGCTTCCCGCACCAGGCTTTATACATCATCTCCTATAGTTGGACACAGCAGGTGTCGGGCCAATGTCCACTATGCTTTACCCTCGAAGTTGAGGGTACTCTTTATTATTTTCTATTATAACACTCTGAGGCCTCCTACAACCCAGACTACATTTTCACCATTCAAAGCTTTCCCCTCTGCAATCCACCTAAAGATCACCATCTTATCCTTAGAACCCAGTGTCTTCTTAGTTATCTTTCTCATTTCTTTCATTCTGTAGTCTATTTCTCTAGTGTTTACCAAAGCCTGATACTCCAGTCTATACAAGAATCTACCAATATTATGGGGTGAAATGTCCACCCGTACACCCTAATTCACAAGTGATGGAATCAGATCACTACCCTTCCCCAACTGTCCTTGTGGGTATTGCCTCTGAATTTTTCCTTTGTATGCTGCATAGAATTATTGAACAAGGACCACACTATATCTTTCGGGCACACTCATCATATTCTTGAATCCATATTATCTAAAATGCTCCTCGAATCTGGGAAATTATATCATCTCAGTAGTAGTTAATCTCCGCTCTGGATACAACACTCTTCTGATCTTGCCACCTGGAAGGCGGCCCAATCCACTGTTGAATATTTACTATATTTTAGGGTACCCCCATCATTCAATGATGAGTACTAGAGCAATGGTAAGTATAAGTTGGGGGTCCTATATATCTATTGGGGTCGACTCAACCTCTTTTTCACTTTGAGCATCCTCAAAATTAGCCTCTGTTAAACTGGATTCAGCCTCGTCGTCCTTATTAGCAAACTATGGTGTATGGGGAGGAGAGACGCTTGGATTCTTCCTCCTTAGTCCATTCAGAGGTGATTTATTTTGGGGTAAAACTTTATTTCCCTTTACCTTATCAGCTACCTTTCCTTTTTAGGTAGCTTTTCCTATTGTGGTTCCTTCATATAGCTCACCACGGCTATCATATAAAATATCAAACTTAAAAGCAGTGGATCCAAGATAGTAGTCGGTGCTTTTTTGTTGTTCTTTGTGTCTTGTTTAGAGGAGGATGCATTCTTAAGAGGCATGGTTCCTATAAATATACCATAATTAGAAAGTAAGTAAAGAAAAGAAAACAAAGATTTGAAACTAATGCTTAGTATGCCTATTCTGGTCAGGGTATGAATGATGGGTACCGGTCGTATCAACTAGGTACGACTCATATGAATGAGTCATATCTTACACAGTGCATGACATTTCTTTACCAGTTGTCGTACGACTCCCCTTAACCAGTCATACCGGTAAGGTAAGACTCATTACCAATAGTGGTAAGCAGATCAGAAATATTTAATCAAATTTAATCCTCCTAGATGGGTACGACTTCTAAGTGTAGGAGTTGTATGGTCTGGGTACGACTCGTATGGTTGAGTCGTATCCATTCTAGAACCTTAAACTTGACAGAATTCCATGTTGTCAGTAGGTATGAGTCCCATTACAACCCCATATCAGTGGGTACGAGTTGTAAGGGGTCTCGTATCTACTGCAACATAAAAGTCCAACTGTAAAGTTTGACTCCAAAGAAAATACCCAAACTACCCATTTACTTTATGCAAAATATAATTCATTTTGAACACATAAACACATCAAATACCAACTATCATCAAGTTTTTCCCCACTTCCCCCATTTTCAACCAAGAACTTAACAACTACGGTTCCACAAATTCAACATCAATGTATATTTAACTAAACCAAGTTCACATTATCTAACATTCATCATTACAATTTGAAAAATAAAGAAATTAAGTTAAAAACTTACTTGGTAATTGGAGAATAAATTTCTTAAGTTCAAACCCTTTTCTTTCCCAAATTCGAGCTAGACTCAAGAAAAATAAGAAATTCAAACTTGTTGGTAGTCGATTTAGGTTGTTCACAAGAGAATATGGGAATTGGAAGCTTGAATTTAGGGAAAAAATGGAGGTGGGTATAAGTTTTTATTGTGAGGTGCCTGTCGGGTGCCTTTTCCTTTGTTTTTAATTGAAGATCTGGGCTGGGTCGCCCTACGATCTAACCTGGTAAGCATGGGCATGAATTATGTGTACGACTCATACCCAGGCTTACGAGTTATTTCTGTGACTCGTATAGAACTGGAACCTTACCTGGGTTCTGAAGTGGGTATGACTCAAGGTGATGAGTCGTACCTTGAGGGTACGACTCATTCTAAGAATCGTATCCATTTCAAAAACTTTTTCCTGATTCTAATTTTTCTCCCAGGTCAATACGACTCCTACTCACGAGTTGTACCATCTAGATACTACTCGTAAAGATTTCGTAAGACCAAACTTTTTTAACTTCTCTAGATCTCTTCTGTATTTCTTAATCCCGCACAATGAACAAACATATTACCATATAACAAAATAAGTACAAAAACATGGGTTGCCTCCCACGTAACGCTTGATTTAAAATCATGAAACAACATGGCTAAGTTGGATACTCAGATTTCACCAACTAGCCACATGGTTGCCTCTCATGCAACACTTAATTTAATGTTGCGGCTTGACATAATTGCCTTGGTTACTCAGTCTTCACCAAGGTAAATTTCAACAGCCTCATTCACCCCTTTAATATTTTCCACATAGTGCTTCACTCTTTGCCCGTTTACCTTGAATGAGGATTCATCATCCCTCTTGAATTTTAAAGCACCATAGGTACAAACTTTTAAAACCATGTATGGACCGCACCACCTTGACCTTAATTTACCCAGAAACAAATAAAGTTTAGACTGATAAAGCAATACCTGATAGCCCTTATCAAATACTCTCTTCTCAATTTTGCGGTCATGATACAACTTCATCTTTTCTTTGTAAAGTGCTGAACTTTCATATGCCTAGAGCTGAAATTCATCCTACTCATTGATCTCATTCAACCTTGACTTGGCTGCATCCTGCCACTCTAAATTCAGCTTCTTCAACGCCCATAGTGCCTTATACTCAAGTTTAATGGGCAAGTGGCACACCTTTCCATACACTAGCTCATAAGGTGAAGCAACTATGTGGTCTTTATAATCTGTACGGTAAGCCTACAATGCATAATCTAACTTTCTTGCCCAATCAGTCCTGTTGGCATTCAAAGTCTTTGTTAAGATGGACTTGATTTCTCTATTGGAGACCTCAACTTGTCCACTATTCTGCGGATGATAAGGTGTTTCCACATTGTTTTATTCCATATTTTTCAAGAAGACTTTTGAATAGATAATTGCAAAAATATGACCCTCTGTCACTAATAATAGCTTGCGGTAAGCCAAATCGAGAAAAGATGTTCTTTCTCAAGAGTACATCAACACTTCATGCTTTATTGTTAGGAAGAGAAATTGGTTCCACCCACCTCGAAACATAATCTACTACCATAAGTATATACTTCATGACATATAAGCATACAAATGGTCCCATCCCATGAAATCTATGCCCTACACATCAAACAATTCCACTTGGAAAGTAGGAGTCACAGGAAGTTCATGTCTTCTAGATCTAGTAGTTTGTCGTTGACATTAGTCGCAAGAAGAAGTGTAGTCATGAGCATCTTTATAGATTGCTGGCCAATAATAGCCACATTGCAGAATTTTATGAGCAATGAAGGACCCTCCATGATGACCCCAACTGGCGATGAATGACAAGCCTTGAGTATGCTCATCATCTCTACCTCAGGTATACACCTATGAATGATTCCATCTGTACAAATGCAGAATAGATAAGGTTCATACCAGAAAAATTCCCTTACCTCATACATGAATTTCTTTTTTACCGGATAGGAAACATCTTCTGGAACTAGATCATTGGCCAAGTAATTTGCATAATATGCAAACCATGGAATTAGATCTTGGGATGCTGCTAATATCTGCTAGTTTGGAAAACCGTCATCAATTTCCAACCATTTTCAACCTTCTAAATAGCTTCCTCCTCTAGTTTAGACAAGTGATCTGCAACTTAATTTTCTGTGCCATTTTTGTCTTTCACCTCAAAGTCAAATTATTACAACAAGAGCACCCACCTAATAAGCCTAGGTTTCGCATCTATTTAAGACATTAGGTACCTCAATGCTGCATGATCAGTGTGCGCAATTACCTTTGTCCCAATCAAGTAAGATCTAAACTTTTCAAAGGCAAAAACCACTGCCAATAACTCTTTCTGTATCACGGTATAGTTCTTTTGAGCAGGATTTAATGCTTTACTAATATAGGAGATAGGATGAAGGATCTTTTCTTTCCATTTGCTTAGTACATCCCCTAAGGACAATCCACTAGCATCACACATAATCTCAAAGGGTAAGGACCAATTAGGAGATACAATGATTAGAGCAGTCACCAACTTCTCCTTTAGTCTTTTAAAATCCTTCTCACATACTTCATCAAAATTAAATTTTACTTCCTTCTCAAGAATCTTGAAAAGAGGACTAGCAATCTTTAAGAAATCCTTGATAAATCACCTATAAAAGCCTTCATGCCCTAGGAAGCTTTGAATTCCCTTCATAGAAATTGGGTAAGGTAATTTCTCAATCACTTCAATATTTGCTCAATCAACCTCTATGCCTCTGTTTGAAATCTTGTGCCCAAGCACAATTCCTTCTTTGACTATAAAATGGAACTTTTCCCAATTAAGTACCAAGTTGCATTCGTCACACCTTTGGAAAGCATTTGCAAAGTGCTTTAGGTAGTCTTCAAAAGAATCACCAATAACTGAGAAATCATCCATAAACACTTTGATGGTGTCTTCTACCATATTAGAGAAAATTGACATCATACATCTCTGAAATATGGATGGAGCATTGTATAGCTCAAATGGCATATGTTTGAATGCAAAAGTACTATAAGGACAAGTAAAAGTCATCTTCTCTTGGTACTTGGGTGTAATAGTGATTTTATTTTATCTGGATTACCCATCAAGAAAATAGTACCATTCTCTGCTTGCTAACTTGTCTAACATCTGGTCTATGAAGGGCATAAGAAAATGATCCTTCTGAGTCCATGCATTCAATTTTTGTAATCCATACACACTCTCTATCTAGTGACTGTCCTCATAGGCAATAGTTCATTCTTTTCATTGGCACAATAGTTATTTCACCTTTTTTCAAAACGCATTGTATGGACTGACCCACTTGCTATCAGCAATGGGATATACTATACCAACATCCAACCACTTGATTATTTACTTCTTCACCACCTCCTACATAGGAGATGAGTTGACGTCGATGTTTAATAGATGAACATAATCCAGTTTAAGTTTTATTTTATTGAGTACACAAACTAGGCAAAATACCGACAACATCTACAGTGGACCATCCAATGGCCCTATTGAATCTTTGCAATACTGAAAATAGTGTTTTTACTTCTGAATGACTTAGATCAACTACAATAATATCCAACAAAGTGTTTTTTGGTCCCAAAAATGTATATCACAAGTTAGATGGGAGGGCCTTCAACTCTAACCCCGGCGGCTCTTCAATTAAAGGACGAGCAGGTAGAGTGGTTCTATTCTTCAAATATAAATCAATCTTCTTTGGTGCTAAGTCATACGAACCCTTTCCATAAAGTGCACTTACTAGCTCTTCATACTCCTCAATACTATCAGAGTCAAAATTTATGACCATAGCTGCAAGTGTATTGAGTCAAAATTTATGACCATAGCTGTAAGTGCTTCAACACCTAGTCTCTCTTTAATAGGAACAACCGCATCAGAACCATCATCCCATAGATTAGCTAAATCAACATCATGGAATAAATCTACCTCCTTATCATACACATCAATGAAAGATATCACTCTTAACTCATGGGGTCGTCTCATTGATTTGCATACATTGAATATCACCTACTCATCAGTCAATCTCAGCATCAGATGCCCCAACTCCAAATCAATCAATGTCCTTCCTATATCCAAAAATGGCCTTCACAAAATAATTGGGACTTGAAAGTCCATTTCACAATCTAAGATCACAAAATTAGTAGTAAAAATAAAAGAAGCCACTTTCACCAATACAACATATAAGATACCCACTACTTTTTCACTGCCCTGTCTCCCATAAGTAGTCTCATGGTGGTGGGATTTGGAGCTCCCAACCCTGGTTGTTTAAAATTACAAAGGATATAAGGTTGATACTAGCACCTAAATCACATAAATCACAAGTAAAGGTGAAAGATCCAATGGTGCAAGGTATAGTGAAAGCCCCGAGATCCTCCTTCTTCTCCACTAATGATCTAGGAGCTATAGCACTACAATGATATACATATCAAATGGCTCATAGATGACTGCTCTCTTTATGGTGATCAAATCCTTCATAAATTTTTCATAGCCATGAATTTTCTCCAATGCTTCTACAAGTAGTATGTTGACTGATAGTTCTTTTAGCATGGATAAAAACTTCTAATACTTACCATCTTCTTGTTTCTTTTTTAACCTTTGTGGATAAGGAGGAAGAGGTTTTAGAAGGGGCTATAATATATGCTCTTCAACCTTTTTTGCTCCTACATCCTTCTTGCTACTGCTCTCCACATCAACAAGCTCATCATTATTCTTCTACTCATCAATAGTGGGTACAAGTGGGTCAGTAGTGCATTTACCCCTCCGAGTGGTAATGGTGGGGTAGTGACTATCATTTCTAGGATTTACCACTATATTGGTTGAACGAGTGCTAGGTTGTCTCTATTTTACAGTGGCTGATATCTGACTAAATTGTTGCCTCAACTGTTTTATTGGTGTAGCATGTGACTCAACTTTCTTGTTCAAACCTGACAAATCTGCTTAGATGTCCTTCAGACAGCTCTCTTGACTTTCTTTCCCTTTGACCAGCTTAGACAAAAGTGCCTCCATTCTGGACTCTGCATCTCGACTACCTTGTGGAGTATACTTGGCACTTTCCTCCTTATAGTCATCTTTACACCACCAATCACCATCTCTCTCTTTATTTCTGTCTTTATGCCTATCATTATAATAGCTTCGACCTTGATTCCCTTGACCTTGGGCTCAAAAATCCTCTAATATACAATTAAGATACTTTGCCTCTTCTTCAAATTCAATGTCAAATGGTCTGAAAGTAGAACCCTGTGTTGCAACTACATTCACCTTCTCTGTACTCATTGTTGCAAATTATTTTGTAAGCAACCTAATATCTATATAAAGTTGTGCAACCTCTTGAGCTACCATATCATGACCTGCTCTATAAGTATCTATTGCTTCAATAGCACATGTACCACCGCCATGTTCTGTATCTCCAGTATGCCATCCTCTATTGGTCATTGTAATGTCATCTAGCATCTTCTGTGCAGCATCTCATCGAAGACGCATAAATAGTCCTTCAAAAATAGTATCTACCATTGCTCTTAAACTATTATTCAGCGATCTATAGAAGATTTCTCAAAGATTAGACCCTCTAATTCTGTGATTTGGTACCATGCTCAGCTTCTTCTTGAATCTACCCTTGATACACAGATTCTGCAGGTAACTATCTAAAATTATAAATTTCATCCTTCAACTATAGCATCCATGTAGGAGGGAAAAATCTTATAAGAAAGTGTTTCTTCAACTCATGCCAAGTAGTGATATATCTTCTTGGAAGTTTCCCTAACCAAAGTAATGCTTTACCTGTCAAAGAAAATGGGAACAACCTCAATCTCAAGGCTTCCTGATCAACCCCAGGAGTAGTATAAGATGTGCAGATCCCAAGAAAATTAGCAAGGTGTATGTTTTCTTCATCCTTACCTACACCAGAAAATATACCCTTCAGATTCAATAATTGGATCATAGCACTAGTAATAACAAACTTTGCATGGGGGGCTAAAGTAGGAGTAACAATGGCTCATCTCATTAGACTCAATGGAACCCATATCTTCTTCATCCTCTTTATATGGATCTAAATGTTGATATGCAAGAATCAATGGCACTATGTATCTCTAAACTCGATGATCATATACCTATCTAGGCCTGACTAGTCCACCCTATTGAGCTAACTCCTCTTCTGCAGAAAATCTAGCCTTTTTGGCCTCTCTTCTTTCTCGTTCTAATAGTTGTTGCATCTGTATGTTTGGAACATTCTTTGTATCTAGTGAAGCATGCAGGAGTTCTGCGTTTGGATCTATGGGTGGGGGATCTTGAACCCCATCATGAACTTGTCCTGATATCCAACTCTGTATTTGAAGGATTCTCTCTAGCTCTGGATCGAATGGGAGTAACAGATTGCCTCTACTCCTCGTACTTGGCATACACTGGTATATGCCAACTCAAAATAAAAAATAAAAAACCTGCAAAATTCACCAATTCAATTCACTACTCAAACCATTCTCCCCAGCAATGGTGCCAAAATTTGATGTTGCCCAAAACTACACTCTAAATAGGAGTATGTTGCGGTCGATATTAAATATAATAACCCAACTAGGTTGATCTCGATCCCATAAGGAAAACATGAATAGTTACTTAACTTGATGTAATCCATGAGTAGTACAGGAAAGTAGATGGGGGGATTTTAGTATCAATCACACGTAGTAACTGAATCTTGAGTACTTTTGAGTTATAGACAATATGGACGAACGCTAGGCTTGTGTTCCCCCTGACTTCTCAACTCTATAAATTTCTCATAATCAAGCCAACTATTCTGTTATTTTGCATACAAAGTCTATAAGATAGGTATTATCAACTGCTTATTAGGTTCAAAGATAAATCTCACCCTTTACTTATTAGGTCTAAGGGTGTCGCCTTAATGCTCCTTTCTTTGACCACAGCTCACTATCACTGTTTAGGATCAAGTGATTAAATGAGACGCAGGGACTAAAAGGTAGAGGTAGAAATCTCAAATCATGATCTTAACTTCTTTTACCAATCACAAACTCCTTATTAGGGATGGATGTGAATACAGGCTATCTCAAGCTTCGGCAGCTTCTTGAGATGAATTATTGTGAAGAAGATTAAGATACATGCATAAACCCTAGAACAAATGAATTTCACATTTTTTTCATGTAGTAATCTGCTAGGGTTTCCACAACCCTAGTCAAGGAGATTAGTTGCTCATGTTTTTGCAAGAAACCATGATTATCAATGAAGAACACATATAATTAATTGCACAATAATAAGATGAATAAACTCCAAAGTCTTTAAGTGAATAAAAATCCAAAATCTCAAGAGTAATTATAAAAGTATGTAAAGTATTATAATAAAGCGTAATAATGTGTAACCTAATAAAAGATAAACCCTAGGGTATTTATAGTATCTCAAAATAACATAGAAATCCTAACAAAAATGGAAACATAAAGTTATGTCGGCTTTCAGTATGACTCGGTCTTTAATTCATACCGGTGTTATACGAGGTGTACCAGTGCTTCTCGTAGCCATTCCAATGCCTGATCTCCCAAGTCTTCAATTTTCTGTTCAGCATACAACTTCTTCATATGAGGCATAAATGTGTCTACGACTCGTGTCCTTCACTCATATCAACCTGGACTTCTATTTTTCCAAGCTTTAGACACTGGTTTGTGTATTACTTCCCTATATGAGTTGTACTAGACTTCCGACTCGTATACTTTTGAGAATTCAACTTTTGGATGGTAGCTTTGATTCTATTATGCTTACGAATTCTTTGTACGACACTATCCTAGATTACAACTTAGATGCTTGAGTCGTATCTTCCCCATACTTGGTTTTTCAAATTGGCTTTTGGTTCTGCTGCACATACGATTCAGCATATGGGTCGTATTAAATGTTTACGACTAAAGAGTTGACTCGTACCCTGATCAAAATTGTTTTTTTCAGGTTTATTTGTTCCCTTTTCATCCCAATACTATTGTAGACCTATTTTACCTACGATTTACACCAAAGTACATCATATCCAACAAAATATCCCAAGTTCATGCATAAATTTGCGGTTTTAAGCATCAAGAGTATTGTGTTTCCATGACACATCATGCTCCACACTCAATATTAAAAAATATATGTAGTATCATCATACAAGGAAATGCAGTATGTCGGTAGAGTCATCGGCCACCCTAAAATGAGAAATATAGACATATAACCAAAGTGTAGTATAAAAGGCAACCACGATCCATATCATACAACTCTACTACAAGTTCATAACACTTATCCTTGTAACAAGTAAAATATGAGGTTAGTTAATATAAGTCAATAAGGACAACAAGTCAAGTCAAACTATGACCATCAACAAAACTCCAAGTCAATAACAATGAATAAAAAATCATACAAATAAATTCCAACCTACACATGTAATAGTCAACTCAGAGTTAAGCCACAACTTGCAATTAATATGCATCCAAATTTACATAAAGAAACCACCTTTAGTAATAAAGAACATAATCTTGGTTCACTCAAGGAACCAATATAATAATCACAAATATAATCCTATCTCACTCAAAGAACTAATAAAATTACGAAAACACAATCCTTGGTTCACTTAAGGAATTGTCACACTCACTAAGTACCTGTAGATTGGATCTTATGGTCATCCACTACCTATGGCCTGCAAGGGACTAGATCTTGTCAATGTACCATATCCCAAATATCAAGTGTTTGCTAACCTTAAATCAACCACTCTCATGGAGAATTCCAAATATCGATACATTCCACAATAATGACATATATCACAATAACCACAACCACAATGATAACAGAAACAACACTTGTAAAAACAAACAAACTTTCATTTAAATTCATTATATGTGATTAATACTTAGGATATTAAATAGTATTTAACTTTCATATAGCAAGAAATATTAATAAATAGTTAACATGCACACATAACACAAATTGAGTTTAACAACATTTAAACCATCATCTACCTCAATATAAGCTTGTACCTCTCAATTAAGCTTGAGCCTTGCCTTTTCGTACAATTTTATCTTAATAGTGGTCTAAAAATATGACCACAACATATAATCAACCAAATAACCTATCAGGTCAAGGATTATAGCCTAATCCCAAACCCTAAAGCCAATTTCATGATCATTCCCCCTTGTTCTAGGATTTTTTTTTTACCATAATTCACCTTGAACCTATCAATTTCATGGTTATCTTAGTGAATAATGTCATTCAAGAGTACATTAAAGATTTAAAAATAAAACACAAAGGTTTTACACTTAATTTTACCCTTTGCACCAAAAAATTAGTTATTCAAGCTTAAGCCTTCCCCAAAATTCATAAACTATTGATTCTAATGTTAATTAAACAAATCACCAGTTAGTGAGGATGAATTATTTACCATTATGAAGAAATTTGAGAAAACTAATAAAATCGTCCAAATCATTATGCCCTAACTCTAAAAAAAATTTAGAATTATAAATCATTTTTGGAAGAATTTCTACATTATTTGCAATTTACCCCGCTATAGCAATTTGATCCCCTATAGCGGCATCAACCATTATCATGGGATTATTTCTACTATAACAAAATTCTCTATAGTGACAGGCCACCCGCTATAGTGGGAGCAGCTAGGAAAAAACTCAAAATCCTTCTAGTTTTGACTTTTGGCGACGCACCCTCAAACATGACATCCTAGACTAACGCCTTTGTAGCAAGTTCAATATTGGAAGTTATACTCAACAAAATTCACATCCAAAAAGTCATATGGATTCCTTATCGTGTTAGCTAATATAATATCAAGATAAAATTGATCAACTTTACCCAATCCATTCCCAAATTTTCCTAAACCATACCTCGCTCAGATTTTGTCCAAAGCTAGCCTAGCCTAAAATTTTTAACTTTAAATTTGGGGAACAACTTATCCCAAAATATTTGAATAATTAACTTATCCATAATGATGAAAAGGATAAAATAGATACCAATTTACCTCATTCATCCCTGAATAATCAAACATAGAAAATAAGTTAAGGAAAAAAAATACTTATATCCTCAAACAAGTGAGGGTACTTATCCCGCATGTCTGTATCATTTTATCAAGTGGCTTCTTTAACCAAAAAATGCTTCCACTAGTCCTTATAAATCAAATCACCTTTTTCCTTAATATTTAGATATCTCGATAAAGAATAGAAATTGTCTCCTCCTCATAAGTAAGATCCTTATCCAACAAAATTGAATCCTATTTGATAATATAATCATTGATAATATCTCTTAAGAATGGATACATGGAACATTGGATGGACCCCCAACAAGCTTGAAAGTAACAACAACTTGTAAGCAATTGGGCCTACAGTATCAAGAAGCTCAAACAGCCTAATATACTGAAGGTTAAGCTTGCCCTTCTTGCTAAACCTCATGACTCCATACATATAAGACATTTTTAATAGAACTTTATCACCAACCATGAATTACATACCCTTGACCTTATAGTTTACATAATCTTTTTGCCTACTCTGAGTTGCCAACAACTCAGTTTGGATGAATCTTACGTTTCCTGAGCTTTCATCACCAACTCAGTATCTAAAGGCTTCACATCACCAGTTCCAAACCATCCTATGGGTGATCTACACCTCCTCACAGAGAGTACCTTGAAATGGGCCATGTTAATGTTAAGAGTGATAGCTATTGTTGTATGAAAAATCATACAATGGAAAAAACACATCCCAAAGGCCATCAAAGTTAATCACACATGCTCCTAATATGTCCTCAAGCACTTGAATTATCCTCTCCAACTTTCCATCAGCTTGAGGATGAAATTTTATGCTAAAAGTTAGTTAGTTTCCTAACTCTTCATGCAACCTATCCCAAAATTTAGGAGTGAATTATGTACCTCTACCTAAAATAATGGAAAGGGACACGCTATATAGCCTTACTATCTTCCTAATGTATATCTTGGCTTACTTCTTAAACATAAAGTCTACACTATTCAAAATAAAATGGGATTATTTAGTTATCCTATCCACTATGACCCAAATTGAGTCATGCTTTCCCAAGGTCTTGGAATACCTACTACAAAATCTATAGCTATCTTGTCACACTTTCACTCGAGAATGGGTAACCTTTAAAGCAATCCCACAGGCCTTTGATGCTTATACTTTACCTACTAACCATTATGGCATTTAATTACATACTCCACTATGTCCCTCTTTATCCCAAACCAATAATAAAGCTACCTAAAATCACGATACATTTTGGTTGCACCTGGATGAATAAAACATCGTGAATCATGAGCTTTTGCAAGCACATTGTGAATCAAATCTCCAACTCAAGGAACACATACCCATCCTCTAAACAATAATACTCCACACATGTCAAGTGTTTCAACTGAAGTCTCTCCAAACACCACCTTGTTTTGGAGCTTATTCAATTTTACATCGTCAAACTATTTGGCTTAAATTTTATCAAGGAATGTTGATGGAAAAACCCAATCTATTTTTGAAATATCAAACTACATAAAATAAGATGCTAGAGTTTGAAAATCACTATCTAAGGGTCATCTTAACACCCTTAAACAAGCTAAACTGCCCATACTTACTATACTTTAGCTCATGCATCTACCACCATATTAGCTTTACCTGGATGATACTATATGGTCACATCATAGTCTTTAACTAATTCTATCCATCACCTCTGCCTCAAATTCAAATTTCTTTGTGTGAACACATGTTGTACGCTAAAATAGTATGCAAATACCTCACACTTGACACCATAAAGATAGTGTCTCCAAATCTTAAGCTCAAACACCATTGTTGCCAATTATAAATCATGGATTAGGTGATTCTTTTCATGGGGATTCAATTACCTCAACACATAAGCAATAATATTTTTTTTATTCATCAACACAACGCCTAAACACAAAAGATAAGTATCACAAAATACAACAAAATCCTTACTATCAACTGACAATGAAATAATAGGAGTTTTAGTCCAAAGTGTTTTGAGCTTTTGGAAGCTCTCCTTACACTTGTCCAACCATGAAAATGGTACTTCCATTTGATTCAACCTTTTTAAGTAAGTAGCGATAAAATAAAAATTCTTAACAAACCTTTGATAATAATTGGAAAGACCCGCTAAGATCCTAACCTCAAAGATAGAACTAGGTTGAACCCAGTTCATAGCCACCTCAACCTTCTGGAGGTTTAGCATCACCATCTTTTTAAGATAATATGCCCTAAGAAGCTAATTGAAGACAACAAAAACTCATATTTTGAGAACTTTGCATAAAATTGCTCCTTCTCCAAAATTTCCAAGGCAATGCAAAGATGACCTATATGTTCCTTCTTGCGCTTGGAGTAAATAAAAATGTCATAAGTTAAATCTATCGTAAAAGAATCCAAGAAAGACTTGAAAATACCGTTCATTAAGCTTATAAAGGTTGTCGATACATTGGTCACCTAAAAAACATCACTAAGAACTTGCAATATCTAAATCGAGTCCTAAAAGTTGTCTTTGGTATATCCTTAGGCCAAAGTTTCAACTAATGGTAACCCAACATTAATTAAATCTTGAAGAATATCAAAGAACCCTACAACTGGTCATCATATCATATATATCGAGAAAGGGATACTTATTCCTGATGGTAACCTTGTTAAACTATCTGTAATCAATGCATATCCTCTTACGACTATCTTTTTTGTAAAGAACAAAATTGGAGCACCCCAAGGTAAAGAACAAAAACATATAAATCCTTTATCAAGCAGTTCTTACAAGTGAATTTTAAGTTTCCTCAACTCTGCCAATGCTATTCGATAAGGAAGAAAATAAATTGGACAAGTTCCAAATCAATACAAAAATTAATATTCCTATTTGGAGACATTTCAGGCACATCCATAGAAAATACCTCCTAAAACTAAAAATTATAGGAATAGCTCAATAAAAAGGGATTCTGCACTAACATCCCAAAGATGAGCCAGGATGTTTGAGCACCCCTTTCCCGCTAGCTTTCTAGCCTAAATGAAAGATAGAATTTTCACTGGCTTAGACTTTTATACTCCCTCCCATTCAAGTTTACCTATACCAAATACTTTTAGAGTCATCATTTTTGTATTACAGTTCAAGACAACATGATATATACAACCAAGTCTTACCCAGAATAATGTAAAAATACAAGCATATCCAAAATGATCAAGTCTACCTAGGTCTGAAAAACCATAAATAACACAAAACATGCTTAATATACATAGGCCACCAACAAAAAATATCTAGACCTAACTAAATCTAATAGATACATAAGAGTAAGTGAAACTCAATTCACACAAAAAAGAAGCCATTCGGACATATATAAAAATAGTACCTATAATAACAATGTCAAATACCTCAACCTTGGTCTTGCCTAGGAAGGAATAATAGGGAGCTCTATCATCAAGATGGATAATCTCCTTAGTTGGTTATGCTCCACCCTTCCTTTTCTTACTATTATCTTTGTTTCTACCACGACTATCCTAGTTACCACCTCGTCCACCCTATGAAAGACTCTTACTATTACCACCTCTATCTCTACTAGATGAAACCACAGCCTTAGTCTGATGTTATGCCTAATTACCTTCTTAGATTAAAAGGCACTCTCTCTTAAGAGCCTTACAAAAATAATAATAACAACCACTCTAAAGAAAAGTCTTGTTGGGTGATGTGTCATGGTTTCATGGCATATTTGATGCTTAAAATGGTGAAATTATACATCTACTTAGGTTGTTTTGTTGGATATAATGTGTGTTTTGTGTATGTTAAAGGAAATTAGGTTGGAAGTGGTGCTTTATTGCAAAGAGGATGAGAAAGCTCTGAAAAATAGAAGTACTAGTTACACTACGAGTCATGTGGTTTCCTTACAACTTATAGCCAAAATTGTAGTGCTAGCGTGGAAAGATCTAAGATAAAGCTGTTAAGTATAGATTGACCATGACTTGTACGGAGTGACAACGAGTCATGGTGTGGAATCGTAATGTGATTAGCTATCAAAGTGAGTAAAGGAGCTAAGTAAAGACAGACCATGACTCATAAGGAGTGACTACGAGTTATGGTGTGAAGTCGTATGAAGAATAGTGTGTAAATTCTTAAGGATTGACATTCCACTCGTGATAAGTGAAGACCACGAGTTATAATGACTTACTGTGACTCGGGCGGATGAGTCATAATGACAACGGACTCAAGAGTCCTAAGGATGAGAAGCTACTGGAGTGATTATGATTAACATCATACAACTCGTAAGGTGACCCTATGAGGCATAACCACTGAATCCTAAAGCATCTACGACAGTAGGCAACAAGTCGTAACCAAACCTAACAACTCATTGCCAGAGGCATGGCCATTACAGACTTAAATTTTCTATTTTGTTTTAATTAGGTTTTATTTATTATTGGAGATACTATAAATACCCGAGGATTATTCCTTTGTTATGTCACATACTTTTGATATATTTTCATATACTTAGACTTCTGAATACTCAATATTTTTGTTTTTAGGTTTTTGGTTTCACAATCAATTAAAGATTTTGGATTCTATTCTTATTATTCTTATGCAATTCATTCTGTGTTCATTGATTGTTATGGATTGTTGCATAACCATGAGCGGCTAAATTCCTTAACTAGGGTTGTGAAAACCTTGGCAGATTAATAAAGTAGGAGAAATGGGAGATTCATCTAGATTACTGCGATTGCATGTATAGTAATCTTCTTTGTATTAATTGTTTTCTAAGCTAATGCAGAAGCTTGGGAATTTCCTGCATTCGAGATAATCCTCACAAGGGAGTTTGAGATTTGGAAAAGTGGATTACGATTATGATTTTGGGCTATCAACCCTCATCTAATCAACTTCAAACCCAAAAGGTAATAGTTGTAGTGGGGTCAAAGATAGGGAATAGTAAGGCTACGCCCTGAGACTCAAAAGGTGAAGGGTGAGATTTATCAATGTATTCACAAGACGATTGATAATATATAACTTGCTAGACATTGAATGTTGAGTAGTGGGATTAATGAATTGAACACGTCAATCTTACGAAGTTAGAAGCTAGGGGGAACACAGTCCTAGTATTTATCTTCTATTGTTTACAACTTAAAGCACTCAAGTTTGGTTACGTATTACTCTGACTTTAAAATCCCCCATTTACTTTTCTGCACTGCCCATGATTTCATCAAGTTTAAGACATAATTCCAAACATTCCCTGTGGGTTTGACCTGAACCTAGTTTTGGTTACTATATTTGACATTGATCGTATCATACTTCTTTTAAGGTTAGTTTTGGGTGGCATCTAATTTTGGTCCCATTTTTGGGTAATACGGCTTTGAGTTGTTGACTGAATTTATAGAATTTTGGGGTTTCTTACTTTTTATTTTCAGTGGGGTAGCCATCAGTGTGTGCCTAACACTAGGAGTCAAGAAAATCCCTTACTCTTATTGAATCTTGAACTAGAGAGATTGTTATAGCTGAATCAAATAATGACTAAGCCAATACATGAAGGAAATTTAGAAGGGGTTTGGGATAATCCATATGCAGTGCCTCCCTCTTCTCTATGTGATCCATTTAATATTGCTAATATACAGATAGAGAAGATTCTTATAGATGTATCTGAATAGAGAAGATCAGTCGAGAAGGCTCGATTGGCTTAGTAGGCAGAGCTGGATCAACTAAGATTGTTAGTTAATTGTCGAGCAATATGCAATGATAATCAAGATAGAGCACAAGGTAAAAAAGCTCAAGTAATACTAGTATATCAGTATCTACAGTCGTATAATAAAGATGAGGATATAGGATATGTTGAGCCTGCTGAAACAGGAGCCATTATTCCTTCTGCTTTCCCCCCAAATGTTATGTTTGATATCATAAGTGCAATGACCCAGCTACTAAATTTAAAAGGTGTATTGTTAAGATTACTGATAGATGATACAAATATGTATCTTGCCAACTTTGTTAGGGTTCATACTATGTATACCATTTCGAGAGTGGATCAGGAAGCATTGAGATTGAGGTTATTCCCATTCTCATTGAAAAAAGAAGAATCATTATGATTAATGGAACTTCCTAGAGGTTCAATCACGACTTGGAACAAGTTGTGTAGATAGTTTTTAAATTTTTTCTTTTCTCCACTAGGATGCTATAGCTAAAAGATGAAATCTATAACTTCAGGCAGTTGCCTACCAAATCCAAGTATGAGGCATGGTTTCAGCTCAAAAAGAACTAAAGTATAATGCCTAATCACTTAATTCCAGGGTCTAACTTGCTTGTGATATTCTATAGATACTTGATTTCTAGGGCAATGGAAGGAACAATATAAAGAGGAGCATTTATACATCTTCATTGGGATATGGTGCAGGAAATGCTAGATGAAACCTTTGTTACTAACCAAGAATAACACACTCAAGAGGCTGATAGCAATGCTGGCACACATGCCATTAGAGCTGCTAGTGACTACAGAGTTGTTGATGATTTATTAGAACAAGAAATCACACAGCTCAGAATGGATATTAGGTTGCTCACAAAATAGTTTACAATAATAAATTCCAAAAAAGTGAATGTAGCAGAGGCATAGGGGTCTACTTCCAAAGGTTATGAGTTAGATGTGGACAAGAAATCTAAGTATTTAGATCATGAATTGATGGGTTTTCAGGCAAAGAGCAAGGAAACCATGGTCAAAAATACTATAGTGACAAATATCGAGACAAAAGCAGAGAGCGAGATGGTGATTGGAGGTATAAAGATGACTATAAAGAGAAGAGTGATAAATATATTCCACTTGGTAGTTGTGATACCGAGTCAAGAATGGAAGCAATGTTGTTCAAATTGGTAAAAGGACGAGATAAGAAGTAATATGCCCCATTGTAGTGCTGTCACTTCTAGATCGTTAGTAGAGAAAACGAAGAACCCATGACCCTTTACTATTCCATGCACTATTGGGTCCTTCAACTTCACTCGGGCTTTATATAATTTTGGAGCCATCATTAATCTAATATCGCTGGTGGTTTATAAGAATTTAGGATTGGGGGAACCCAAACCAACATTAATGAGATTGTTGATGGCTGATCGCACGGTGAAATGAACTGTGGGTATTCTTTGTGGTGTTGGTGAAGGTAGACTCCTTCATATTTTTGGATGATTTTGTTATTCTTGACTGTGAGGTGGACTTCCATGTCCCTATCATCTTAGGTAGATTCTTTCTAGCAATATGTAGGGCCTCAGTTGATATAAACTAGGGTAGATAAAGTTCAGACTGAATGATGAGCAAGTAATCTTCAATGTATGCCAATCAATAAATCAGCCCAATAAGATATGGGTTGTGTCCGTAATAGACACCATTGATGTTAGTGTTGATGATATTATTGTGAATATTGAAGAGAAACTTGGAGATGAGGCATAATCAATGGTGATTATGTATTTTAATAGTGATGGTATTGAGGAATATTATGACATGTTGGGCATTATGTATAGGATAGATTCTTACACTTATGCCCTAAAAAGGCTTGATCTAGATATGAAAATAGAACCTCTCCTCCTGCTCAATTGTTAATTTAAGAGCCACCAGTCTTGAAGTTGAAGGCCCTTTCCTCTCACCTATGCTATGCATTTTTAGGGGTTGACAATACCTTAGTGGTGATTATTCTGACTATCTTAGTTAAGAGCGAGGTAGACGCATAATTATCAGTGTTGCAGAGGTTTAAGAGAGCTATAAAGAAGACCATTGTAGATATTATGCATATTTTGCCAGGTATTTGTACCCACAAGATCCAACTTAATCTAAATTGTGTTCCTAGTATTAAGCATCAACGTATGCTAAATCCTCCCATGAAGGAGGTGGTAAAGAAGAAAATTATCAAGTGATTGGATGATGGTGTAGTTTACCCCATTGTAGATATAAAGTAGGTTAGTCTTGTTCAATGCGTCCCAAAGAAAGGCAGAATTACTGTAGTGCCATATGAGAAGGATGAGTTTGTGCCAGTGAGACCCTTCACATGTTGTATAGTGTGCATGGATCATACAATGTTGAATACATGGACCCAAAATGATCATTTTCCTCTGTCCTTCATGGATCGGATGCTTGATAGACTTGTAGGCAGAGGTTAGTATTATTTCCTTGATGGGTATTAGGGTTACAATTAGATCATTATTGCTCTCGAAGATCAATAAAAGACAACTTTTACTTTCCCTTTTGGGACTTTTGCATTCAAGAGAATGTCATTTAGGTTATGCAACGCTCCCTCCACCTTTTAGAGACGCATAATGTCGATATTCTCTGACATGGTGGAAGAAACCATTGAGGTATTTATGGATGATTCTTCTATGGTTGGTGATTTTTTTGGTGAATTTTTGGTCCACTTGGACAATGCTCTTCATAGATGTGAGGAATTTAACTTGGTGCTAAATTTGGAAAAGTGTCATTTCATAGTAAAAGAAGGTATTTTTTTAGAGAACAAGATCTCAAAAGGGGCATTAAGGTAGATAAAGCAAAAATTGAAGTTATTGAGAAACTTCCATGTCTAGTCTCGGTGAAGGGTATTTAAAGTTTTTTGGTTCATGCTGGATTTTTCGCGCAGTTCATCAAGGATTTCTTGAAGATTGCAAATTCTCTAAACAAGCTTCTTGAGAAAGAGGTAAATTTTGATTTTGACGGTGCGGTTGGTATAAGCTACTATCATTGTGTCCCCTGATTGTCTCTTCCATTTGAGATCATTTGTGATTCAAGTGTTATGGCCTTAGGTGCTGTCCTAGGCCAAAGGCTAGAAAAAATCATTCACCCAATTTACTATGCCAGCAAGGCATTAAATCCTACTCAAAAGTACTGTTACCAAGCAAGAGTTGGTAGTAGTGGTTTTTACTTTTGAAAAATTTCAGTCCTATTTGATTAGGACCAAGGTCATTGTTCATACAAATCATGAAACCTTGAGATACTTAATGTCTAAGAAAGATGCAAAGTTAAGATTGATTTTTTGGGTTCTCTTGCTGTAAGAGTTTGATTTAAAGGTGAAGGACTGAAAAGGCATGGAAAATCAAATTGCAAATCACTTGTCTAACTTGAGGAAGAAGCAATGTAGAAAGTGGGGAATAGGCTTAAAATCGATGATACTTTTCCAAACGAGTAAATTTTGGTAGCATTGCCAGACCTAATTCCCTAGTTTACTGACTTTACCTATTATTTGACGAGTGATCTTATCCCAGTAGACTTGTTTTTTCAGCAGCAAAAGAGAAAAAGGTTTGATTCATAGATGCATCTTGGAGATGGAGATGATTAGTATTCTTAAGGCTTGTCATGCTTCTCCCGCTAGGGTTCACCATGAAGAAAACCTCACAACCCACAAAATCTTATAATATGGGTAATTACTGTTCTATAATCTACAAGTATTCTCATGACTTTGCACTATCTTATGACCAATGCTAGTGTCAAAGCAATATTTCATGATGCCATGAACTCTGTATGACCCCTATTTTGGAGTTGGAGTTGTTCGATATGTGGGAAGTTGACTTCATAGGTCCATATATGAGCTCTTATGGTATGAAATACATTCTAATTGTGGTTGACTATGTGTCAAAATGGGTGGAAGCGGAGTCCTCAATAACGAAGGTAAAAGTGTCACTTCCTTTCTAAAAAACCATATCTTTTTACAATTTGGCACTCCATGGGCAATTATTAGTGATGGTGGGTCACACTTCTGCAACTGTTTGTTTATGGCTCTACTCAAAAAATATGGTGTAAGGCATAAGGTGGCAACACTTTACCATAGTGGGTATGTAGAGGTATCCAATAGAAAGATTAAGTCCATATTGATGAAGACTGTGAATGCCACTAGGATTGATTGGTCAAGGAAGTTTAATAAGGCATTGTAGGCCTACCGAATATCTTTTAAGACCCCTATAGGTGTTTCTCCATATTAGCTTGTGTATGGCAAAACAATCCACTTTCCTGTTGAACTTGTATAGAAGGCATTATGGGCGTTGATGAAGCTAAATTTTAAGTTGTATGATGAAGCTAAGTTGAGATTGAGCAAGTTGAATGAGTTGGATAAATTCTGACTTTTGGCTTATGAAAGTTACTGCTCTATACAAGGAAAGTATGAAGTTGTATCATGACAAAAAAATTGAGAAAAGAGTATTTGAGCCCGATGACCTTGTCTTGTTATATAGTTCAAGATTATTTTCTGCAAAATTGAAGTCTAGATGGTATGGATCATTTATTGTAGTAAAGGTGTTCCCACATCATGCTCTAGAGATAAAATACGAAGATGAATCCCCGTTCAAGGTGAATGGGCAAAGGGTGAAGCACTATTTGGGAGATCTTGTGAAAGTGAAAGTGGTTGATGATATAGACCTTGGTGAAGTCTGAGTAACCAAGGTAATTGCATCATGCCACGACGTTAAATCAAAAAATACATGGGAGGAAACCCAAGGGGATGGTTAGTGAAATCTGAGTATCTAACACATCCACATTGTGCCGCGACATCAAATCAAGCGTTGTGTGGGAGGCAACCCATGTTTTGTACTTATTTGATTATAGGGTAACGTGTGTGTTTAGTGTGCAGGACTAGAGATTGCAGGAATAAACCAGAAAATTTTTTGGTTCTAGGAAATGTAACTCATCTCACAAGTCATAATCAGACCTCACAACTCGCGACCAAGATCCGTAAGGACCTACAGCTTGGACATATCTCAGAAGTTTCATCTCTATAGTCATCACGACTCTCAGAATAAGTCATCGTCAGTGACTACGAATTCTTACCTTGAGTCATGATTACTAGAGACTCAGTTAATTTTTCTTTCACTATCGAGGGAGTCTATGAACCATATCATTACATAATGAGTCATAGTCAAGACTCGTGATCAGGCCCTACATCGCGGGCCTTTTGGGTTGACCCAATTCGAGAGCAATGGGTTAAATAAAGAAAATTAAATCGATTGATTCCTATTCCTAATTTTGAAACCTGGTGACTCACTCTATTCCCATAACCGACTATAAAACACTCCATATTTCATTCCCTAACATCACAATCGATATTAAACACTCCCAAAGTAGGAATTTGCAAGAACTAGGACTCTATTCTTATGGCATTATTTCAAGGAACTAAAAGAATTCAATTAAGTAAATGTTCTTTGTTCAATTATTTCTCTTAGTGGTGATTCATTGTATAAAAATTTCTTTAGTTCCTTGATTAAAATACGTGCATAACAGAAACCTTGAGCCCTGTTCTTTAAACAAATTTGTAAAGTAATGAATTAATAGGAGTAAAAACGTAATTTGTGCTAAATGATTATTGGGGGATGAATTAGGAGTTATTGAGGTTCTTTAAATGTACATTGTTGGAATGGAATTATGAATCAAAATTAACTACTCTAAACACCCATGTTACAATGGCTAAGAGACTCGTTACAAATCGTAGAGTCACCTAATGAGTTCTTATGTGACTTGTAATAACTGGTAACATGGTTGATTAAAAGAGTGTGGGTTTTGTTAACATTATATCTCATCTCAATGAGTCGTAGTCATGATATACGACTCGTAGTCAGGAATAATAATGACTGGAAAAGGTATTGCACCAGGAAAGTATTTTTGGTCAGATAACGAGTGTTGGTAATGAGTTGTAGTGTAACATTATGACTCGCTAGAAAGACTCATTACCTAACCAATAAATGTTGATTAAGCATCATTCCACCCTACGAGTCTTCAAATGATTTGTAACCTATGGTAATGACTCGTACCTTGAGCCGTAGGGTGCCCAGATCCTGCTACATTGTTACCAAATTGCTTGTTTTTCTTTTCTTTTCTTAGAACTTACTAATGGGAACGGCTCCAAAAGATGATTTGATGAAAAATCAAACCCCGAAAAATCCTACCTTCAATACTAATCTTCAGCTTATTAATGTGGATACTAATAAATCAAGATGCTCAGTCAAGGAATACCCATTGGCGGGGTAGGTGGATCTAAGTGAGAAACGACCTCAAGGTTCGAAAGCAACCTCGGGGGAGGTCACACAACCCAGGAAAGGGCCTAGGATGAACAATCCAAGAAAATCACTATCTCACTCACTATCCTTGTCTGACGAAGATGGTAAAGATGATGACGATAAGGAGTCTGGTACCAAGGAGAAGAATGTTGAGGGGAATGAAGGGTCTGAATCTAAAGAAGAGAGTGAGAGTGATACCCCCATTGAAAGGCATCCACTGTAACCACCTCCTACTCTACTATCCATAGAGCTTGCTCTGGTGGCCATCATTGAACAGTAGTGTTACCTTGGAATGTAGGCCGTATAGAATAAAGGTATTGCCATAAACCCTTCCACGGGCAATCCACAGAAAAGGAACCATTTAGAGCAAAAGATGACAACCACAGGTATATCTGTGATGCCCAAATTTGATACATAATTTAGGAAATACCACTTTGTGTGGATGACCACATCCCCTGGCTATTTTAGTCCTGCATTAGTATGTGTGTTTTATGCAATATACCAGATAGAGCTCAAAAGTTTATATCCATAGAGGAAGTTGTGGAAGGGTAACCTGTTGATTATTGTAACGATTAGAGGTGTTCAGGTGAACATTTCCACTAGGACCATTTCCAGAATACTACATGGGCTAGAGTTTCAGCCACTGATAAATACGTTCGAGATTGAATTTTGCATGAAAGAGATGCAGAAGATAAAGATAAAACAAATTAGCATAGAAGAAAACTTAATTCACTTTCAATTGATGGCAAGTCTTATTAGTTTCAGCAAAAAGAAGGCTAGTTGGGTAGTTGATGGACCAAGAATTAACTCGCAGCCAAATTACAAAGAGTACCCTAAATTTTATGGCAATAGCATGGTTGACAATTGTGTGGCATAGGTTGTTTCCTACATATGGTGACAATGTACTCATTCCAGACCGCGCGACCTTGATAGTTGGTATTATGGAAGGTTATGAACTAAATGTAGCTCAGTTGATTTTCAGATAGATCCACAATTAAGCAGTGGGAATTGAAACAGGTATGGTATTCCCTTATTTATTTATATAGATATTTATAGATACGGGAATGCTAGAAATTCAAGATGTTGATTAGTTCATCCGATCGAGGAACACTACATATTTGGGGTTGATTTGTGACACTGCAAACCCTATGCTCAATGTGACACTAGGGTTCACCGACATAGGTGATGCCCCTACTAAGACGACATAGTCTGAGCCTCAGGCTTCAGATATAATAGGGACTTCCCAGATGCTGACACCACCTACTGCAGAACCAAGACCATTTACGTTGGTTATGCTTTAGTACCAAAATTGTTCCTAGTTGAGGTACAAAAGAGATTGGGTACTGTAGAGGCAAAGGTGAAATTGATTAAGCAGGGAGTTAATCCATGGGTAGATAGATGGATCTGAGATTAGATGTGGAATACATAGACCCAATTTGATGAATTTAAGCAGTAGAACAGCTTGTAGCTTAGGCGTACCCAGTCCCCAAATTTAGCAGGTGTAAAGGCTGAGTTGGTCAAGCTCTAGAAGAAAGTTGAGGAGCTGCATAATAGACCATTCGCATCAATGCCCATTATAAAAGAGATCTCGATAGAGAAGGAGATACCAGATATTTGTTCTAAACCAGACGTCATGACAAATGTTGATGCTGGTGAAAGAGGTAGGAAGAAGAGAAAACATTGGAAAGGAACAAAGGAGGAAAAAATTGAGGCTGCAAAATAAGAGAGTATTCAAAGTAAGAGGGACCGACAGACTAGGGTCCATGAGATAGCGACAGCCCAAGTTAGCGATGCTGCAAATCTGAGTGGTAGCACCGCTTCGCCGCCAGAGACATAATTGAGCACACTAACCATAGTCATCTCCACTATTGATGTGAGCGTCCCAGCCTCCACTCGGACAACTAATGTTGAGAGTGGGGCTCGCCTATCATGAGGTCCCTCATGCTGACACTGCATGAGCCGATACCTATTCTACCCAGATATGTCTTCTCCCCTTGTTTTTAGCTTATATATACACTGGGTACATTATAAATGCATTTGATTAGGGGTGGGGGTGTACCGCTTAAACGCTGTGGGTTGTTGTTGTCATGTTTATTTTCCTATCGACTGCAGTTTGAATAAATAATCGACATGTCTAGTTTAAATATGTGTGTTGTTTTATGTTAGTGTTTTGTGATGTCTAATTAGAAAGAAAATATGTACCTAAGGAAGTTTACGAGTTTTGAATTATTGTGCTAAAATTGTTTTGAATTTATTTGAGAAAGTGATTGAATTTGGTAGAGAAAATGATACCCCTCCTAAAATTTTGACAATTGTGTGATATGTGTATGTGCGTGACCATTGTGAATATAGTAATGGCATTAGAATTAGGAACGTAATAACTATGGTGAATAATTGCATGAACTGGATAGACAGTGACTAGCAATGTGACCCTGTACAATGTTGTGTGAGGTGTTACCTAAATCCCTGTGTGTATGGAATTAAGTACTTGCTCAGTTGGTCTTTCCTAGGTTGTAAGGTAGTCGATTAGGAAATGATGATAGGTTATTTTTTAAAATAGTCCACTTAACCTAAATAAACCAGCCAATGAGAATGAGAATCCTATGATCGAAATTTTTGAGCCTTAACTAACTAATTTTTTTGTTTACACCAACTCACCTTCCCATTTTAAATTGCAATGAACCTATTTTGGCCTTGGTCCCCCTTGTACATTGTGCACCTCAACTCAGACAAATTGCCTAAGTTGAGGGTGAATATTATAGGGGTGCATAAAGAATCTTGGGTATGAAGAAGGGGTGTAAATAGAAAATAAAGTAGGGTTGGGTGTGGTAGAAAAAAGTAAAAATAAAAAGAAAATAAAATTGTGAAAAATGAGAAAAAGAAAGAATAAAGGACCACACCAACCTAAATGAGTATAAAAAGAATAAAAAGGGAAAAATAAGGGCGGGTTGAAAGAAAAGTGGAAAATAAGTGGACCCCAAAGTAATTGTAGTGCCAATGAGGCTTAGTCACTAAAAATTTCCAAATATATCATACCATCCCCAATCCTACATTACAAGCCAAATGAAGCCCTATATTGATCCTAACCCAATTGTCTGAAAACTAAGCCAAAGAAAATAAGGGCAAGCGTATGACATTCTGTACACACTATGGAACTTCTTTGAGAGTGAGAGCCTTTTAATCATCCGGGAATTACTTTGTTTGATCTTGCTGAGTAATATGCACTTATTTGTCAGTGAGAGTGCAGAGGTTGTGTTGTTAGATTGCTTATTTGTCCGGTAAATGTACTTTGTATATTCCCAGTTGTTCGTTGCTAATATAATTCCATCATTTGATGCCTGTGTGTCACATTGTTGTACTAAATCAATATATAGTTGAGTTTCAAAAATTAAAAATAGGACGGGGCAACATGTCTTGAGCATGGATTGATAGATCGACTGACAAAGGTATCTTAGTATCTTCCCAGTTACGCATCATTTGTGTTTTTGTTGTGTGTTTTTTCCTAAGGGAATACAAATGTTCTAAGTTGAGGGTTTTAATTTCTCATGGTTTCATGGCATATTCAATGCATATAATGGTGAAATTATGCATCTACTTAGGTTGCTTTGTTGGAAAGGATGTGTGTTTTGTGTATGATATAGGCAAGTTAGGTTGGAATTTGTGCTTGACTGCAAAGAGGATCAAAAAGCTTTGAAAATGGAAGTATTGGTCAGACAACGAGTCGTGTGGTCACCTTAAGACTCATAGCCAAAATCATAGCACTAACAGTGGTATGATCTAAGCTGAAGACATTGAGTATAGAATGACCACGATTCATAAAGAGTGACTTCGAGTCATGGTGTGCAACCATAATGTGAACAGAGGTCATAACTGAGTAAAGAAGTTAGGTAAAGACTTTTCATGATTCTTAAGGAGTGACTATGAGTCATGGTATGAAGCCTTACAGAGAACAGCGAGTAAATTACTGAGGATTGATGCTCCAGCGGTGACTAGTGAAGACCATGAGTCGTACTGATTGACTACAACTCATGGTAAGGAGTTATAATAATAACAGACTCAAGTATCCTAAATATGGGAAGCTACTAGAGCGACTATTACTAGTAGCTTATGACTCATAAGGTGACCTATGAGTCACAACCACTGAAGCCTAAAGAGACCTACGATTACAGGCAAACAGCCGTAACCAGACCTAACTACTCGTTGCCAGAGGTGTGACCACTGCCGTCTTAATTTTACTATTTTGATTTAATTGGATTTTCTTTGTTATTTTGAGATACTATAAATACCTGAGAGTTATTCCTTTGTTATGTTACGTGCTTTTGATATATTTTCACATACTTTGACTTCTTGATACTTAACATTTTTGTTCTTGGGTTTTTGGTTTCGTCATCAATTGAAGATTTTGGATTGTTTTCTTATCATTCTTGTGTAATTCATTTTATGTCTTCAGTGATTGTTGCATAACCATCAGTGGATAAATTCCTTAACTAGGGTTGTGGGAACCCTGACGGATTAACAAAGTAGGAGAAGTGGGAGATTCATCTTGATTACTACGAAGCATGTATTGTAATCTTCTTTATATTAATTGTTTTGTAATCTACTGTAGAAGCTTGGAAATTGCATGTATTCGAGATCATCCTCACAAGGGAGCTCGAGATTGGGAAAAGGGCATTATGATAGTTTTTCGAGGCTATCCACCCTCGTCTAATCCACTTGAGATCCAAATGGTGATAATTGTACTAGGGTCAAGGACAAGGGATAGTAAGGAAACACTCTGAGACTCAAAATTTGAAGGGAGAGATTTATCAACGCATTCACAAGATAGTTGACAATACATAACTTGTTAGACTTTGCATGTTGAGTAGTGGGATAGAAGAATTGAACACAAGAATATTACAGAGTTAGAAGCCATGGGGAACACAGTTCTAGTGTTCGTGTTGAAACCTTAGTGGTTGTACCACACAGTGAAGGACCAGGTCCCTCAAAGTCAATCACAGGCAAAAATATAGCTAAGCAACCAGGAACACAATACAGTGCAGGAAAAGTAAAGTACATAAGATTTAACTTGGAAGCCCTATTGCTCAAGGAAGTTATTACAAGCCGGAGGAGCATAGAGTTAGGTTCATTAGAGTTTATAATTAAGAGTTTTATTATAGTGAAGTTTTGGGTGTTTGTAAGGACAAGCCATGGTTTCTCATAGATCTTGGGATCAAACACTCTCTCTAACAATACCTTTTATGTTTTCAGGCTTCCAATCCTTCTTTCTTTAGATATGTCTTTCTTTTATTCCTCTTTTTTCATTTTTTTAGGCTCATTGCTAGGCTCTTTCTTTTCACCAGTTTTTATCTTCTTGGGGTCCCTTAGAGACTTTCTTTTTTATTAAAATAATATGTTTGTTCTTCTTTATACATGGCTACAAGAATTTTGAACTGAAGGACCTGGTCCTCTCATCAATAGCAACAACATCTAAATCAATGTCCTCCCCTCCTTCAAGCTCTACAACATCAATATTTTTTTTCTTCTACTCCAGTAGTTTTCTTTAGCTTTATTCTTTTTATGGTTGAAGACTTATTTTCCTTCATAGCACCTTCTAGCAATTTCATTTCAGACCCGCTAGTAGAATAGGATCTTTTAACTTGTACACTAGTGTCAATCATTTTCCCTTTTCCTTTACTATCCTTCAGTTTCTTCATTTTCTAAATCAGAGGTTGTTCATCCTCATCCTCTTCATATTTCTTACCTGGAGGTAATATAAATTCCCTATCCTTTGTCAAATCATTCTTTTCTTCTGTTGTTTGCTCCTCTACATATACTGAACTTTCATTGGGATCATTTGCAAGTAAGAGTAAATTCTCAGCTTTCCAATTTATGTTGCTGACTAGATCAGATTTCTTTACATGAATCTCTTTATCACAAAGTTAGGAAAAAATATGGTTTGACTCAGAACAAGTAGGGGAACCAGGTACTGATAAATTTTCTAGATTTTTAGTACTTTCTGATTCTTCAGAGTGGATAGATATTTATGGAATATTCGAGGATTTTGGTTCTTCTGAGAAAGGGGAAATTTATAATTGAGAAGTTTTATGTTCAATTGGTGAGTCAGATCCATGATTTAAGTCAACTTTTAAAACTTACAAAGCGAGATCTGTAATGGATGCATGATTTTTTGACAGAAATGGTTTCACTTGGGATTTCTAGAATTTCAGGAGAAGTTATGGTGGATAAAACACTTTGTGGAACTTGAGGATGATCACAGGATAACTCTTTAATGGGGTTTGAAGAAAATAAAGTTTTAGACATTTTAAATTTTTGAGAAAGAAAAGGAAAGGACTGGTTTAGATTAATGAAAAATAATTTAGAATTAAGTTCTAAGTTAATTGAGAGGAGAATGAAATCAAAGGACTTGAATTCATAATTAAGTAGGTGACCATTTGTCCTGATGACAGCGACATGACTCTTTATATTTGATTTGAATTGACAGCTTTTGTTTATATAGGAAAGGACATATGGCCTTTTTAAACAAATATTTAATGAATTTTTAAGGCACATTTTTGGTACTAACTTGAGAGATGGGACCAGGTCCCTCTCTTTTTGACTGAATTCTATACTTGTGTTTCCTTTAACTATTCTTCTCCTAAGTTGTTCCCATGGGTCTATACCTGCAAATGTGTGGAACTAAGTTAGATTAGCATTCCCCTACTTTATCATGGATACCTATCTCCTTAACATAGCCAATTTTAAGGAGTGACATTAACATAAATGTTAGGTCAGGATATTTTGAACAAGCTCAGTCTCAACTTTCTTTTTTAGAATAGGTCTGATGACTAGGTCCCACACTTTACTTCACTCATAATACCTCAAGTTCCTTCTTCTAGGATAAATTCCTATAGGGCTAGTTCCTGTGAAATCAACTATTTCAAAATGAGACACTTCCACCTTGATGTGTAAGTGTCTTGAGCATCAGAATCCAGTCAGATCTTTCAATATTAAGCTTAGAACACATATTATCAACATCCATTCCTGACTGCAATTCCCTTTCTCATACTTGGAACCATGATCATTTGTTGGATTTAGGAACCCACTTGAGCTTGAGTTACCAGTAGGACAATGGTGTGATCAAATCTTTCTTGACCCATCTAGGTAGAGATTTCCTTTTTACCTTTTTCAAGAGTTTGGAACCCTTAGGATATGAATTCCCTTACTGAATGTATTCAGTACAGATTATTTTAGATTTAAGCCAATACTGACATCTTTTTTTTCAAGTGCCAATCTCTTCCACATTGAGTACATAAAGGATTGTGAACCTTGTTTCTGGCATCGTGAACAGTTTTTCCTTTTGACCCAAGAATTGTGATTCTTCTTGATAACCAAGACCCTTGACATTATTTGCACCTTGACTGGGTAAGTTAGAATAGATCTGTGAAAATACAGTCCATTTAAGAGATTTTTTAAGCTCTTCTTTCAAATGGACCATGTCCCTTTATAACTCTTTATTTTGGTGAAGTGTAGACTTAAGGTGTTTTTGAGAATCCCTCAACCTTTCCTCAAGCTCTTGATTTTAAAATTTTTCTTCCCAAGCAATTTTCTCAGTAGTCAGTTCATATACAAAGTCAATCAAGACACTAGCAAGCTTTTTTATCTTCCTATCAGAGTAGTTATCTAGGTTATCCTTAATGTCAAAAAGAGTTACCTATTTTTCTTCTTTACCTTCTGTGTTGGCCATAAAGGAAAACAAGGAATCATAGAAAATTGGAATATCTTCTACTACTGATATAGATACATCTCCAGGCTTCTCATCTCCACCAGATTCACTAGAAGAATCTCCCCATGCTGCCAGAGCTTTCTTTACTATACAATAAATTGTAGCCTTCCTTCTTGAATTTTCAGGGACCTGGTCCCTACTCTTTCCTTTGTCACCTCCGGTCTTGAGGTATTCCTGGTAATCCGATTTGTGAATTGGAAAGTCCTTAATGAAATGCTCAGGACTTCCACATTTGTGACACACCTCAGCATTGCTCCCCCTTTTACTGCTACTTTCTTTTCTTTTGAACTGACACTCTTTTCATGGCTCTAATAATTCTATTTGCCAAAAAGGTAAAATTAGTATCTTATTCACCTAAATCATGTTTTAAAACCTTCAATGCCAGAGATTTTTTTTTTAACTTCATATTTCTTCAGCCCTTGCTGCTTTTTAGCTCTTGGGTTTTTAAATTTCCAATCAATTCATCCATAGTGAGGGTATTCAGGTTTCTTGCTTTAGTTATGGCATCCACTTTGGATTCCCAGGACTTAGGAAGAACACTAAGAATCTTTCTCACCTTCTTACATAATGGAATCACTTCTCCCAAGCAGTGAAGCTCATTTATGATACAAGTGAATCTTGTATGCATTTCTTGGATTATTTCCCTTCTTTCATGGTGAAGGTTACATACTTAGTAGTCAATATGTCTACTTTTGAGTCCCTTACATCAGTGGTACCTTTATGAGTAGCCCTCAATTAATCCCAGATCTCCTTGGCACCTTCACAAGCTAAGATCCTATTATATTCATCAAGTCCAATACTATACACTAGCAAATTCTTGTCCTTGTAGTTTTTCTTAATTTTCTTTCTATCTTCATTATTGAACTCCCTCCTGCTTTTGGAAACCATTCTTTTAACTTATCCTTCTTTGACTTTTCTAACTGGAACATGAGGACTATCAAGAATTATGTCCATCAGTTCACTATCCTTAGCCATAATAAAGTCAAATATTCTGGTCTTCCACCACTTGTAGTACTGCCTATTAAAGCTAGGTGGCCTAGTGATAAATTTTCCTTCTTCCAGGTTAGGTAGAGTAGCCATGTTAACTAAATCACTCTAGGTGTGAACCTTTTAGAGTGTTCTAGATCTGATACCAATTGTTAAAATCTTGAGGGTTGCACCATAATGAGGGACCAGGTCACTCAATGTCAACCATAGGCAAAAATACAGTTAAGTAACCAGGAACACAATACAGTGCAGAAAGAGTAAATTTAACATGGAAACCCCCTTGATCAAGGGAGGAAAAACCACAATTTGCCCTCACAAGCACCTAAAACTTTACTATAATCACACTCTTGATTACAGACTCCAATGAAGCTAACTCTAGCTTCCTCCAGCTTGTAATAACTCTACTGCAAACTTACCTTGATAACTCTACCAACACTCCCTCAAAACTGATTAACTCTAATCAGTATCCAAACTTAGGTAACTCTGCCTAAGCACTCTCTAAGCAAAGAAAACAAAAGAACATTACTCTTATAGATCGAGTAATTTAATTATAAATCAAGTTTCACTCATGAACACTCACTCTTTTAGCTTACTGAACAAACAAGAACATGAGCAATACTTGAGCAATGTTGAATCTGGAGTTTTTGCCTCTTTCTCTCTTTAAATCTCAGATTTTGAATACACAAAAACCACTCGATAAAGAAGCATCATTTTCTTTTTATAGTGGAGTAATAATTAGGGTTAAAATATAATTGGACCAAGTGTCCTACGTAGTACAAGCATCACCTGCACCATTTGTTACATAAGAGGAAAAAGTTGTGCAGACGTGTGCTAGCTGCACTGTACCCTTGGACATCCAGGGACCTGGTCCCTTGAAGTCAGTTGCTCATCATCAAAACAAGATACAATAGTTTGTCTTATATTATTTACAACCTAAAGCACTCTCATTCAGTTACGTATTACTGTGACTTTCAAATCCCCTCATTTACTTTTCTACATTGCTCATGATTTAATCAATTATAAGATATAATTCCATATATCGGGTTCGACCCCAACCTGGTTTGGGTTACTATATTTAAAATTGATCGCAACATACTTCTTGGGAGGTTAATTTTTGGAGACATCATTGAGCAAAAAACAAGCAGCCACTTGGCCTTTAGCAACTAAGGGTTGTTGAATAGACCTGAATAATCACCTGTAAAGGCTAGCAAAGTTGACTAAATAGGGAGAGCTAAATAAACCTTATGGCCATGTCCCCTGAAATAAGACCCATTGAAGTTTCATGCTTTTTAGGACTTTTTGGCTAATTCTTTACCCTAACCATCCTTCTAAACTTCTTCAAGGTTTTTTTGCATAGTCAAATACATCATTGAAGATCTTTCCAATAGAACTCATATGAACAGCCAAAACCTAAAGATCAATATTCAAATCTTGAACATATAACTCAATTCTTTCCTCTTCATTGCCCAATAGTTGGGTAGAATAGACACATAAAATATGGAACTTGGCCTCATAGATGGTAATTGACATGCTACCTTATTCAAGTACTAAAAGTTCATTCTTCTAGTGGTTGAAACTGGTACGAGGCATATACTTCTCAAAAAATAGTGCAGGAAATTGAGCCCAAGTCAATGGAGGCAAACTGGTGATTGAAGCTCTATATAGTCTCTTCACCACTGCTTGGCATCCCCTTAAAGTTGGAAATTCATAGAATCAACACCATACTATTGCACAATCATCAACTCATAAAGCCTCTCATAGTAGTCAATGATAAACTATAATGCATCCTCATTGTTAGTACAATGAAATGAAGGAGATTTAATTTTTAAAAACTTGGTCAACAATAAAGGCTCGGTCCTAGTCATGATGGGGCCTAACATAGGATAGAAAATTGCATCATTTCTCGATGCCTCATCCATCCTGGGAGATAAAGTGGAAGTAGGATGAGCCCTAGAACCTGGATAATTGACATAGTAGGCGTGGATCCAATACCAACCAGCCTATTCAAAAAAGCCAAGACCTGTTGAATAACCTCAGAAGATGACGAAGGAAGGGTTGCACCTCAAGTTGGTGCTACTATCTCCGATCCCAAACCTCATATACTGTCTCAACCTTCTCAAAATAATCCATAGGTAGGAGAGGTGATACTAAATTTTAATGATCCTAGTTAGCTTCTACTTGAGTTTCACCCCTGAAGGGTATTGCTTTTTCTCTTCCCCATCCCTTAACCCAACTTCTTCATTATCCCCAAATAGTCGATTCAATAATTGGAGCTACTGGTCCTACTCTATTATGTATAGATTTCACCATTTGTAGATAAAAGAATAAAAAAAGGTCAGATAGCAATTGGAATCAACTTATAACAGGAAAGAAGAAAGAAAGGATAGATTTTTAAGGTACTATAGCCTCTCAAATAAAAGTATACACGTACGTCTCTATACTATTCTGTAAGAATTTACTAGACTCATTTTGGTAAGATGATATCAACAAACCTAGAGCCCTGATACCAACTTTGTCACAATCTAATCCTATCGTGAGTGGAACCCATACTAATCCCTTGGTGGGAGATCTAGCTAGCCTTAATTACATATCAATACTTAGCCAAAAATAGAAAGCTAAACCATTCGTATTGATAAAAACCAATAATCCATATTTAAATGAAGATTTAAGGTAACATGATGAGGAAATAAAATCATCTCTAGAACTTGAAAGTCATCATACCAAAACTCTAATAAATATCAAAAGGTGGAGATGTAACCCTAAAAATTAATATAATGTTTGATTATGAAACAAATCGGCCAGAAAATAGTAGATGAACCCATGGTAGCCTAAAAAATATAGCCCACTCTTATGTTTGGATACAGTCTGAATCACAGCTGAAGTCTCAAAAGAAATGTTAAACTATGCATTTCACTCAATAAAATGAAGAGCATATGTAGTATCAGCACACAAGAAACAATGGTGTATCGGTAGGGTCATATGCTAATCTAAAATGAGAAATATGGACATATTACTAAAATGTAGTACATAAAAGACAACCATGATCCCTATAATACAACTCTACTCCAAGTTCATGACACTTAGTCATGTAACAAGTAAAACATGAGGTTCAATCAACATAAGGCAACAAGGATAACAAGTCAAGTCAAACTATAACCACTAACAAAACTCCAAGTCAACAACCATGACCCAACAATTATACAAATCATGTCCTAACTACACATGTAATAGTCATAGTCAATACAGAGTTAAGTCACAGCTTACAATTAATATGCATCCTAGTTTACATAAATGAACCACCTTTAACATTTAAGAACATAAACACGGTTCACTCAAGAAACCAACATAATAATGACAAACAAAAGCCTGGTTCACTCAAGATACCAATAAAATCAAAAAATATTTAATCCTTAGTTCACTCAAGGAATAATCACACTAACCAAATGAAAATACTAAGGATTATGTCATTTAAATTTCATTTTGACCCTCGATTTAAAAAATTATGATTTAAATTTCGGAGGTCAACTTTATAAAAACATCTTTTAAAAAATCTGATATCACCATTAGAGTTTAGAGAATCAAATTTGATAGGGTAGCATAGTTCAATTGTATTCACGGAATTCAGGATGAACTCAAAGGGCCCGCAGGGACTTAGAACGATCCAAAAATCCTAGCTGGTGCACTCGTGATTACAAATTAATATTGCGATAGCGATAGGACCAGCAATTAGGATGTTGCAATCGTGACCCTTGTCCGCGATAATGATACACCTAACAGACGAGATACCATGATCGTAACCCGTGGTTCACAATCACTATTCCTGAGTATAAATATCCATAATTCATTATTTATCACCATTTTTTGAGACTTGGAGCTAATACTTTCATCAGTTTCAACAACTTTATCCATTTCTAAGCTGGGTAAGATCCATTACACTCATTTCAACTAATATCTTCTATCTTTAATGTTAAATTCTTGTTTTAATTTGAATTTGAAAGTGGAAGTTATGGATTTTGGCCTAGAAGGCCCAAAATGGTATTTCTTTGAACTAACCCTTGATTCAATACCTTTTCACTTGAATAATATTTCTAATCCTATAATTACAAGTTCTTCCTCAATTTTATCTCCAAAACAACTTCAAATCTTGATTTTAAAAAGGATTTCAAAGATTTTACCCGTTAAAGTTTAAAATTGGTTTTTCTTCAAATTAAATCTTATTTTTAACTCATTTTTGCTTGTGTTTTCATCTGTAGACTCCTAAAAACATGGGAAACATATTTTTGAAAAAAAGTTATGATTTTTCCCTTCTTTTTTAAAAATCCATTTTGTGGGCCCATTTTGACCCCGACTTAAAACTAGGCAATATGTGTGTCATTGACTTTTTTTGATGTGTAGATTCTATATTTTGATGTTTTAGTTGATTTTTTATCCGTTAATAAGGTGTAAGGCTTTGGAATTGAAGTATAGTAGATTATTTTCGGCATTGAAGGTAGGTTATGGCTTAACTCTTTAAGACTGGGCTGGGTAGTTAATTTATATGCAAAAGCATGTTAAGGGTAGGAACTAATCATGAAAAATATCTATCTTATTATGTTGTACTCGCGCAGGGCCTATATGTGATATTATGTGGTAGATATGATATATTATGTGCTACGTGTGATCGTGTGGGGTCCTGGTGATATTGATAGCCTATATACAAGAGAAAAATTATGTTTTATTGATGAAAAATATATTGTGGTTCCAAATGTGTATTGTGATGTATTCATACTCTATTAGATATGAATCATGTGGAAATTCATAAATGGTTGAAAATATTGAATGTATATTTGGATCACGTGATAGACATATTGGTTGGTTGTGGAAGTAATTATTGTGGTTGGTTCTGATCATTACATCCTTATATCATACACATTCATGTAACAAATAGTACAATTATGGAAATATCAAGAAATACTGGCAATACTTTTTCATAAAAACTCCCCCTGAGGGATGTATCGGGGAGGAGATATTGTAATATCTTATATAAACCATTCCGAAGGATATGTCGATGAGGATATATGATATATGTATTGTATATGGGGTTATGAGTCCCCCATGGGTCCTACATTATAACGCCTGGATTCTTAGAATCTAAATGCTACACAGTGCTTATGATCCCGAGGGACCACAAACTAACCCATCACTGATATCTATACCTGTATACTACAATTTATGAAATAATAATACGGCAAACATGCACAATAGGCCATAAGGTTCAACTAAAATAATATAACATCCATATGGGCAAAAAATACCTAAAACTGAAAACTGAATCTGAAAGCTAAATCTGAGCGTAAATCCAAAAGCCTCTAAGTACTGTCTAAAATAAGGAGTTGAAGGAACATGTCTCCAACTAACTCCGTAAAACTGAACTGAAGAAATAAATGAATAAATCAAATAATGTCGTCCTCAAATAGAGAGGACTCACTGCAACTCTGTATGCTGAATGCGACTGCTACTGCTGGTCTAGGACTAGTGCCTCTGAACCTATGGTGTAACATGAAAAGAAAGCACCATAGCGCAAATGCATTAGTACAACTGGAGTACTGAGTATATAAGTGAGGTAGGGTAATGCAAAGGGTTTACATGCATGAAAATACTACTGACTGACTGATATGAACGTAAGAGTGTAAACATACATACATAGTAATTAAGATCGTAAATACATAATGGCTAAATCTGTACGCTAATACATGGCTGGGATCGTAGTTCTGATAACATGGATGACTGTATCTGACAGCCCTGAATCTGGTTGAACTCTTTGATTTCCATGCTATAATTGAATTTGACTGTATCTAACAGTCCTGGTATACTGATATCTAAAGAACTGTATGTGTTCTTTTATTGAGACTGATACTGAAACTATGGGAGGTAGTTGTTTAACCGACATGCCTCATGTATACCATTAGGGCTAAGCTTGGGTCCAATCTCTGCCCCAACAAGAGGGGTGTAAATATCACGCCACTGGTAAGGATAGTTGTGAGTGACCCTTATCTGGCAGGTACTCAAAGTGAGAACAGTGGGACCCTAAACTGATAGGTTAAGCCACTCATCAACCCTAATCTGACAGGCTAAAATATCTCAACCTACGCTGGCTACGTAGTTCTGGAACACAAGGATGACTACTAAGAATAATACCCTAAACTGGTAGGTGAGTCCCCATCCTTGGGTTCACTTGGTGCTAACTTCTACTCCCATCTAAAGAGACTAAACATGATTTAAATGACTGTACATGGACAGATTAACTGACTTCCATTGACTGATGGAGCAGTACTATTATTTGAGAGTTAACTGAGATCATGAGATTTCTGAGGTTTCCTGAGTCATAAAACTGACTGAGTTCTATAGATTATAGCTTGATTAAGATTACCGTGACAACATAACATGGCTCTAGGCACACAACTATATTTTTCAGGTATGAATACCCCCAGGACTCAATAGAAGAAAACTGACACACATGACCTGACTTGATCACAAGATTTAAGTCCACAATTCATAATATCATAAGTAGGGGATAGTGTGCTTTATGGGTTTATTCGACATCTCAACATGGATATCTTTCATATACATAATTCATATCTCCATCATCATACATTCTTCATGACACCACCATGAAATACATAAATAGCATGGAAATTCATATTAAAGTGTATAGCTAACATGGACTTGTTATTTAGATAGCATGGAATCATGTACATAGGAATTTCTAGCATCCTAGGCATTTTATCAAACACCTTACATGCATTCTCTAAGGCATAGCTAGATTTCATACTTGCATTATATCAAACCACCCAAAATTCATGATTTTCAACCAGCAACCACATATATTCCATAAAAACATTCTTAGATATCATCTTGAAACTTAAACAACAATCGTTTATATGTACATACTCATATCACCACAAAAAGTTTACAAAATAATATTTAAAACATAGTTTTTTAGCTCTATGAATGGATTGGATCCATAGATGAACAATAAGCATACCTTAGAAAGGAAACCTTGATAATTTGCTGGAGAGTTCTTGGATTTGGGAAACGTAATTCTCAATTATCTTAGAAAAAGGCTTGAATCTTGCTTTTGAGAGATGAGTTTGATGGAAACCCTCATCTTGTGGTTGAGAGCATAAGAGACGGTTTTTAGGATGCTTAACTGAAGAAAAATAGGAAAAATTGCATCTCTTTAGGGTTATAAGTCGTGGAAGGTAAAGGAAAAGACCAAAATACCCTTATGAAATAAATTCCCAGTTGCTGAAAATCTTAGCTGACGACATTTGTGACAAGGCATCAAAAAATATGACAAGCCGTCAAAAATGTCATCACACAGGAGCTGGAATTGATGGTTTCTGCCTAAGCCTGATGACCTTCATGATAGGGCGTCACAAGTATGGTAAGCTACCACGAATTTCGTCACTTAGGAGCTGGTTTCTTCCTAAGGCTGATGACCTTCGTGGTAGGGCATCACAGGTATGGTAAGCTACCACGAATATCGTCACTTAGGAGGTGGTTTCTGCCTAAGGATGACGACCTTTGTGATAGGGCGTCACAAATGTGGTAAGCTACCACGAATGTCATCACACTGTTTCCAGCCTGACATGCTGGAGTAAAATAGGAATAACTCTTTGCTATGATATCGGATTTAGGAGAAATTGATATCATTGGAAATATAATTTAATTATCTATCTGTTGATAGGTCATGAGCTCAAAAATTCCAAGTATAATGAGATATGATCATTTGAAGTTGACTATACCAATATCCTTCTCAAGAATTCAATCGGTAAGGAATATTTTGGTTTGTCTGATAGCTGGGAGTTATTTAAAGACTTAATATACATCTAACCTACTCATAAAACTATAAAAGAACGATGATGTACTATGCATGATCTTGGTATATGGCTCTAATATTGGTTTAGATTTTTTGGCTTATTACAATTTCTCCCCCTTAGAAACATTCATCCTCAAATGATGACTGCTTGAGAGGGGAGAAAAGATAAATGATGCATACACTGATCATGCTCAACTGGCATATGATTTTAGGACTGAATTGAATTTTAAACTAAATATAGCCCAACTAAACATGCATAACTGATGCATGACTGATAAGCTGAACTCATGAATCCATGATAAGCTATGCACTGATACTCGATACCAATTTTATACTGGAATTTTGAACATATAACTGAATAAGCTTAAGGAAAATGGTTATCTTGAGCTAAGTCTGAATTAGCAGAGAAAAAATGAGGGTACTTGGTTTGCATGTCTGCTTCTGCTTCCCAAGTAGCTCCCTCTATAGACTGATTCCGCCAAAGAACCTTGACTAGAGGGACTTTTTTGTTCCTCAGCCTACGAGTCTGATAGTCGAGGATTTTGACTGGAATATCTTCATAAAAGAGGCTATTCAGAATGTCAACGCTCTGAATAAGGACTACAACTACTGGATCACCTATGCACTTCTTGAGCAAAAAGACATGGAAGACTCGAGCTCATAGGCTACCTTGCCAAAGCGACTGAGAATTCTGAAGGGACCGACATATTGGGGACTGAGCTTTCCCTTCTTGCTGAATCTCTTTTCTCCCTTCATGGGAGAGATCTTGAGATAGACATAGTCATCGACCTCAAACTCGAGATCCTTTTACAAACATCCGCATAAGACTTCTGTCAGCTCTGAGCAGCCCGAAGTCTTTCTCTGATTAACTGAACTTTCTCTAAGGCATCGAATACTAAGTCAACCCCTATGACTGCGGTCTCACTAACTCTGAACCAACCGATCAGAGACCTACATCTCCTACCATAGAGAGCTTCGAATGAAGCTATCTAAATACTGGAGTGATAGCTGTTGTTGTATGCAAACTCAATCAAAGGAAAGCGGTCATCCTAGATTCCCTTGAAATCAATTTCACACTCCCTTAGCATATCTTCTAGGGTCTAAATGGTCCTTTTTGCTTAACCATCTGTCTGAGGATGAAACACTGTACTGAGATGAACTTGGGTACCAAGACCCTTTTGGAATGCTTTCCAGAAGTGAGAGGTGAACTAGGTACCTCTGTCTGAGATAATAGATAGTAAAACACCGTGTAATCTGACCAACTCCCTGATATAGAGTTTGACATAATCCTCAGCTGAGTAAGAGGTATGAACTAAAAGGAAATGAGCTGACTTGGTTATTCTGTCTACAATGACCCAAACTGAATCATGCTGATGACGTGTTCTAGGCAAACACATCACAAAGTCCATGTTCACTTCTTCCCACTACCAAGTAGGAATAGTGAACTCCTACATGGAACAACTAGGTTTCTGATGCTCTATCTTAACCTGCTGATACATAGAGCACTTATCCACAAACTCTGCAATGTCCCTCTTCATCCCACTCTATTAATAGATCTCGCACAAGTTGCGGTACATCTTAGTGGTCCTTGGATAAATAGAGTATTGCACACCATGTGCCTCTGCAAGATCGCTGCTTCAATTCATCTACACCAAGAACATACAGACGACCCTGACAACGAAGAACACTATCTCTCCTTGGGAGAAAACCTCTACTTCCTGACTCTGAACTGACTTTTTTAGCTTGACAAGGCTAGGATCCATGTCTTGCTTCTCTTTCACCTCGGAAACTAGAGATGACTCTGAACTACTCTGAATACATACACCACCCTCTGAAGATTTGACTAAGCGAACGCCTAGTCTGGAAATCTGATGAATCTCCTAAGCTAATTTCTTCTTACTATCCTCAACATGGGAAACACTACCCATGGACAGTCTACTGAGTGTGTCGGCCACTATATTGGCCTTGCCAGGATGATAAAGGACACTCATGACATAATCCTTCAAGAGCTCTAACCACCTTCTCTGACGAAGATTGAGATATTTCTGGGAAAAGACATATTGAAGGCTATTATGATCTGTGAAGACGTCTACATGAACACCGCATAGATAATGCCTCCAAATCTTTAAGGCAAAGTCAACTGCTGCTAACTCAAGGTCATTAGTTGGATAATTCTTCTCATGGGGCTTTAACTATTTGGAGACGTAGGCTATGACTCTACCATGCTGTATGAGGACACAACCTAAACCTACTATGAATGTATCACAATATACTACAAATCCATCAAAACCGTCGGGAAGTGCTAAAACTAGAGCTGAGGTAAGTCAAGTCTTCAACTCCTGAAAACTCTTCTCGTAAGTTTCTGACCACTGAAACTTGACCTTCTTCTGAGTCAATCTGGACATAGGAGATGCAATAGAATAAAATCCCTCGACAAACCGTCGGTAATAGCTAGCCAAACCTAAGAAACTCCTAATATCTGATGGAGAGACAGGGAGAGGCCAATTTTTTACCACTTCAGTTTTCTGAGGATCTACTCTAATGCCATCACCGGAAACAATGTGGCCAAGGAATGCTACTGATCTTACCCAAAATTCACACTTACTGAACATGGGGAACAACTTGTGATCCCTAAGAGTCTGAAGAACAATTATGAGATGGTCTGAATGATCACGCTCTATGCGACAATAGACCAGAATATCATCTATGAAGACTATGATGAATGTGTCCAAGTACTGCTTGAACACCCGGTTCATCAAGTCCATAAAAGCTGCAGGGGCATTAGTAAGACCAAAGGACATGACTAAAAATTCAAAGTGACCATACCGAGTACGAAAAGCTATCCTCAGAAATGTTATATTCTCTAACTCTGAGCTGATGATAGCCTGATATGAGGTCTATCTTCGAGAAATAACTGGCACCCTAAATTTGTTCAAACAAGTTGTCTATCCTAGGTAGCGGAAACTTGTTCTTGACGGTGACTTTGTTGAGCTGACGATAATTAATACAAATTCTAAGAGAATCGTCTTTCTTGCGCACGAATAAGACTGACGCACCCCATAGGGATACACTAGGCCTGATGAATCCCTTATCTAAGAGATCCTTCAACTAATCTTTCAGTTCCTTGAGTTCTGCTAGTGCCATTCTATATGGCGGAATAGAAATAGGCTAAGTATTTGGGAGAAGGTCTATGCCAAAGTTTATTTCCATTTTGGGAGGAATGCCTGGAAGATCATTGGGAAAGATGTCCGAATATTCATTAACCACTGGGACTGATTCGAGATAGGGAGATTCAGAACTGGAATCCTTAACATGCACGAGATGATACACACACCCATTAGAAATCATTTTCCTTACCCGAAGGTAGGAAATAAGTTGACCCCTGAAAGACGAAGTGCTACCCTTTTACTCTAGGACGGGCTCATTCAGGAACTAAAACTGAACTATCCTATTTCTACGGTCGACTATGGCATAGCAGGAATGAAGCCAATCCATACCGAGAAAGACATCAAAATCAGTCATCTCTAACGCCTACTAAATCTGCTAATGTGGATTTCTGAAATATCATAACCGGGTAGTTCCTGTATACCCGTTGAGCTATGATGGTTTTACCCACTAAGGTAGAGACTGAAAAGGGCTCTGCTAAAATTTCAGGACTGATTTCAAAATCGCCTACTATGTATGGAGTGACAAAAGACAAGGATGCACCTAGGTCTAGCAAAGCATAAACATGAATATGGAAAATCTATAATGTACCAGTAATAATATCAGGAGAATTTTCCTGATCCTGTTGGGTCTGAAGAGCATACAGTCTATTTGGGCGTTGCCCACTAGTAGCACCGGAAGTGGCACCCTGCTGGTTCGGGCGACCGGACTGAGCTGTGGAATGATTATGCTAACCCTGAGGGCCTAGATGAGGACACTCCCTAATACTGTGGCCTAGCTTACCACAACCAAAACAGACATCACTATCGGCTCTACAAATACCCTTGTGGTTCTTACCATAAGTCTGACAAAGAGGGCTTGTTCAGGCACTGCTAACACTGCCCTGAGATTTAGAGCCTGGTGCTTTGTCTCTGTTACCATCCCTAAACTTTGGAACTGGGGAACTAGCAGAGAAAGGGGCTGGAACTGCTAACTTAGGATAAAACTACGAATGATTTCCTCCCTCTAATTTGGCCAGAGCAAAACTGAAACTGCCTGCTCTTGCTCTCTTGTTCTGCCTCTCTCTAGTCTTAACCTTCTGCTCCTCTATATGTTGAGCGTGGGTCATGAGCTTGGTTAATGTCATATCACTATTTAAAATCGTAGACCTACACTCATTTACCACGCTATCATTCACCCCTGACACGAACTTTCTCATCTTAGCCCTGTTGTCTGCAATCACATGAGGGGCATATCTATCTAGCTGAGTAAATCTAAGAGAATACTCTTTAACTATTATATTTCCCTGCCTGAGATTGATGAACTCAAGAATTTTGGCCTCTCTCATCTCTTGGGGAAACAATCTATCTAAGAAAGCCATGACAAATTCTTCCCACTCAACAGGACCTGCATCATCTAACCTTTCTGCTAACCACTACTTGTACCAAGTGTGAGCGATATCCTGTAATTGGTATGCAGCTAACTCAGCACTCTGAGAAAAAGTGACTCCCATGATATCATTGACCTTCTGTACTTGGTCAATGAATTCCTGAGGATCCTCATCTGGCTTAGACCCAAAGAAGCATGGAGGGTTCATTCAGCTGATGTCCCAAATCCTAGCTGCTACTAAATTGGCCACTGGGTTGGCCGGAACAACTGTTGTTCATTCATTTTGGGCAGCTACAGACTGCGCAAAAGTGGTAAATACAGTCCTGAACTCCACATGAGAAATATGTTTGCCCAAAACATCTTCGAGCTAAGGAGCTGGCTGATTTCTTCCCTTTGGAGGCATGTTTCTGAAATAAGAGAAGAGCGGATTAAACTGAGAGACTGACTTGAAATTATGCTTACTAGCACAACATGAATACTGAAGAAAGGGAACTATTCCTAAAACATCACATAGCCTCTTGTACATAAATGTGGCACACAACACACCCATGTACAAGACTATACTAGATGCAGCTTTCAGACTTCCTAGGACTCTATTGAACCTTAGGCTCTGATACCAAGTTTGTAACACCTTAATTTTCTGAATCAAAATGCTACACAGTGCTTGTGACCCCGAGTGACCACAAGCTAACCCATGATTGATATCTGTACCTGTATACTGTAATTTATGACATAATAATGTGAAATCCTACACAATAGGCCATAAGGTTCAACTGAAATAATATAACATCCATATGGGTGAAAAATACCTAAAACAACTGAAAACTGAATCTGAAAGCTAAATCTGAGCATAAATCCGGAAGCATCTAAGTACTGTCTAAAATAAGGAGTTGAAGGAACATGTCTCCAACTAACTCCATAAAATTGAACTAAAGAAATAAATGAATAAATCAAATAATATCGTCCTTAAATGAAGAGGGCTCACTTCAACTCTGTATGCTGAATGCAACTACTACTGCTGGTCTGGGACACGTGACTCTGAACCTATGGTGTAACATAAAAAGAAAGCACCATAGCACAAATGCGTCAGTACAACTAGAGTACTGAGTATATAAGTGAGGTAGGCTAATGCAAAGGGTTTAGATGCATAAATAATACTACTAAATGATTGATATGAATGTAAGATTGTAAACATACATACATAGTAACTAAGATCATGAGTACATAATGGCTAAATCTGTACGCTAATACATGGCTGGAACCGTAGTTCTGATAACATGGATGACTTATCTGACAACCCTAAATTTGGTTGAACTCTCTGAGTTTCGTGCTATAATTGAATTTGACTATATCTAATAGTCCTGGTATACTGATATCTGAAGAACTATCTAAGTTCTTTTATTGAGACTGATACTAAATGTGTGGGAGGTAGTTGTTTAACCGACATGCCTCATGTATACCATTATGGCTAAGCTAGGGTCCAATCTCTTCCCGACTGGAGGGGTGTCAATACCGCGCCACAGGTAAAGATAATTGTGAGTGACCCTTATCTGGAAGGTAATCAAAGTGAGAATGGTGGGACCCTAAACTGACAGGTTAAGCCACCTCATCAACCCTAATCTGACAGGCTAAAATGTCTCAACCTACGATGGCTACGTAGTTCTGGAACACAAGGATGACTACTAAGAATCATACCCTAAACTGGTAGGTAAGTCCCCATGCTTGGGTTCACTTGGTGCTAACTTGTACTCTCATCTGAAGAGACTAAACATGATTCAATTGACTGTACATAAATATATTAACTGACTTTCGTTGACTGGTGGAATAGTACTATTATCTGAGAGTTAACTAAGATCATAAGATTTCTGAGGTTTCCTGAGTCACATGACTGACTGAGTTCTATAGATTATAGCTTGACTGAGATTATCATGACAACATGACATGGCTCTAAGCACACAGCTATGTTTTTCGGGTAAGAATACCCCCAGGACTCAATAGAAGGAAACTGACACACATGACCTGACTTGATAACAAGATTTGAGTCCACAATTTATAATATCATAAGTATTGGATAGCGTACTTCATGGGTTTATTCAATATCTCAAAATGGTAGGAAAACATGGATATATTTTGTATATATAATTCATATCTGCATCATCATACATGCTTCATGATACCACCATGAAATACATAAATAGCATGGAAATTCATATTAAAGTGTATAGTTAACATGGACTTGTTATTTAGATAGCATGGAATCATGTGCATAGGAATTTCTAGCATCCAAGGTATTTCATCAAACACCTTACATGCATTCTCTAAGGTATAGGTGGATTTCATACTTGCATTATATCAAACCACCCAAAATTCATGATTTTCAACCAACAACCACATATATTCCATGAAAACATTCTTAGATATCATCTTGAAACTTAAACAACAATCGTCAACATGTACATACTCATATCACCATAAAAATTTTACAAAATAATATTTAAAACATGGTTTTTGAGCTCTATGAACGGATTGGATCCATAGTTGAACACTACGCATACCTTAGAAAGGAAACCTTGATGATTTGCTGGAGAGTTCTTGGATTTGGGAAACTTAATTCTCACTTATCTTAGAAAAAGGCTTAAATCTTGCTTTTAAGAGATGAGTTTGATGGAAACCCTCATCTTGTGGTTAAGAGCATAAGAGAGGTTTTTTAGGATGCTTAACTGAATAAAAATGGGAAAAATTACCCCTCTTTAGGGCTATAAGTCATGGAAGGTGAAGAAAAAGACCAAAATACCCTTATTAAATAAATTCCCAGTTGCTAAAAATCTTAGCTGACGACATGTGTGACAAGGCGTTACAAAATATGACAAGCCATCAAAAATGTCATCACACAGGAGCTGGAATTGATGGTTTCTACCTATGCCTGACGACCTTCATGATAGGGAGTCACAAGTGTGGTAACCTACCATGAATTTTGTCACTTAGAAGCTGGTTTCTGCCTAAGGTTGACGACCTTCATGGTAGGGCATCACAAGTGTGGTAAGCTACCACGAATGTCGTCGTCACTTAGGAGCTGGTTTCTACCTAAGGCTGACGACCTTTGTGGTAGGGTGTCATAAGTGTGGTAAGCTACCACGAATGTCGTCAGTTAGGAGGTGGTTTCTGCCTAAGGGTGACGACCTTCATGATAGGGCGTCACAATGTGGTAAGCTAGCACGAATGTTGTCACATTGTTTCCAGCCTGACATGCTGGAGTAAAATAGGAATAACTCTTTGCTCCGATATTGGATTTAGGAGAAATTGGTATCGTTGGAAATATAATTCAATTATCTATACGTTTATAGGTTATGATCTCAAAAATTCCAAGTATAATGAGAGATACTCATATTTGAAGTTGACTATACCAATATCCTTATCAAAAATTCAATCGGTAAGGAATGTTTTGATTCGTCTGATAGCTGAGAGTTATTTGAAGCCTTGATATACATATAACCTACTCATAAAACTATTAAAAAACATTGTTGTACTATGCATGAGCTTGGTACATGGCTCTAATATTGATTTGGATTTTTTGGGGTATTATATACGTCTTGTAGCATTAGCTCTATTGGTGTATATAGAGACTATACGATGGTCTAGAAAGTTGTGTGATGGCCTAAAGGTTGTGCAACAACCTCGTGCATCATCCTCAGCATCATTCTTATTGTATTTACTTTATTATCTTTTTTATGTGATTGTATATTCTTTTTTGACTTATTATCTATCTATTATTCTATCTTGCCTTACGTGTATGTAAGGTTATTGTATATGTTTTTTCTCCTTTACTTTGATTATGTGTGGAATAATTGTATACTTGTAGTACTTGCTAGTGCTTTACTGTATTATATATGGATATTGTAGAACTATTAGTGAAAATGATGTGGGCTATCACTGTAGAATATTTTTTTATTTCAAGTAGCGTGCCCTCAGTGTGTATTTTGTATGTTTTATTTTATTCTTTGCTCGATCAACCTATGATACCTACTGAGTACAAGTGGAAGGCACTCATGCCTACTGCGCCCTTTCAGTGCAGGTCCTAGTTCGAGTGCATCATAGCTTGGTTGATTCTGGCGACTATTGGAGCTTTCAAGGTAGTGACTAATTTTAGGTGTACAAAGTTCACTTATATCTATATTAGACTATTTCTTTATTGTATTTTAGAGACAGAGTCATATCCTATTTTGGTTGTCCTTGTATTAGGCTCTCGTATTATATTAGTAGCTCTTACATTATTGGCATTATATTAGTAGTTCTTACATTATTGACACCAGCTTTTGGGAATGTATGGTATTTTAGTTTAATTCTTTCTATATTTGTGATATTATAGGGTTCGTTTTTATTCTAGAAGCCTTACCTTAGGGTTATTGTTTTCTTTTCCCCTTGTGTATCAGTTTGAGTGATAGGATTACTTGTCAAGGTTCGCCACAACAAGTGCTATCATGACCCCATTAATTTTAGGTTATGACAAACTGGTACCAAAGTATCCAGGTTCATTGGCCTCAATAGTGTAAAAATAAGATATCTAATAGAGTCTCGTAGATCAGTATGTAGACATCTATATCTACCTTATAGAGGCTATAGGATGTCTTTAGGAAACTTCTCTCATTTTATCCCTTATTGTGTGAATTTTTTTACACCCTATGATCTGAGTTGTGTTTCACTCTTATTGCATAGATGGTGTTGACTAGGTCTTGCTAGAGTAGAGATGTAGAGCCTTCAAGTAAAGGGAAAACCTCGAGTCATGGATGGACTCGAGGAAGTGGATGGACCCATAGATTAGTCCCATCTAGGAGCAGCGCTAAGATACTCTCCCCTGAGCATCAGTTTGAGCATATTTAGGGTGCAGGTTTATCTCTAGTTTCTCATAGTTTGTTTTCCCCAGTCTTGGAGGGGTTATTGGTACATTTGCTGAGCCAGTTAGAGGGTTCTCCTTTGGTAATCTTAGGTATTTCTTCAGTTTCGAGTGTGGATCCTCCAGTTGCACCTACTTAAATTTTGCAGACCTCGAGTACTATACCTATTTCATCCATGATATCAGATTAAGGCTTTATAAGATCGGGCATTCAGCCTTCATCTATGTACCTCCTCAAATGGGATCTCAGACTGTTAGATTCACCATGCCTGCTTTTGCAGTGAGTATAGTTATGTCTTTTGAGAATTAAAAGAGGTTTGAGAGATTTACTCTATTGGGTCCCCAAGATTCAATAGTATGGTGGACGAGGATTCGTATGAGTTCCTAATGATTGTCAAGAGAAGTTGCATAATTTGGGTTCGCTTGAGTTGCAAGGAGTTTCTTAAACTACTTACCAATTAAAAGATGTTTTTAGAGATTAGTAGAGGTTATTTATTGGTTGTAGACCTTGTAATTCTCCTAAGATTATGTAGGATCATCTTGTCGATGACTTTTTTGAGAGATTTATTCCTTATAGTCTGATGGATCGGATATGAGATGAGTTTGATCGCTCGGAGTAGGGCTCCATAACTGTTGTAGAGTATGAGGCATATTTCTATGCCTTGTCCAGATATTCTTATGCTAGTATTTCCATCGAGTCTAAGAAGATTTAAAAGTTGGTAAAGGGATTGGATGTTTCCCTTTAGTTGGCCACGCCTCAGATGGTTATATTTGAAGCATCCTTTTAGAGTATAATGGATCATGCTAAGATGACTGAGGGTATTCTATGAGCATCTCAGGGAGGCGCCAAGAAGGTATGTTATTTTGGAGAGTTTAGAGGCCAGACTTCTTGAGGTAGAGATTTTAGAGGTTCTTGTGGGTATCATGGAAGACCAGTACAAGTAGTCTTATAGAGTTTGGGTAGTGGGTATTTTGGTCCAGCAGTTTAGGGTTGCCGTCCAAGCCCAGTTGTACTTTCACTTATTGAGTTGGGTCGTAGAGGTTGCTTTGTGTGTGATGAGACTGGCCATTTGCCAAAGGACTGTCCCCACCGTATGATTAGAGCTACTTCTATTTCAATTGTGAGAGATAGGGGTTGTATTAAAGGTATGAGGAGCAGAAGTAGTATAGCCCGCAGTGCTAGTCGTGGGGCTACTCATCCAGTTGGTAGTCGTGGACAGTGCTATGCTATACCATCCAGACCTAAAGTAAAGGCTTAAGATGTTGTGATCACACGTATCATCCCCATTTATTTCAAATCTACTTTTGTGTTATTTGATCATGATTTACTTTCTCCTATGTGTCTGCATATTTTGCTTTGGTTTAGATTTTGTTAGTGAGCCTCTTGCGATGCCTATTCGTGTATCTACCATGATAGGAGATTCATTAGTAGTGGATTGGGTGCAGCGATCTTGTGTTGTGACTTTCTATGGGTGTGAGACTTGGATAATTTGCTTGTGTTAGATATTGTTGATTCTTATATTATTTTGGGTATGAATTAGTTGGGTCCTTATCAAGCTATCCTAAATTTTTTTTCTAAGGCTGTAACTTTAGCTTCGTTAGGTGTACGGAGGATAACATTGAAGGGTGCACTTTATTCAGGTCCTAAGAGGATTATATCTTATGCTCAGGATCGTAGATTGTTTGAGAGGGGATGTTTATCTTACTTGGCTCATATTCATAACACTAATGTTGTTTCACCTTCTTCTTTGGATTCTATTCCTGTTGTCCGTGAGTTTATGGATATGTTCTCTACAAATTTGCCTGGTATGCCTCTGAAGTGTGATATTGATTTTTCTATTGATGTTGAGCTGGGTACTAAGCCCATTTCTATCCTTCTTACAGAATGGCCCCAATCGAGTTAAAGGAGTTAAAGGATCAGTTGCAGGAGATATTTCATAAGAGAATTATCTAGCCTAGTGTATCGCCTTAGGTTGTGCCTATCTTGTTTGTGAAAAAGGAGGATGGATCTATGCAGATGTGTATATTGGCAGTTGAATAAGGTGAGAGTTAAGAATAAGTATCCTCTTCCCCATATTGATAATTTATTTGACCAGCTTTAGGGTGTCGCAGTGTTTTTGAAGATTGATTTTAGGTCTGCATATCACCAGTTGAGGATTAGATTTTCAAATATTCTAAAGATAACTTTTCAGACTCGACATGGTCATTATGAGTTCTTGGTCATATCCTTTGGGTTGACCAATGCCCTTATCGCGTTCATGGAGTTGATAAACCAAGTGTTTTGACCATATCTTGACTCCTTTGTTATGTATTTATAGATGATATCTTGGTTTATTCCAAGAGTGAGGTTAGTCATGAGGAGTATTTGCAATTGTGCTTTAGAGATTGAGGGATAAGAAATTGTATGCCAAGTTCTCCAAGTGTGAGTTTTGGTTGGAGTCTATTTCTTTCTTGGGTCATGTGGTGACTAAGAAGGGTATTATGGTTGATCCAACCAAGATTACAGTGGTTCGTGGTTGGGATAGACCTACTTCACCCATCGAGATTCAGAGTTTTAGTGGCTTGGCTGGTTACTATCCGTGTTCTATTGAGGTTTCTCATCCATTATAGCTTTGTTGACCAAGTTGACTTTGAAGAAGATTTTCTTTCAGTGGTCTAATGCGTAGGAGGTGAGTTTTTAAAAAGCACAAGGATTTGTTGACTTTAGCTCCTATCTTGACTTTTGCCTAGGAGGTCGTGGGTTTTACCATCATTTGTGATGATTCAGGAGTTAGGTTAGGTGTTGCATTGATGTAAGAGGGTAAGGTGATTGTATATGCTTCTCATCAGTTGAAGCCCCATGAGAAGAATTACTCCACCTGTGATTTTGAGTTGTACGCAGTTGTTTTTTCTTGGAAGTTGTGGAGGCACTACTTGTATGGAGTTCATTGTGAGATTTTCTTGGATCATCATAGCCTTCAGTACTTCTTAACCCAATGGGATTTTAATATAAGGTAGCATTTTTGGGTTGAGTTATTTAAGTATTATCACTTGACTATTATCTATCATCCGGGCAAGGCCAATATGGTTGCAGATGCCTTGAGATAGGAGTCGACTAGCATGGGCAGCTTGGCGCATCTTTTGACCTAGGGAGGCCTTTGTCGTTAGAGGTTCAGTCTTTAGCTAACGAGATAGTTAGTCTTGATATTTTGATGCCTCGGTATTTTTTTGCATTGCGGAGGCTAGGTATTCTTTGATGGAGAAAGATCGAGCTTACCAATTTGATGATGCGAGATTGAGATTAATTGAGATAAGGTGTTGAATGGTGAGGCTAAGGAAGCCTCACTTGATTTAGATGGAGTTTTGAGGATTGGAGGTCAAGTTTGTGTACCTAGAGTAGGTGACTAGATTAGATTGATTTAGGAGGAGGCTTATTGTTTCGAGTATTCCATCTATCTGGGAGTGACTAAGATGTTTTGTGACTTGAGGCAGCATTACTAGTGAGGTGGCATGAGGAAGGATACAACAGATTTTGTAGCCCGTTGCCTTTGTTTCCAGCAGGTGAAGGCCGAGCATTTAAGGCCTTGTGGATTGCTTCAGCGGTTATCAATTCCAAAGTGAAAATGGGAACGGATCACTATGTACTTCGTGATCGGGTTGCCTGGCACTTCCTATGGACTTGATAGTGTTTGGGTCATTGTAAATCGATTGACCAAATCTGTGCATTGCCTTCCGATATAGGTCTTTTTCAGTGCTAAGAGGCTAGCCTATATCTATATTTGAGATATTGTGTAACTTCATGGTCTATCGGTTCCTATCATATCAGATTGAGACTGTATGTTTGTACAAACCAAAATACAAACAATGAAAACAACACAAACTAGGGAAAATGAGACAAACACGAGAAGGGATAAAAGTATAGAAGGAAATATAGATTGGAATAAATTGATAAAGAGAGGACAACCAAAGGGTGTATTAAACCCTAAAACCTTTCTATAAATCACCAATAAACTCTTACCTCTTACAAGTACCCAACGAGAAGGGATTCCCAAGCAACCCATGTTTCTCACAAATCAATAAAGCTCCCAACAAGCTTCAATTAAAAATACTCGCAAGTGTATACCAAAACATTATTCATCAACTCAATCTAAAATGAAGAGGGTACTAGCTATTTATAGGCCAAAAGGATTTATTACAACTTGCGCCCAAAAGTGACCCAAGAGCCAAAATAATACAAATAGGCGCCCATACTCTCTCAAATCCCAAGATATCATCCAAATGCGGTGTTGCTCAATGCTCTCATGGATGACATCATCAAGTATAGCTTCTCTTATGCTCCAAGCTATCATCCACACATGATATTATTCTCGTAGGAGCTTAAAAAGGGTACTCCAAACATGTATTGGAATCCTAGAGGTGGTCATGGCTTGGACTCCCTTGTGTTGGCCTAGAATTATATGCTCAAAAACATTGATGCTCATTTAGATTGTATCATCCTCTCCTTCTTAAAGAGGATTCAACCTCGAATCCAAATCTTTTGATGATGTGCCTTCACACTTCTCAAGTTTGGAATCCTTTTATAAGAACTCCGTATGACCTTCAAGAATATATACATGAGGCACTCTCATTGTCTTCTTTTTTAAAGGTGATGATTCATGATCCTACACAAGAAGAGAAATAATACTAGGAAAAATACTAGTATTTTGGTTAACGAATAGCGAAGGCCCAAGGTTGGAAGTTTCATCGCATAATTGGACTTGGCTTGGTTGGACAGTGTCTTATGGGTTTGGTTTGTAGTGGGTTGGGTTGAGGGAACATATTCTAGATGAGAATTCAGACGTGGTCTTTGATAGTGGGGTATTTGGTAATGTGGAAATCCTTGATAGTGTGGGTAGTAGGGTGTTTGGGTTTGTGGATATCCTTGGGTAACTTGGTAGTTTTATACTTGGTTTAGGGGATCTTGGGGAAGGTTTTAAGGTGTTTATTGGTGGAATTGTAGTGGTTGGGGCACATGCGGTGGGGTTTAAGTAGTAAGACATGTCACCTTTTCCATTTTCCCTTTCATGCATGACCAATCCTCCTTCCAACCATTCACTTCTTATCGCAAACCCATAATGGCTTCCCAAGGAGTATCAAATTAGGCCCAAATTAGTATAGGTTAAGTCTCAACTTTTGGTTCCACGGTTATGGATGACTCAATTAAGAAATAAGGACTTGAAGTTCAAGAGTCAAGCTAAGAGTAACTAGGAAGAACAAATCAAAAAAATGAACAAAATGAAATAAAGAATGACACAAAAATAGAATGGACAAAAATAACTAATTGAACAACTAAGGGGATTGATTAGTAGTTGTTAATTAGTGTTAGGAATCAAAGAAAAGAAGTTTAGGAATCAAGAAAAAAGAACTAGAAATTCAAAAGTAAGCTTACAGAGATTCTGTGCAAGTTGATGACTAAGTTGACGATTGGGATGGTAGTCATCAGTTGGTTGATAACTTGTCAACCTTGTCGTCAACCTTAGGTAGAAGAGGGGTTTGGGCGGTCTTTAGGTAACGACTAGGTTGATGACTTTCCACCTAGTTGATGACTAGTTTGACGACTTGTCACCTAGTTGATGTTTAGCTTGATGAATTATTGGTAGTCGTCACCTCTAAGCAGTATAGCTAATGACTTAGGTTGATAGCTTGTCACTGAGTTGATGACTAGGTTGATAGCTTATCACTGATTTGATGACTTGTTGGTAGTCATTACCTCTAATAAGTGTAGTTGACGACTTAGATTGATAGTTTGTCACCTAATTGACGACTAGAGTGATAACTCATCACTTAGTTAACGACTAGAGTGATAACTCATCACTTAGTTGATGACTTGTCAACCTCCTCGTCAACCATAACCAGATTCATCAAAATTTGGATTCCACATCACAAGGAATATTTCTTTGATTTTATAACTTCTTGGGGCCCACTTAACCTCGTATTTACCTTTTATGGATCGAATAACACTTTTATCAAAATTTGCACCAAGGGTTTTGGATCAAATTGTATTTTCTTGCTTCTTTTTCACAAAGAACTCCAAGATTAAGGATGAAGATTTCAAAATCCCAACTCACTCATTTCAACTCAAAATCGCACCAAATTTGAGATCTAAGCTCCTTTTTGTATAGGTAACAAAGCCCAATACTTTTCAACCTTCAATTTCAACCCAAAATTCTCAGATTTGAAGACCTATTTTGAAATTTCTTCAAGCTCAGCTCATCAATGGCAGAACCTTCAAATCAACTCCAATTAAGCTTAAATTTGATATTTAGACTCTAATAGTGTTAGGAAATAATAATCTAACACAAGAAACAGAAAAATAAAAAATAAAAAAAATTTAACCTATGGGCGAAAATGGAATAATGAACTTTTTGTGATTTTTTCAACACAACGAGACCCAGGATTGACTGAGAACGAATCAATCTTGGCTTTGATACCAAATTTTACAAGCCAAAATACAAGCAACAAAAACAACATAAAAACACAAAAAACTAGGGAAATCAAGACAAACACGAGAAGTAATAAAAGTATAGAAGGATAGATAGATTGACACAAATCGATAAACAAAGAAAAACCAATGGGTATATTAAACCCTAAGACCTTCTTATCAATCACCAATAAACACCAATTTCTTATGAGGACCCCACGAGAATGGATTCATGAGCAACCCATATTTCTCATAAATCCATAAAGCTCCCAACAAGCTTGAATTAAAAAATATCTCAAGTGTATCTCAAAACATCATTCATCAACTCAATCTAAAATGAAGAGGGTCCTAGCTATTTATAGGCCAAAAGGACATTATTACAACTTGGGCCCAAAAGTGACCCAGGAGCCAAAACAATGTAAATGGGCACCCATACTCTCTTGAAGCCCAAGTTATCATCCAAATATAGTGTTGCTCAATGCTCTTTTGGATGAAATCATCAAGTATAGCTTCTCCCATGCTCCAATCTATCATCCACACATTATATTATTCTCGTAGGAGCTTAAAAGGGTACTTTAAACATGTCTTGGAATCCTTGAGGTGGTCATGGATTAGACTCCCTTGTGTTGGCCTTGAATTATATGCTCAATAGCATTGATAACCATTTGGATTGTATGATGTGTTCACATCTTACTTTTGCAAGACCTTTCAAGATGAGTTGGGTATACGGGTTAACCTTAGCTTACCATTTCACCCAATCAGTCAAGTGGACTATCCAGGTTTTAAAGATATGCTCCACGCATGTGTGATGAATTTTTGTAGACTGTTGAAGTAACATTTGACTTTAGCAAAGTTTGCTTATAATAATAGCTACCATTCCAATATCAATATAGCTCTTTTTTATGCATTATATGATGGGCATTATCTCTCTCCAGTGGGTTGGTTTGAGGTTTTTAAGGTTATACCTCAAGGTATGAACTTGTTTCGTGAGTCTTTAGATATAGTTTGGATCATTCAAGATAGACGTTGAGCGACTCAAAGTAGGCAAAAGTGTTATGCGAATTGTACACTTTGTTCTTTGAGATTCGATGTTGCTGATCGTGTTTTCCTTTATGTTTCACCCATGAATGGTTTGATAAGGTTCGGGAAGAGAGAAAATCTTAGCCCCAGGTATATTAGCCTATTTGGGATTCTTGGGACTGTTGGTGATCTGGCTTATGAGTTAGCTTTGCCTCCAAACCTATTAGTTTGTTCATATAATTTTTTATGTTTTCATATTTCACCATTACATTCAAGATGAGTCTCATATTATTATTTAGGAGTCGATTAAGTTTCATGAGAGGTTGTCTTTTATTGAGGAGTCGATCTCTATTTTGGCTAGGGATGTTATATGATTATGCTCTGGAGTTATCCCTGTGGTTAAGGTTCAGTGGGGACATCGACCTATATATAAGGTTACTTGGGAGGTTGAGTTTAATATGTATGATTCTTATCCCTAGGTCTTCGTTGATTTAGTTATTAGTCTTGTCTTTAGTTTGAGGACGTACTAGATTTTTAGTGGTGATGATGTAACGACCTGTAATTTGATGAATATGTAAAATATGTGTTTTTGTGTGATTTGACTATTTTACCTCTTCCCATAGTTGCATTATAGTATTTCTGAGGTATGGGTTTATTTGGCATGGTTATCAATGCCTTTTGATGTCATTTGTGCTATATTGTAGGTTTTGATGGCTTCGAGAACCTTTTATTTGGTTTCAGTTGATATCTTTTGATTCATGCGATGGATGGCAAAACAGACTACGCCAGTGATGCAAAATGTTGATTTTAGGTGATAATCTGGTTGGTGTGGTTTTATGGGTTTTAAATCTCATTTCGACCCTTGGTTTTGAATGTTGTGAATTTGGGTTCCAGGCAGAAACTTTGTGAAAACAATGTGTTTTCAAAAATTTGATTTCTCCATTGAGTCTAGAGCATCAAATTTGGGTTTGGGGGGTCAACTCTGTGAAAATGATGTCTCTTCAAAAATCTGATTTCAATATTGAGTCTAGAGCATCAAAATTAATAGGGTAGTATAGTTTGGTTGCATTCACAGGATTTTGGATGAATACCGAGAGGCCTGCGGGGATTTGAAATGATCCAAAATCCCAGCTAATGCACCCGCAATTGTGAAATAGTGTTGCAATCACGATAGGGGCCATCAGTCAGGATGTTGCGATCGCGACCCTTGCTCGCGATCATAATACACCTGAAAGATAAGATACCACGATCACAACCTGTGGTCCATGGTAGTGGGTATTGAGTATATATACCCATGTTTCATCATTTTTAACTATTTTTGAGACTTGGAGCTCAGTATTTCGTGATTTTGAGAAACTTTATCAACTTTTAAGCTTGGTTAAGCTCCATCACACTTATTTCAACTAATTTCTTCTATCCCTACCATTAGATTCTTGGTTTAATTCAAATTTGAAAGTGAAAATTGGGGATTTTGGCCCCAAAGGCCCAAAATTATATTTCTTCGAATTCAACACCTTTTCACTTGAATAATGTTCGTAATCCTATAATTACTAGTTCTCCGTCATTTTCATCTTCAAAACAACTTCAAATCTTGATTTTAAAACAGATTTCAAGATTTTACCTAGTAAAGTTTAAAATTAGTTTTTGTTTAATTTGAACTTTGTTTTTAACTTTTTTTTTGCATGGATTTTTATATGTAATCTCATAAAAATATAGGGAACATATTTTTGAAACAAAGTTACGATTTTGCTCTTCTTTTTCGAAAATCCATTTCGGAGGTCCATTTTAACTCCGACTTGAAACAAGGAAATATGGGTGTTGTTGTCTTTATTTTGATGTGTAGATTCTATATTTTGATGTTTTAGATGATTTAGAACCTATTTGTAAGGTGTAAGTCTTTGGAATTAAGTGTAGCGGACCGATTTTTGCATTTGAGGTAGGCTATAGTTTAACTCTTTCAGACTAGTCTGGGTAGTTAATTATATACAAAAGCATGTTAAGGGTGTGGGAACTAATCATGAAAAATGGCTATCTTATTGTGTTTTTCCCATGTGGGGAGCTATATGTTATATTATGTGGTGAAATTGATATATTATGTGCTATGTGTGACCGTGTGGGGTCCTATATGATATTGGTAGTCTATATACCTGTGAATAATTATGCTTTGTTGATGAAAAGCATATTGTGGTACCAAATGTGTATTATGATGTATACATACTCTATTGGCATATGAATCATATGTAAATTTATGAATGGTTGGAAATATTAAGTGGATATTTGGCTCACGTGATTGGAATATTGGTTCGTTATGGAAATATTCATGTGGTTGGTTGTGGAAATACTCATTGTGGTTAATTGTAAGCATTACATCCTTATATCATACTCATTCATGAAATAAATGGTACCACCATGGAAATACTGAGAGACACTGGCAACACCTTTTTATAAAACCCTCCCAGAGGATGTGTCGAAGAGGAAATATTATGACATGTTATATAACCTTCCCTAAGGGATATGCCGGGGAGGATATATGATATATGGATTGTATATGGGTTGACGAATTCTCTATGGGTCCTATGTCTTGTAGCTTTAGATCTGTAGGTGTATACAAAGACTTTCCGATGATCTCGAAGGATGTGTGATGGCCTCGAGGTTGTACGACAATCTTATGCATCATCATCATCATTCTTATTGTATGTAATTCATTACATTTGTGATGTGATTGTATATTCTACTTTGACTTGTTATATATCTATTGTTCTATCTTGCCTTACATGTATGTAAGGTTTTCGTATATGTTGTTCTCCTTTACTTTGCTTATGCATAATATAATTGTATAATGGTATTCCTTATTGATAACTTATTGTATTATATGTAGATATTATAGAACTGTTAGTGCCAGCAGTGTGGGCTACCGTTATGGGACATTTTCTGATTGAAGGTGGTGTATCCTTAGTGTGTATTTTGTATGTTTTATTTTCTACTTTACTTAGTCAATCTATGATACCTACTGAGTACAAGTGGATTATACTCATACCTATTATGCCCTTTTGATGCAGGTCCTAGTTCGATTGCACTCCAGCTTGGTTGATTCAGGCGATTACTGGAGTTTTCAAGGTAGTGATTGATTTCAGGCGTCCGAAGTTCACTTCTATCTATATTAGATTATGTCTTTATTGTATTATAGAGATAGAGTCATATCCTATTTTGGTTGTCTTTGTATTGTGTTCTTAGATTGTATTAGTAGTTCTTACACTATTGACACCAGGTTCTGGGAATGTATGGTATTATGGTTTAATTCTTTTCACATTTGTTATATTGTAGGGTTCGGATTCATACTAGAAGCCTTACCTTAGAGTTATTATTGTCTTTTTCCTACTTGTGTATCAGTTTGGGTGACTGCTACAAGTGCCATCATGGCCCTCTTGTTTTTGGGCCATGACACACATTCATTGAACATGCATTGTGCAAGCAACACTAAGAAATAGTTAACATGCACATATAACACAAATTGGGGTTAACTACATTTAAATCATCACCTGCCTCAATCCAAGCTTACACCACTTAATTAAATCTGAGTCTTGAATTTTCATGCAATTTCTTCTTGATCATGATTAAACACATGAACACAACATATAATCAACCAAATGAACTACCATGTCGAGTATTATAACCTAATCCCAAACCCTAAGCCTAATTTCATGATCATTCCCTCCTTTCTAGGATTTTTCTATCATAATTCACCTTAAATCAACTAATTTTGTTGTCACCATGGTGAATTAACATCATACAAGAGTAGATTAACAATTAACAACTAAAATCCAAAGGTTTTACACCTAATTTATCCCTTGCACTAGAAAATCCATTAATTCAAGCACTAGAAAACATATGGAAATCGCCCAAATTGCCTATGTCTTTTCCCAAAAACGAGTTTAGAATAATAAATTATTTTTGATAAAAAAATTTCATTATTAGTGATTTATCCTGCTATAGCAACTCGATCCCGCTATGACAACATCACCCACTATAGCGATATTGACCGCCTTTGACTTTTTTTATTGCAAAAATTTTTCTGCTATAGCGATGTGCCACCCACTATAGAGGGAGTGGTAAGGTAGAAACACAAAAATCTTTCCAGTTTTGCCTTTTTCGCGACACACTCTCAAACTATGACATCTTGCACTAACTCCATTGCGTCAAGTTTGATATGGGAATTCTAATCACCCAAATCCACTTTTGAAAAATCCTACAAATTTCTTATCGTGTTAGCTAAAATTAATCAACTTTACCAAATTTTTCCTAAATTTTATGGACCATACCTCATTTAGATTTCATTCGAAGCAAGCCTAATCTAAAATTTGTAACTTTCAATTCAGGGAATAACTTAGTCTGAAATTTTCACATGATTAACTCACCTGTAATGACAGAAAGGGTTATTACATACACTCATTAAATAAATCAAATGGAAAATGTGATAAAATAATGATTAAAATGGATCTTGAAAAGGCTTTTGTCATAATAGAATAATCTTTAATTTATTGTTCACTAATCAGTCTTCATTTTCCGCAAAAATGGTCAATATCATAATGGAATGTGTCACCTCTTCTTGTATATCTATCCTCGCTAATGGTAATCCAACTAATATCATTAAGCCTATGAGAGACATCAGATAAGGTGGTCCTTTATCTCCATACTTATTTATTAGTTGTATGAAATCTCTTTCTAGGCTTATTAACCAAGCTATAGACCAACATATATGGAACCCTATAAATAATAGTCCATTATCTCCCCCTCTTTCTCACTAATTCTTTGCGGATGACTTGATCCTCTTTGCAAAAGCTAATAAAAAATTTAAGAAATATCGGGCCAAAAAAATTATCTACAACAAATCAAGAATATTTTTCTAAAAATATTGATCCTAATACTTCCAATTTCATTGCGTCTCTATTACAAATGAAATCCTCCTTGAAATTTGAAAAATATCTAGAATTACTTATGACTAACCTTATCCCAAAAGTAAAGATTATCAATTCATTTTAGATAAAATAAATAATAAATTAAATGGTTGGAAAGTTAAGCTTCTTTCTTTGGTAGGAGAGCTACGCTGGTTAACTCAATTTTAGCATCAATTCTGACTTACACCATGCAAATTAACCTATTATCAGAAAACATAATTAGTCATATTGATCGTATTCAAAGAAACTTCCTCTAGGGATCATCTGATTAAAAGAGAAAGATTCATCAAAGAAACTTCCTCTAGGGATCATCTGATTAAAAGAGAAAGATTCATCTAGTTAATTGAAATATTATCATGCTTCCAAAAAATAATGAGGGTTATGAATTTATAAATCTCAAGGTAAGAACTCTAATTTAATTTCTAGTCTTAACTGGAACTTCATTACAAAATCAGTCCCATCTTTAGATCAAGACTATACAAAATAAGTATAAAAAAATGCTCAGATAACTTAATTTTCTCATAAATCTGGTGATTCCTACATTTGGAAGAGCTTAAGCAAAATTGAAACCATATTTCATCAATATTTTATGGAATGTAGGAGATGGATTAAAAATTAATCTATGAATGAATAGATGGTTATACACCAACAATAACTTAAGAGAACTTATCTAGGCACCTCTATTGATATTTGACTCCAACCAAATCATTTATCAAATTCTTAGTAATTGGTCATGAAATTTCTCAAATATATCTATCCAAGTTCCCCATGCTATTTCTGGAATCATCAATAAAACTTACATTTAACTATCTAATTCAAATTTTATTCTTTTTTCTGGAATACTTCTACAATAGGATCCTTTTCTTCAAAAGACGTCTATATACTTTTTCTTAATCACTATAAAAGTACCTTCTTTGACTATTAGGTATGGAATATAAGAGCAACCAATAAAAGTAAGCATTTTATGTGCCTCCCGATAATAAAAAATACTCCCTACTTCTGAATTCCTCTATGAAAGGTAGATTATTAACATAAATAATTGTCATTCATGTCTAAATATAATTGAAATTGTTCACCATATATTCCTTCTTTGCCCAAAAGCTAAAATAATATGGGATCATTTCAAATATCTCTCTTTCAATGACTACTTAATAGGGATATTAAGAACTATGGTTTATCAAAAATTTACTCAAGCTAAACGGTAATATTTCAGTGATTTTGTCCATTATTACCCCTGTTAGCCTTTGGTATATTTGTAAAATCAAAATGCCACAATCTTCAATAGTGTTGCAGCTCCCGTTTCTCCTAAAATGATAGAATTACAAGCTATAGAATACTGTCATTTAGGGTCGTCCAAGCTTTCAAACAATATCATCCAAATTATTATTCACATTAAATGGAAATTGTTAGGGTTTTTGTCCTGATTTTTTTATCAAATTTAAGTTTTACTTTTCTTAGAAGGAAAATAAAAGTAATACCATAATTAATTTTATTTTTCTAAAAGGAAAATATAAAAATTTTCCATATTTGGCAAACCTCTTTCTTGGAGGAATGATTTTGAACCTCTATAAATAGAAAACTCCTCTTCTCATACAACAACACAATAGCATCCACAATGTAGTCATTAAAGAGTTTTTGTTTAGGGGGAGATTTCTCCCAATAGGTTTAATATTTTTGATATTAGGTTTTATAATATGTAGGCTGATTGGCCAAAACATATAATAATTTAATGCTTTTTAGTATTGTTTCTTTGTCGTCTGATTTATTGTCTCAAGGTTTGCAAACTAAAAGCTTCTGCATGACGCCCTCTTGATTTCGAACCCAACAAGTGGTATCAGAGCCTACGGTTCAAAGATCCAGTGGTTTGGTAAAATGAGGTTGAAGACAAGTTTAAAGCAGTTCAAATCAATTTGCAACCAAATTGATGATAATAAAGATATATGTTCAAAAAAGCTACATGCGGAGAAAAAGTTTCAAACAAATTTTCAACGATCCTGCTGCTAATCCGTCTTTAAAATCAAAATCAATTTTCAACCCATGTTACGGGCTCTAATTTTCAACCCATACTTGCTTTAACGCTTGGGCTCCATTCAACTCATGCATTTACTTTTAACGCGTGAGCTCCACTCTTAACATGTGCTCACTTTCAATGCACAAGGCTTCACTTTTAACTTTGTTTACTTATAACATAGGGCTCCAATAATATCAACCCGTGCTTTTATTTTTAATGTATAGGACTCCAATTTTAACCACTACAAGAAAAGTGCTTATTACTTGGGGATTTTCATAGGGATAACATGGTAAAATCCCCAAATAATTTGATTACCTGCGGATTTTCTTAACAATTAGAATTCAAAGGAAATATCTTCGTAGGTAATTATTACCTGTGAATTTATAAAATCCCTAGGTAATTTAGCTGTGAAAATAAATTTGCAATTACGTTAGTTGCGAATTTTTTTGCAATTAACTATCAAAATTTTTCATGAATTATTTGGTAAAATTTCATAAAAAAAGATTTTACCTGCGGATTTCCACAAAACAATCACAAATTATTCTCTACGAAGATTCCCGAGTAAATCTCTAGGTAATTTAGCTGCGGAAATAAACCCACAGGTATGTTATTTGCGGATTTATTTGCGATTAACTATCAAAATTTTGCATGAATTATTTGGTAAAATTTCATAAAAAGGGATTTTACATGCGGATTTTTACGAAAAAATTTACAAATTATTTCCCATGAACTATTTCACAAAAAAAATCATATAAAATGTCCCAAGTAAATTTGCAAGAACAAATTTTTTCAAGAAAATTTTCTTGAATATTTAGCATATACATCCCCATGAAAATTTTCAAGTAATAATTCACATGTAAATTACTAAAAATATTTCACAATTAATCAAAAAATCTATTCAAAACCTTCAATAATTCTCAAAAACAGCATTCAAGACAAGTCTAATGTAAATCATTACAGATAACAAAAAAATATAATTCAAAACATACACATCAATAATGTGTGATTCTTAAATGGTCCAAAATAAAATATTTCAAACCTGAATCCTCAATAAAACTACCAACCATCAAGGTCAAAATCACTTTCATCCATGTTATCAAGATTAGAATCACTTTCAGTCACGTCATCAGAGTCATCATTACTTTCATCCTCTTGGTTGTCTTCTTGAGATGGGCGTTCATCATTTAACAAATCCTTTAAATTCTAACACCCGAACAAGACCTTTCCACCACAAGAGGCAACTTGTACTAAATTGCTTGATGCTACAACAAAATACACAGAAGATAAATGACAAGATTAGGGTTGCAATAGGAAAAAGCAAATACAAAAAGAGTGTTGGCAACAATGTAGTAAAACAACAAGAAGATCTATTTCAATAAAAATCTTGTTATTCTCTTACATTAATTGAACATGAAATAGAAGAGTGGGGTTGATATTATAATTTTATGTTACTATACTTGACCATTTTCAAGTAACTAATTCACATATCAAGTAACTACACGTCACCATTTTCAAGTCACTACACTTAATCACTCATTTAAAGTCACTATACTTAACCACTTTCAAGTAACTACACTTAATCATTTTCAAGTCACTCGTACACATTTCAAGTCACTACACTTAACCATTTTCAAGTAACTACACTTAACTATTTTCAAGTAACTAGTACACATTTCAAGTCACTACACTTAATCATTTTAAAGTCACTAGTATACATTTCAAGTCACTACACTTATTTATTTTCAAGTCACTAATACACATTTCAAGACACTACACATTTCAAGTAACTATACTTTATTATTTTCAAGTTATTAGTACACATTTCAATTGACTACACTTAACCATTTTCAAGTCACAAGTTCACAAGTTCACAATTTCAAATAACTACACTTAATCATTTTCAAGTCACAAGTTTGCAATTTCAAGTAACTACACTTAATCATTTTCAAGTCACTAGTACACATTTCAAGTTACTACACTCAAGCCATTTTCAAATAGCTAATTGACATTTCAAGTCACTGTACTTAAACATTTTCAAGTCACTACATTTAACCATTTTCGACTCACTAGTACATATTTCAAGTGACCACACTTGACCATTTTCAAGTAACTAATTCACACTTTAAGTCGCTACACTTAACCATTTTTAAGTCACTAGTACACATTTCCAATCACTACACTTAATCATTTTCAAATAACTAATTCACATTTCAAGTCATTACACTTAACCCTTTTTAATTTCACCTTTCATGTAACTACACTAAACCATTTTCAAGTCACTAATCCACTTCTCAAGTAACGACATTTGATCATTTTGAATCCACTAGTACATATTTCAAAACACTACACTTGATCATTATATACAGTTTTAATTTAAGATCACTATATTTCAAAATGTTCTTCACTTTGTTAAACTTTGTTTCAAGTTAAATCAGATAAACAAATTGAAATGGAGTACTTAATATAATATGACAGTAATGAACAATAATGCACTTCATAGTCCTACCAGTCAACCACATTACTAACTTAAATACAAATTAACTTAACAGTAATGAAAAATAAAGCACTTGTTAGTCCTACCAGTCAACCACATTACTAGCTTAAATACAAATTAACTTGACAGTAATGAATAATAATGCACTTATTAATCTTATTAGTCAACCAAATTATTAACTTAAATACAAATTTTTAAACACTGTCCTTATGTTCTGCCTCTTATTTATCTCTGTTAAATGAGCTTGAAATTGCATAAACGCTCGAGATCCAAAAGTTTTACCAGAATTCTAAACTATATCATAGATATGAAAGCTGTAAACAAGAAAGCTGTTGAATGACTTGGTTCAAGAGAACTCGATATTGGTATCTATTTAAATTGTAGGTAGCACAATGTCAAGTGATGATAAAACTTAAAAAGGCATACATGTACTCGATGTGAAAACTCATTAATAACTTAAAACCGAAAATGTATAGAGGGTGGTACACTGGAGATATTTCTCTTATTGTTGGGAGACAGTGTATGGTGGCTCTACGATTAAGTGGAACGAAGGCCACAGCCTGATCCAAAACATAGAGAGCATGTCGATGCTTCTTCCAACTTACAATACACTGGAGAAGCGCATAACTAAGAACATATCTCCCAAAAAGAATTTGTCTACCAAATATGCATCTAAGCTGAAAGTACGTAAACCTGCTCGTCAACTCAGGGCCAGTAAAGATGCTAGATATTCAAGTTGTACTTTGTTCTTCATCTATATTTGTGACTGATGGACGGTGGGGATGGTTGAAAAGGAGAATGGAGGGACGTCTGGTGTTGTTGTTTCCACCGTTAGTGGCATTAGGAAAGGAGGTAGCAAATACGGAAAAAAAAGCAGCAGATCATCGGCACCTAAACTGTGATGGTTAGACAAAGTTGTTGAGTCCGCCAGCAGCAATGGCTGGCATTGATGGTTGTGGTGGCTGCATGGTTGTTGTGCAGGGGCGACAAACCTCGGGGAGGAGAAAAACAGCTTAACGGTGGTCGCCGATGAAGGCGGTGGAGGCGGCATCAGTTGTTTTGGTTTTAGAAAGAGAGAAAGTGTACAGAGAGAAGTGAGAGAACATAAGGAGAGAGGCAGATGTTTTTGGTGGAAATGAAATTAGGATTTCTTGTTTTATTTAAAAAAATAGGAGTGTGAAATTTGATCTCAGCTGTTGGATTGGTCTTGATCAATGGTTGAGATTAAAGTTATTTAAAAAGGGTCAGAAAAATTGAATTTCAATTTGAACTTAAAATTGGTACCAATTTGGCTATAATTGCCATCAACTGGATATAAATTGGCTGATAATTTAACACTAAAAGGGAAATTAAATGTAATTGACTGTTCTTTTAACAATAACAACAATGATAATAGACAATGCTTTTGTAAATCGTGAGTGTGAATATTTATGAAAAATAATTTAATGAAATTATGCAAAATGTTATCTTAACTTATTAATGGTAAAAAAAGATATTAAAAAAATACTAAAATAATTTATTCACTTTCTAAATCATGATGTGACTTGTCGAGAATTATTTGATAGCAAACTAATGCATAAACAGTATTAATATTAAAAGTTAAGTAATTTGGCCAAAAATAGCAGTTTAAGAGAGCATTGGGTGGTCAAAATTGGGTGTCAACAACATTGATTTAATTGTGAGCTCAAATCTTGAAGCAGTCATTGTACAGTACCTCCTAGCGTTTTCACTTGAGGTCCAGGCTTCAGCACATTAACATCACCCCATTGGGAACAAGGATCCATCTTCCAACTCGTTCGACCAGTGCACCATGCACCTGGTGTCAGAAAATTGCATCCACCGGCGGCTATGCCTAGAGAGAGAAAGGGAGAGAAAATAGAGAAAGAGCAGAGAGATGTAGCTATTTTTGTTGAGAATGAGAGATTAGGATTCTTTGATGTATAAAAGGATGAGCGAATCTCAGTCTTTGGATCATTTTTTATCAACGGCTGAGATTAAAATTATTTTAAAAAGGGTCAGAAAATGAAATTAATGTTAATTTGATTAAAATTGACATTAATTGAGTACAAGAAGACTAGAATTTAAATAAATTAAGAAAATTAAATTGTTTTAAGTTACGCTATTATTTAATAAATATAATAAGGTGTCGCTATTAAAAATAGACAACGCATGTAGAATTAATATTAAGTAAAAAAAATATTTTACAAAACTGTTGTTAATAATTTAAAATAAATTAATTACAAAATTAAAAAAATAACTATTATAATAATAATGAAAATTAGAAAATATATTTGTAAATTGTGAGTGTGCATATTTATGAAAGATGATTTAAGTAAGAAAATTATGTAAAATATCTTAGTTGAATTAATAAATTGTAAAAAATGATAATAAAAATTAATAAAAATAATTTGTAAATATTTAAATCATTAATGTGACACGTTGTAATTTATATAATACGAGAATAATGTGTAAAATATTAATATTTGAAATTAAATAATAATATTAATAGACAAGGTTTGTAAATTATGGGCATGTATAATTGCGGAAATGATTTAATAAATATTAGAAAAATTATGTAAAATTTTATATAATGTAAAAAATAATTATATAAAAATAAATCGTATATTTTTAAATCTTGAATGCGACACGTTAATATTTATTTGATATCAAAATAATGCGTAGAAAATATCAACATTTAAAATTAATAATTTTGCTAAAATAGCAGTCTAAGAGGGGTGTCGGGAGGTCAAAATTCGGTGTCAACACAAGTAACCCGATTTATTCCCACAAATTGGGATCCGTGGAGGGTACAATGTATGTAGACCTTACTGCTAAGGTAGATAGGTTGTTTCCAATAGACCCTTGGTTCAAGAAAAATAGTCTGAAGCTGTCCATTTTCAAGAAAAATATTAGTGAAAATTAATTTAATATTGGACGCTGGTCAAATATGATGAACAATTGAGATTAGACTTGAGGAGATGAGTCAAATTAGGATTAGATATCGGTTAAAATAAATTGAATTAAAGATTTCTATTGAGTCAAATTAAACTCAATTGACACAAATTGAGTATAAATGGCTAGAATTTAAATAAATTAGGAAAATTGAATTAAATTAGGTTGATATTTAATAAATATAGTGACTATATAAAATTAATATTAAAAATAAATATAATAATAATAATAATAATAATAATAAATAAATGTTGATCAACGGCTGATATCTAAAGATTAAGAATTTGGTTAAAAAAATTGAATTAAATTTGAAATTGAGTTCAATTGGACATAATTTGAGCTAGAAATGTAATAAATTGGATAAAAATAGGCTAAAATTATTACAAATTGGCAAAATCAGACTAGAAAATAAATAAATTGAAAAATTAAATTGACTAAGGTTTCGGATTAATACAATAATAATAATAGTAAAATAAATAATATAATTATGCTCAGATTAGTTATGAATAAATTGTGTAACTAAAAATACGACATATAATATATTACTTTAAAATCAACGATAACAATAATATATATATATATATATATATATATTATTGTATATATAAATTTTATATTTATATATATATTTTTTATTTTATATATTTAGTATAAATAATATTTTCCCATTATTTCATTTCATCCATACTGAATTATTTATATTTGAAAATGAAAAATAGGTTTGATAAAAATTATTTAAAAAAAAAAAAATCACAAATTTTAAATGTCCGGTCATGACAAAGAAAGACTCACTACTTTAATCTTCAAAATCAAAATAAAAATTTGAAATAAGTGAACCAAATTTATAGAAATCAAATTAAATCAAATTTATTTTGGTTTGATTACAACTGTCATTTTCGTCAATCCAAAAATAAAAAAAAACAAACTGATATTAAACAAGCAAATCGAACAAACAGAATGTCCACCCCTAATCTCATCATATATATAATTCTGAAACTACCTAATACTTTCTACTCAATGTAAAATAAATTAATTTTTTATTTTATTTCGGGATTATTATACCTTATATCTCACATCAAACGACTCCTGAATGTACATTATATTGATATATTATATTATTGTGCGTAGTATGATACCTTACAATTATATTTAAATTAACCAATAGGAAAACACGCTTTATTTGAGCCCTGAGTCGTTCTTCGCCTATCTTAGGCCAACGAAATTTCACCTCTTTAATTTTTTGGTGATTACATAAAGAGTTAAGTTAAAGTTTATTCAGCTCGAATACATCTGTGATACTATCTATGTCAATAAACTAATTTTAATTTCTTCAGCATCTTTTGTTTGATTATATGTGTCCACCGATTTAATGTCTAATTTCTTTTTATTTTATGTTTTTTATTCTTCAAGTTTATCCTTTTCTTATTTAAAATTTTCAAGTCACAAAAATCCTACGTAAATCACCAAAAATAATTTCAGCTAAATTTGTAGCAACACAATCCCCTAATAATTTCTCAAGTAATAATTTTGCAGGTAAATCCCCAAGAATAAATCCCCAACAAAATTTATAGAACTAATTCCCAAATAATTTCCTAGGTAATAAAATCTATTACACAAATTTTCATCAAAATATCTCTACGTAAATTCGTAAGATAAATTACCTGAGAATTTTTCTATGAATTTAAAGAATATATATATATATATATATGTCCATATACCTGCGGATTTACCTATAGATAAAATACCCGCCGATATATTTCCCCAGGTAATATCGCAAGTAATAATTTCACAGGTAAATCCCCAAGAATAAATTTCCAACAAAATTTGCAGCACAAAATCTCCAAATAATTTCCTAGGTAATAAAATTCATTACATAAATTTCCACCAAAATATCTCTACGTAAATTCGTAGGATAAATTACCTAAGAATTTTTCTATGGATTTAAAAAATATATATATTTGTCCATATACCTACGGATTTACCTAGAGATAAAATACCCGCGGATACATTTCCCCAGGTAAATGTCTTAAGTAATAATTTTGCAGGTAAATCCCCAAGAATAAATCGCCAGCAAAATTCATAGCACAAAATTCTCAAATAATTTTCCAGGTAATAAAATTTATTACATAAATTTCCACAAAAATATCTCTACGTAAATCTGTAGAATAAATTAACTGAGAATTTTTCTATGGATTTAAAAAATATATATATTTGTCTATATACCTGTGGATTTACCTAGAGATAAAATACCTGCTGATACATTTCCCCATGTAATGTCGCAAGTACGAAATTTGCGCAATATGGCGCCAAATTTACCTGCGAAATTTGTTGCAAATATATAGTCACAGGTAATATATTTTAATGTTGAGGAATTTAATATTTTCGTAGGTAAATCCGCATGTATTTCCTGCGATATATTTTCCTAGGTAAAATCCCCATGTAATTTACAGTTTTCTAGTAGTGAACCCATATCAATTTTTAATAATGGTAAGCAGCAATGATATATGAAGATTGTGTGAAGAAGGAAGATAAACTCAAGAAAATCAAGCCAAAAAGGAAAGATTTGTTAGGGTTTTTACCTTGATTTTCTTACCAAATTTAAGTTTTACTTTTCTTAGAAGAAAAATAAAAGTAATATCATAATTACTTTTATTTTTCTAAAAGGAAAATATAAAATTTTTTCATATTTGGCAAACTCTTTCTTGGAGGAATGATTTTTAAGCTCTATAAATAAAAAATCTCTCTTCTCATACAACAACACAGTAGCATCCACAATGTAGTCATTAAAGAGTCTTTATTTAAGGGAAGATTTCTCCCAATAGATTTAATGTTTTTGATATTAGGTTTTATAATATGTAGGCTGATTGGTCAAAACATATAATAATTTAATATTTTCTAATGTTGTTTTCTTTATCGTCTGATTTATTGTCTAAAGATTTACAAACTAAAAGTTTTCACATACACCCTCTCGATTTCGAACCCAACAGATACCTCCTGCAATGGGCTTCTTCAAACTAAGTATAAATGGAGCATTTTATGAAATCACAAAACATGGCAAAGGTGGAGGAGTTATCGGGAACCATGATGGAGATTGGATTTCAGGCTTTGCCTGCGCGAATATGGCCATATCAGCACTCCACATGGAAACTCTAGCCCTTCTACATAGGCTAAAATTGTTTCTTGAAAAGAATTTGACTCCTATAATTGTGGAGACTCATTCACAAATACTAAAATCTAATAGTCAGAATTTTTCACACTTAATTACGGATTACATATCACTCGTCAAGGATTTGGATGAATCAAATATTTGTCACGTCTATCAAAAGGTAAATGCTGTGACAAATAAGCTGGCTTCTTTTGGAAAGCTCTGATTAAATAGGATGGGAAATAATTCTATATTTCCCCTCTCCCCTTTGTTAGGGTTTTTGTCCTGATTTTCTTACCAAATTTAAGTTTTATTTTTTTTAGAAGGAAAATAAAAATAATACCATAATTACTTTTATTTTTTTAAAAAGAAAAATATAATTCTTTTCCATATTTGGCTAACCTCTTTCTTGGAGGAAAGATTTTGGAACTCTATAAATAGAAACCACCTTCCTCATACAACAACACAGTAGTATCCTCAATGTAGTCGCTAAAAAGTCTTTGTTTAGAGATGTTTTATGTTTTTTCAATTGGTTTTAAGTTTTTTCAATATTAGTTTTTAATATGTAGGTCATTTGACCAAATCATATTAATAATATGTTTTTAGTATATTTTTATTTGTCATCTAATTTATTGCCACGATATTTTACAACTAATAGCTTCCGCATGACGCCCTCTCGATTTGAACCCAAAACCCCTCTCATTTTGCAAGAACTTTTTGGAGACTCATGATTCAGGAACTTCCCGGATAGTCACTTGTTTGTAATAATCCCACTTTATGTTTGTTTCAATAAATCATTTTTAAGCCAAAAAAAGGTATAGAATTAGCAATAATCTTTTAGCAACAACGATGATATTGTTGCTAAAATATCTGTATATGGCAACAATTTTAGTTAATTATTGCTATATCATAAATGTTTTAGCTACAAAATTTTTCTTGTTGACAAAAACTTAAATGTTGTTACCATATTCTATGGTTAATATATTAAATTTTGAATATAAATAAATTGCTCATTAACTTCTTAGCAATGATTATTATATTGTTTGAAATTTAGCAGATGGTGATAACTTAATTTAATTGTCCATATATAAGAACTTTGCTACCAAAAAAAAAGATTTTGTTGCAATATTCTATGAATAATATAATAAATTTAAAGTATGACTAGAATTGGCTACGATAATTGTTTTTTGTTGCTAATACACATTAAATTACTCAATAATTTATATGGGTTGTGGCTTATAATATAGTACTCCCCCATCTCATTTATGTGGTCTCATTTTATGTGGCATACTTCTCTTTTTATCCCGTCTCAAAAAAAAATGTCATCTTATAATAATTAGAAATAATTTAGCTTCAAACTTTTTTTATCCTTAATGAAATATTTTAGAGCCACACAAATATTTAAGGATTATTTTAGACTACAAATCTTAAAAGTTTTTTTTTTTATTAAATACCATATCAAATTAAAAGATGTCATGTAAAATGGAACAAAAAAAAAATGAGTACATTATTTTTGGTTTCCGCATTAAAGCGAATGCGGGAAATATTTTCCCACAAGTTTTTTACTTTTTTGCTTAACCTGGGTCTTGTCTTCTGCTTTGCGGTCTTTTGTTGCTATTGAAGGAAAAAAACCTGAAGTAAAATCTCTCCTCCATAAGCACATTCTCTCATCACTTTTTTATTTTATTTGGTTTGATTGTTATTTCCTGTTGTTTGTCATTGTCACAATCTAATTAATGGGATTGTGCAGACACCTACTTTATTCTAGCTATGTAGGAGAATTCTTACCACCAATCTAGAATTGCAACCTTCCCTTATCAAAGTATCATACGATTCTACCATTTAGGTACAGCCCTTACAACAACATTATACCAATTTACGTTCACCCATGGCAACTACCCATCTCTCGTCATTATGCACTCATTTTCATTGCTCTTTTGTTATTCTATCATTGCGCTACTTCCGTAGTTGTAAGGTAACTATAGGCTGGGGCGGATCTATGTAGAAGGTTTGGGGTGCCACAGCACCCGCACTTCTCGATTGAAACTCTGTATATTTATGTGTATATGTATCAGCTAATGTATAAATATTACGCTTGACATCCATAATATCAAAGGAATTGGTAGTGCAAGTGGTCGAAATGGTTGGGTTTCACTCCAACAGCGCGGGTTTGATTCCCGCTCAACATTGTATTTTCAGTTTGTTAGAATGATTTTTAGCACTATACTGTCTATTTTCTCTTAAAAAAAGCATATTGTGGCTATGAAGAATGGAACCCTTGACCACTTCTTACAAAGCACTTGACAATACCAATTAGGCAGGCCTTCATCTAATACCAACATTTGTTGATATATATAATTATAGTTTATTCTTTGAATATTGACTCCACTATCCTAAAATATCGTATGGAGTATACGTTATTATTCAAAACAAGGTGACACCCAAAACTTTCGAATCCTGAATCCGCCTCTGACTATAGGTGTCATCGCTAAATCGCAAACTATACAACAATAATCGTACTATACACATTAAATAGGAATATTAAGTTCCCATCCGCTCAATCTTCTAATATTATTTATCCAATCAAAATCCGCACCTTAAGGCCTAAGCATGATATCTCGAGTCAAACTATTGTTTGCAAATTTAAACTAACCCAAGGTCTACTATAAATTAACCATAACCTACCTTATTTGTCAAGATGCTACGTTTGGAGCGCGTGAATTCAAATTTCTTGATATCGGAGAACAGATTCGATGGAAGAATCATGAGGGAGAGCTTGGAAATGCGTCACTCAAATGTTAGCCTCCTTGTTCTCGTGTATTTTTCCTTGAAAAATATCCGTAAGGCGTTTTTAGTGTGAGGCTACAAAAATAGAATAGAACAGAAAAATAAAGGGGAAAGGACAGAAATGACACTTTAGATCAAACAAATTCCACAAAAATGACCATGGAATTTAAATTTTACTTTCTAGCCATTTTAATTTGCTGGCTTGTTCTATACAGTTTCTACACACCTGCTATACAGTTTCTATACATATAAATATTCTATGCGAAAATTATATAGTTTTGATACACAATTTATACAATAACTGTACATTTTTTTTTTTACATATTTTATACAACAATTATATAATTTTTTATAAACTTTCTATATTTATTTTATATATATTTTATACATATACATATTTGATAGCACTATACAATTTCTATACATATATCTTATATAGATACATATTCTATATAACAGTTATATCATTTTTATATAATTATATTTAATTATTATTTTTAAACAACTAAAAAAAATAGAATATTTTTTAGTTAAAAAATTTGCAACAAAAAATAAACTGGAAATATTTTTAGAAAAGGGTCGAATGACCCAAGTTGAAAACTGTATCATATTGTATATGGACTGTATCAATATGATATATAAACTGTATCTGAACTACATGGGCCAAAATGACCCAAATTGAGAAAGAATAGGAAATGGCTATTATGTGGCATTAATACATCCGACGGGACATTTTATGTCCATAGGCCCATACTTGGGCTATTTTTTTAAAAAAAGAGCTATACTATGTCTTTTTCAAAAAATAAAAGGGTTTTCTTGCCTGGGCTTACTGCCAAGGTGCTGTTGTAGCGACCCTGGCCTAATATAGCAGCATCTCTATAGTAGCTCAAGGATGGTCTGGCTCCCTTTTTATCTGATACAAGTCAAATGGCCACCCTAATTTTTGAAGACATGATTAGGGGCCATCACCTAAAGGCTCAAGACGTGGTCACCCCAAAGGAACGAGAATATGCAAAGAAGAATCAGTTTGAGCCTACCATGGAGCATACTATTCATCAAGGTCGTAAGTGGAAGATTGTTTGGGGAATTGAAGGCTTGAGGCTTCACGGTTTTGGACATTTAATGGCTCACATTTTTGGTTCATCTTCATTGAGGGCATTTTGGTCACTTTACTTTTCCCAAAATGCACTCTATGGCCACCCTTTCATTAAGGGTAGTGTATTCATTTTGTCTTCTTTTATAAACTACTATAAATAGAACCTCTTAGGGCTTATTTCTCTAGTTTGTTTAATGATAATATTTTGAGACATTGTAAGTTATCTCTTTGGTTGTTGGGCTTGGAAAAGCCACCAAACCTAACTAGGGCTGCCCAAGTGTGGATATCACTTTTGTTGCGATGTTGGCTTGATACATTGGTGTTTATAGGAGGTAAAGTTCCTCTTGTGTCAATGTAGGAGTTAGGTGTTTGTCGCGTGTAGTGTTAAGGTTCCAAAAGTCCACCAAATTCTTGGGTTCTTAAGATTATACCTTCATTTGTCTAACTATCCATCCATTTTATTGTTGTAATCGTTTGTTTGTTGTTCTTGTACTCCAACCCGTGAGGTGTTGTTATTATTACTACATTATTGTTATTGTTATCTTGTTGCTAAAATAGTTTGGGTTGCTTCTGGAAAATAGGTGTTAAACACCTCATTACATAGTGTTCTTGAATTTAAGAGAGGTCACGAAAAGGGTTCCTCAGCTATCTTAGCTTGTGGACTGATTTTGGTGTGTGTTTTGTGCCTTTTCTTGTGTTTTCAAGTTCTTAGTGTATCATTTGATATCAAAGTCATCTTTGATTTTGTTCTAACAAGATCAATCTTGGGCTTGAGAGTTGAAAAAAAATTAAAAAAATAAATTTGTTGAAAAAAAACACTGAAAATTCCTGAAAAAAATCAAATTTGTCCGTGTTTGTGTTCTTGAACAAAATTATGTTATTGTTGTGTTTTAGCCAATATTTTTACTTGTCTTGAGTGTTTCTAGTGTTAGTTTTGTTCTTCACTAACACTTTGAGTCTATATCTAAGTTTGAGCTTGTAATTGTTGATCTTGTTATTGTGAACTTGAAAACTTTGTTGTGTATTGAACCTTGTTGTGGTGGACTATATTGGCAGATTATTTTTGGTATTGTTGTTGGTTCAAGTTTTAAATGTGTATTGTGGGGATTGTGTTGTGGATTTTAAAATTGAAAAGGTGTTATTGTTGTTTGGGAGGTCCAACTTGAACCTTAGAACTTCAAGACTCAAAGTTTGTATTCTTGGTGTTCTTGGTGTTCTTCACCAACTCCATATATTGTTGAAGAAAAAATGGTTATTGATCTTAGAAGTTGAAGAAAAGGAGTGTGTATTGTGTTAGTCTTGCAAGACATAAGTTCAAGATTTAAGGTGTAGTACTTGTGAATCAAAGACTTTTCTTACACACTCAAAGACTTTATAACCCCTTCCAACCACCTTCCATGTTTTAAGGGTCCATGTTTTGAGGAGAAAGGAAAAATAAAGCCAAGTCTTGAAATTTGAATTGAAAAGGAGCTCCAAAAGACTTGTAATTCCCTCCTTTAAACAAATTCCCACCAATTTCAAATTACAATTTGACCAAGACTTGAAATTTGAAAAATAACAACTTGTTAAAAACGACAACCAATACGTGGCTGCCACGTCATTGTTTTTTACTGTTCATGCAATAATTTTAAGCTTAAATTTTGATTTCTTAGTTTCTTATTGTTGATTCCTAGTTTTTTTGGTTGACTCTAACAACTAATCGACAAGCTAGTACTCCTTTACTAGATTATAAATTAGTTTTTGAATACGCTTCTTTGTGTTAGAGTTATTTTTTGCTTTACTTGTTTTTGAATCGTAGTATTTCTTGGTTCAAATTCGGACATTATTTTCTTGAGTCTTTAAACAAAGAATCCATTCTGACCAAGGAGTAGACTCACCCCTCAACTCATCATGAACTACAAGCCGACTTGCAACACTTGTGAATCCAAGTGTGAGACGATCAAGTGTGTGAAAGAGTGTGGTGAGGTTGTTTCGAACTAAGTTGTGTTTTGATTTGTAGGCTTGTTTTTTTTTTTTAGATACAATTACAAGGGAACCCGCAGCTTGAACCTCTCAACCCATGGACAACAACACAACCAATGTCATTTTGGCCTACCTTGATACTATGTTCCGAGACCTAGCTATAGTAAATAAAAGGTTGGATCGTATGGTAGGTCAAAGGAAGAAAGTGGGCTGCTCGGACACACGTCAAGAGGAAGACCATAGCTCATGTGAGCTAGGAGGTAAGAACACTATCCCCTACACTCCTATGAACTTAGAATGTTGTGTTGTAGCTAGTTGGATCCAAGTGGGTGTAGATGTGGTTTTGCCTAGGGTAGAGGTGCTTGAGTCTCACTTTTGTGATACTTTTGATATTGTTAGGTCACATGAGGACCAAACTCTTATTGTCGGTACGCAAGCACTAGTTGATCCTTTAGATGATGAAATTGATTCTCCTCATGAGAATGATTTGTGTCCATCTAGTGCTAGCACATATAACTTGACTACTCTTTCATTACCAAGTGACAAGAGTATTCACACATTAGTTGACCTTTGTAAAAAACAAAGCGAGTCTACATTGGTATGTGAGTTGCCAACAACTAGTGAGGGTAAGCAAAATGATCAACCGGGTGAAGATGATCTTGATTTGCTTGAATATTTAAAAAACCTGAGTAGTGATTGTCCTTGTGAAGATGGTTTTGATTGCGGTCCTTGGGTTTCTTGTGATGGTTTGTATGTATGTGAGGAATACTCTTGTAAAATAGAAGGTGATATGTGCTTAGAAATTCTATCTACTTCTTCTTTATGTGTTTCTTATGTTAGGCATACTCCTAGTGGAGATTTTGAATCTAGCAGTAAGTGCATGCATGAGAATCCTTTGTTTGAAGTTGACTTGTGGAACACCTCTCTCAACTCTTTTTTTGTTCATGATATTTTTAATGGTGATAAAGAGGGTATGCTTAACTTTGAGGATGTCACCCTAGGGGAGAGTGAGAGTGGCCGAGGCCTAATTCCTTGGTTATGTCTTTCATTTGACCACGGTAACTTCTTAGGGTGTGAAGGACGGATAGTTGTTGGTCGGTCCACTTATTTGAGTGATGTTGTTATATGTGTTGGGTGGACTTTAGTTTCAATTAGGACACCACCCCTTGATAGTGATTCCTTTAGCCAACTTTTTTGTACAATTTTTGTTAAGTCCCTCGTGATTAAAACAAAGGATGTATGGTTATATCTCAAGAGTGTACCTCCTTGGCATTTGATGTTGTTTATTATACTAACTCTTACCCTCATGTCATGAGGATGTGGTGCTTGTTTGTCTTCTCTTTGTTCTTGCAAGGTTTGGATTCGAGGTCGAATCCTTTTCAAGAAGGGGAGAATAATACAAGTCAAATGATCACCCTAATTTTTGAAGACATAATTAAAAGTCATCACCTAAAGGCTCAAGACGTGGTCACTTCGAGGGCACGAGAATATGCAAGAAAGACCCGTTTTGAGCCTACCATGGAGCATACTATTCATCAAGGCCATGAGTGGAAGATTGCTTGGGGCATTGAAGGCTTGAGGCTTCACGGTTTTGGACACTTAATGTCTCACGGTTTTGGGTCATCTTCATTGAGGGCATTTTAGTCACTTCACTTTGCCCAAAATGCACTCCATGGCCACCCTTTCATTAAGGATAGTGTAGTTATTTTGTCTTCTGTTGTAAAGTTCTATAAGTAGAACCTCTTAGGGCTTATTTCTCTAGTTTTTTCAATGATGATATTTTGAGATATTGTAAGTTCTCTCTTTAGTTGTAGGGCTTGGAAAAGCCATAAAACCGTAACTAGGGCTGCCCAAGTGTGGATATCACTTGTGTTGTGATGTTGTCTTAATACGTTGGTGTTTAGAGGAGGTAAAGTTCATCTTGTGTCAATGTAAGAGTTAGGTGTTTGTCGCGTGTAGTGTTAAGGGTCCAAGAGTCCACCAAATTCTTGGGTTCTTAAGATTATACCTTCACTTGTCTAACTATCTATCCATTTTATTGTTGTAATTGTTTGTTTGTTGTTCTTGTACTCCAACCCGTGAGGTATTGTTATTGTTACTACATTGTTGTTATTGTTTTCTTGTTGCTAAAATAGTTTGGGTTGCTGCTGGAAAATAGGTGTTAAACACCTCATTACATAGTGTTCTTGAATCTGAGAGAGGTCACGAAAAGGGTTCCTCGGCTATCTTAGCTTGTGGACTGATTTTGGTGTGTGTTTTGTGCCTTTTCTTGTGTTTTCAAGTTCTTAGTGTATCATTACCTTATTTCAAAAAATTTCAAACACATTTTAAAACCTATCCTAGCTCGATCTTAGCTTGATATGAAATTTTGAAATGGAATCTTTGTAGTTAGGAAAATTTTTAGTTATAATGAAACAAGTTGTTACAGTTACCTAGGAGTTTTTGTGGCAATTGAACGACAAAAATTAGGGTAAACTACATAAATGACCTTCCTTTTGTGTGACTTTGCTTTTTTGTCCCCCCATAAGGAAATCTACAAAATTATTCTTCCTTTTTTTTTTATGTGTAAGACAAATAATACTTATTTAACCCTTTATACCTCAAGTATTTTTAAACAACTTTCTATGCTTATTTGTCTTTCAGCTTCTATTTTTTCTCTATTTTTAATTTTTTTATTTGTATTTTTTCTTTTCTTTCTTTATTTTTAAATTTTTCTCAACCTTTGCTTTTTTTTTTGTTTTCTCCCCTCAACTTTTATTTTTTTCTTACATTTTTCTTTGAGTTTTTCTCCTATTTTAAATTTTTCTCGGCCTTTATTTTTTATTTTGTCTTTTTTTCTTTATTTTCTTTTCTCCTCTCAACTTCTATTGTTTTCTTCTTCTTTTTTCTCTTTTTTATTTTCTTTGATTTTTATATTTTTATCTCTTTTAAAAAGAAATATCAATCTTTATTTTCCTTTTATTTTTTATTTTTCCTCAGCCTCTTTCTTTTCTTTTACCTTTTTTTCTTCTCTTTTCTTTGATTCCTTCCAGACAACAAGATAAGTATCATGGGTAAGAGTTGACTTAAAATAAGTTCTATGACTCTTTTCTTAGAGACAAGATTTATCCTGTCAAAGAAACAGGTTATGCCCTATAGGCAAGGGTTGACATTACCACATTGTGTCTTGATTTATGAGATATTTGTTTCCAACATAATTTAATTCATGAAAAATAAACTTCAACCACAAATAAAAATATGAAGAAATAATAATTTTATTGATAAACGAGGTGGTTACAAATCTGTTCCTTCCTTGATTCTTCTCTCGATTTTCTCCGTAATTCGAGGGCCTTTAGTGACGTATTTCTCGAACATAGGATGATCTCTTTATGAATATCCCATGATTTTGTGGGATATTGGAGATCCCGATCTTTTTGCGAATACTCATCAGTTTATGGGATATTCAAGATACCTGTTGCAGGGAATATGTTACCCTTTAAATAGGCAGGATTTAAGATAAAGTAGTCTTCTAGAACTCTAATAGAATTTGGATTCTTTTTTAAGAGTCCCACAAATTTTAGATGTCTACAAATGCCCCCTACTTCAAGGCTTATCGAAGTGTAGATTTGATGACGAGTCTTAAAGTACCAATAGAGCTTCCATCTTTATGCGGCGGATACAGATTTGCAGATCTAATTTATGAGAGAAGAGATGAAGGAAAGATTTGATCCCACTGGACGTGCCAAAATTTGCTTGCAATAAATTTTCATAGTGCTGAAAATTAACTACAAACAAAAATAAAATAAACAAAAAGAATAATTTTATTTAAAAAAATTCTGCGGGTACAATTCCGTTATTCTCTCGATTCTTCTCTCCTAAGCTTTTTCTTGATTTGAGGGCCTTTTGTAGCATAATTCTCGAACTTTCAGACGATTTGAGCCTCCTAGAAATGCGTTTGGATCTCTAGGAATGTCAGACAACACTTCGTCTTGTCGAGTTGATCTCCGGGCAGAACTCCATAAGTCAATTCTTTGAAGAGCTGTGTAGTCAATGCAGAGCTTTCTACAATGCTTGTAGAATGACCCTAAGACCATATCCTTTACGAATTTGTACAGATTTGTCATTAAAGTCAGCTCAGTTTGAAACCTGATGGTCTCTTTCACAACTTTGAGCGACTATGGTAGAAAATTCATAACTTTGACGCAGAAGTCTTCGAATCATGAGTCATCTTTTTTGTTGCAAAGATAACACCAAGAGATACAACATATGTAAAAGTCAAGACCATATCCTTTACGAATTTGTACAGATTCGTCATTGAAGTCAGCTTAATTTGAAAACTAATGGTCTCTTTCGCAGCTTTGAATGGCTTACGGTAGAAAATTAATAACTTGACATAGAAGACTTTGAACCACGAGCCGTCTTTTTTGTTGCAAAGATAACACCAAGGGATACTACATATGTAAAAGTCACAGTCAACACCTTTATAAATTTATCCAGATATATCGTCGAAGTCGACTTTACCTTACTTATTCCTTCACCTTTGCACGCCTGTGGTAAACTAAGCAAAGAAATGTCTAATTCATGTGATATCTATGTCACTTCAAAGTGGTATTGTCGTGATCAAGTAATGACACATCCTTTTTCCTATTTTTTTAAAACTTATATGACTAAACTTTGAGTAAAAAATACTCTAAGCTGCCTACGTACCTCGGGAGGATCAAGTCATAACGTAGTTCAAGATGATGAGTTAATTTTTTTAGTTTTTATTAATTTTTTAAATTTTTTAAATTTTTTTAAGTCGTTCACAGTTTAGACTCATACAGGCCAAGAGTGGCATGTGGTTTAAGCTCGTGCCTTAAGGAGCGTAGGCGACCTTCATGGAAAGTACTACTTTAGGAACTTGCCGTTGATGGGACCAACTCTTACACCGTCTTGATCGACGTTCTTATAAGAGCCACTTGAATATGTTTCTTTTACAATATATGACCCATCCCACTTAGACATAAACTTGTCACCAATGCGTTTGCTGAGGATTATGGGTCTTTAACTGCTAAGACCAAGTCTCCTACTTAAAATAATTGCGATTAAAATGATTGCGGTCGCACTCTCTTGTTGAAAGATCTATCAAGTTGAGCTTGATAGCACTCCAACTTTTGTTGTGCTTCTAATCTCTTCACGTCCAATGCCTCTAACTCTGCCAAACGAAGTTAAGATTTACTTTCAGTCATAAGACCTTCTTGGATCGCTATTCGTAGCGATGGAATTTGTTGTTCTAATGGAAAGACTACGTCAACGCCATACACTAATGAATACGGATTCACTTGGGTAGCAATTCTGCAGGTCGTACGATATACCCACAAAGCTTCACCGATCCTCTCATGCCAGTCCCTTTTATTTTTCGCAACCACTTTCTTTAATAGGTTACCAAGTGTTTTATTAAAAGCTTCAGCAATACCATTGACAGGTTCATTGTTCATTAAAGACTTATGCTTCTTAAAATTGAACTTCTCGCATAAAGTCCTCATGAGCTTATTGTTGAAGGGTGTTCCATTATCAGTAACTATGTATCTTGGTATGCCATACCTAAAAATGATGTTTGACTTAATAAAATCAATGACATTTTCCTTTTTCACCTTTTTTATTGACACGACTTTAGCCTATCTCGAGAAATAGTCAGTAGCAGCTAAGATGTACATTTACCTTTTTGATGACTTTGGGAGAGGTCCAACAACATTAAGTCCCCACGCATCGAAAGGTCATGATGCTATAGTTGGATAAAGATGCTCTGGAGACTGATGTATATAATTAGCATGGAATTGACATACTTGACACCTTTTGGCATGCTCTAGATAGTCCATCGCCATTGTTGGCCAATAGTAGCCCATCCTTTTAATGCCAAAATGAAGTTTAGGCCCTGATTGGTGTGCTCCACATGTGCCAGAATATGCTTCCTCCATTGTTTGTTGAGCTTCTTCTTTGTTAAGAAACCGCAAGAGTAACCCGTTGTAAGAACGATAAAATAAAATCTCCTCGTGGAAGATGAATCGTGGTGCCCTTCTCCTAATTTTTGCTCTTTTCCGTGGCTCCTCAAGAAGCCTTCCATGTTCGAGATACTCAATAAGTGGTTTTCTACAATCTTCTTCTTCAACTTCACGAACAGATGTATGAACGCTTTCATCTAATTAAAGATCAAGACAGCCGGGAATAACCTACTGATGACTCACTTGCATCTTTGTTGACTCATTTTCTCTGAGTGCCATCGTCGTAGCTAAGTTAGCCAGGGCGTTTGCCATGTGATTTTCTTCTCTTGGGACATGGTTTAAAAGTACTTAATCAAACCTTTTAAGCAAACAAGTAGTGTATCAATGATATGGTATAAGATCTTTCTTCTTCATCTCGTAACTGCCTAAGAGTTGATTTATGATAAACTTAGAGTCACCATAGATATCCAATTATGGAATCTTTATATCCGATGCCATTTCGAGTCCAATAATTAAAACTTGGTACTCTGCAGTGTTATTGGAACATGTTTCACTAAGAACAAATGAAAACGGCAAAATTAGTCTTTCTGGTGATATCAACACGACGCCTGCCCTTGCACCATCTTGATGTGCTAATACATCAAAGAGCATTATCCATGTCAGAAGTTCTTCAGTAAATAATGCATCTTCATCAGGAAACTCATCCGAAATATCCCATTCTGCTGGCAGGGGGTGATCAACGAGGAAATTAGCAAATATTTTCCCTTTTACAACCTTTTGAGGCATGTATATGATCTCATATTGGTTAAACAATATAGACCATCTGGCTAGAAATCCTGAGAGAACTGGCTGAATCATTACAAGCTTCACGAGATCAACTCGAGAAATCAGCTTGATGGTGTATGCTTCAAAATAATGTCTTAATTTCTTTATCGCATAAAGCAAATCCAAACACATCTTTTCAATGGGCATATAATTTAACTCAACTCCTACCAAATTTTGACTTAGATAGTTACTTGTTCTCTCTTAGCTTCATTATCTTAATCAAGAAGTGCTCCAAGTGATTGCTCTTGTGATGCAATGTAGATTATCAATGGCCTCCCAGGAGTTAGTTCTCCTAATACAGGTAGATTCAACAAGTATCTTTTGATGCTTTCAAAAGTATTTCGACATGATTGATTCCAGTAGAAAGGAGCATCTTTCTTCATTAGATTGCTGAAGGGTTGACATCGTCCAACCAAGTTAGAGATGAACCTCTGAATGAATGCCAAATTTCCTTGTAGACTGCGGAGGTCTCTCAAGTTCTTTATCTCTGGTATTTTTTGAATGACATCAATCTTTGTGGGATCATTTTTAATTCCGCAGTGACGCAGAATAAAGCTAAGAATCTTTCCCAAAGTAACTCCAAATGCGCATTTGAGTGGGTTCATTTTCAAGTCAAATTTTCTTAACCTCTCAAAAATAATACGAAGATCTTCAAGATGGTTGTCCCTACTCTTTGTCTTCACCACCAAGTCGTCGACGTAGTATTCCACTCTCTTATGCAATATGTCATCAAAAATATTTTGCATTGCACGTTGGTAGGCGGCACCCGCATTTTTTAGACCAAAAGGTATCACCTTGTAGTAATATATCTCTTTTGTAGTTTGAAAAGCAGTGTATTCTTGCTCTCTTAGATACATTCTGATTTGGTTATATCCGGAAGACCCATCCATAAATGACATAGCTTCATGCCAGTTGTCGCATCAACCATGAGCTCTATGATTAGTATCGAAAAATCAGCTTACAGACACGCCTTGTTTAAGTCTCAAAAATCAACACACACACGTATTTGGCCATTCTTCTTTTTGAAAGGTACAATATTTGAGATCCATGATGGGTATTTCACCTCTCGAATAAATCTGGCTTTGATTAGCTTATTGACTTCTACTTTAATTTGTGCTACTAACTCAGGACGAAACACTCATTGTGGCTGCTTTATAGGACGTGCCCACTTTTTTATCCCAAAATAATGAATATCTACCTTAGGAATAAGGCCAGACATTTCTTTGTATGACCAGGAAAATACATCTTTGTACTCAACTAATAACTTGAAGTAGTCCCTCTCTTCTTGTGGTGTAAGAAGTGCACTAACAAAGGTTGGGCGCGGACTCTCCAATGTACCTAAGTTTATCTCCTTAAGTTCATCTATAGTCGATTGTACTCCATAATCTAGTTAAGGGGGTTCTTCTTGAGCATCATCATCCATTTCATCAGGGCACAAATTGTCCTCCACCGTTATATGATATAATGCACTAACTTCCTCTGGATCCTCTTTTGTTTCTCCAAGACGTTGGTTGGTAAAAATAATAGTTTTTTCTTCTTACCTTCAGCGGGCCATCTATGGTAATTGACAAAATAGACTTTCTTTTCATGCGTGATGGGAAAGCACTATGAATTTCCTCATCATTAATGTCATCAGAGAAATTTATTGTTCGTGCTCCAACAACGGTTTTCTAGATGATGGCTTTTCTGCGGTTTCCAAGCGAAGAAAGACAGAGGTATTCATGGTGGTGACACATCTTTCTATACAGTCAGAAGCTCCACTTCTATCTTTTCCTCCTAATCTATCAAATACAGAGACACGAGGTGTTGATTTTCCTATACGATCAAACACTGAGGTCCATTTTGGTGTTTTCTCGTCCTACCCTTATTTTCCCCTTCTGCTGAGATGTGGTGAGATAAAGTTGTTTCCTTCACCATCCTATATGAAATTTGAAGAGGCTCTAGCAATTTGAATCCCAGCCTAAACTTAGGAGCGGTGTCGTGATATCCCTGTGTTCTTAATTTTATTTGGGATGCTGTAAGGCCGTGTATTTTTCACCGGTGACTTCATCTTTGAGCTCTCCTAGTCTTGTTGGATTGGAAAACTCATAACCTGATTGTTCAAGTAATGTGAAAGACTTTTGATCAAAGTGGCCTTTTATCTTTTCAACTAAGTTGTCATTTCTTGAAGACTCGAGAGTAATAGGTTGGATTTGTACGACTGGGACAGTCATACTCTTCTTCAAATCTTAAAACATTTCATGTCAATTTTTTCCAACATAATTTAATTCATGGAAAATAACCTTCAACCACAAACAAAAATATAAAGAAACAATAAATTTATTGATAAACGAGGTGGTTACAAATCTATTCCTCTCTTGATTCTTCTCTCGATTATCTCCGTAATTCAAGGGCCGTTAGTGGCGTATTTCTCAAATATAGGATAATCTCTTTATGAATATCCTATGATTTTGTAGGATATTGAAGATCCCGATCTTTTAACGAATACCCATTAGTTTATGGGATATTCAAGATGCCTGTTTCAGGGAATATGTTACCCTTTAAATAGGCGGGATTTAGGGTAAAGTAGCATCCTAGAACTCTAACAGAATTTGGATTCTTCTTGAAGATTCACACAAATTTTAGATGTCTACAAATTCCCCCTACTTTAAGGCTTGTCGAAGTATAGATTTGATGACTAGTCTTGAAGTACCAATAGAGCTCCATCTTTATGCGGCGGCTACAGATTTGCAGATCTGATTTATGAGAGAAGAGATGAAGGACAGATTTGGTTCCACTAGGTGTTCCAATTTGTTTCCAACATAATTTAATTCATGGAAAATAAAATTCAACCACAAATAAAAATATGAGAAACAACAATTTTATTGATAAACGAGGTGGTTACAAATTTGTTCCTCCCTTGATTTTTCTCTCAATTTTCTCTGTAATTCGAGGGCCGTTAGTGGCGTACTTCTCGAATATAGGATGGTCTTTTTATGAATATCCTATGATTTTGTGGGATATTATAGATCTTGATCTTTTTACGAATACCCATCAGTCTATGGGATATTCAAGATACCTGTTTCAAGGAATATGTTACCCTTTAAATAAGCGGGATTTAGGGTAAAGTAGCCTCCTAGAACTCTAACAGAATTTGGATTCTTCTTGAAGAGTCCCACAAATTTTAGATGTCTACAACCCCCATCTCCCCTAGTTCAAGGCTTGTCGAAGTGTAGATTTGATGACGAGTCATAAAGTACCAATAGAGGTTCCATCTTTATGTGGCGGCTACAAATTTGTAGGTTTGATTTATGAGAGAAGAGATGAAGAGAAGATATGGTTTCATTGGGTGTGCCAATTTATTTCCAACATAATTTAATTCATGAAAAATAAACTTCAACCACAAATAAAAATATGAAGAAACTATAATTTTATTGATAAACGAGGTGGTTGCAAATTTGTTCCTCCCTTGATTCTTCTCTCAATTTTCTCTGTAATTCAAGGGTCATTAGTGGCGTATTTATCGAACATAGGATGGTCTTTCTATGAATATCCTAAGATTTTGTGGGATATTAGAGATCTCGATCTTTTTACGAATACCCATTAGTTTATGGGATATTCAAGATACCTGTTTCAGGGATTATGTTACCCTTTAAATAGGCGAGATTTAGGGTAAAATAGCCTCCTAGAACTCTAACAGAATTTGGATTCTTCTTGAAGAGTCCAACAAATTTTAGATGTCTACAATGTTTTACAAATTTTGCCTTGGAGGCAAGACTTGGCCCAAGGACTTCTAAACAACAAGTTACGCCTCATGGGCAAGATTTTACACTACCACATTGTGTCTTGATTTAAGATATGCTCTAGAAGTTTTTCCTTATAGGCAAGAATTAGCCTAAGGACTTTCAAAAAACAAGTTACGCCCCATGTCCAAAAGTTGACACTACCATATTGTGTCTTGATTTATAAGATGCTCTATAACTTTTGCCTTAACGGCAAGACTTAGCCCAAGGACTTTTAAATTACAACAAGATACGTCCCATGGGAAAGAGTTGATATTATCACATTATGTTTAGATTTATGAGATGTATATAAATCTTTCCTTTGAGGGAAGACTTAACCCAAGGACTTTCAGAATACAACAAATTACGCTGCATGAGTAAGAGTTGACACTTCCATATTGTGTATTGATTTATGAGAAGTTTCATAATTTTTGCCTTAAAGGCAAGACTTATCCCAAGGACTTTCAAACTGCAAGCTACACCCCTTGGGAAAAAGTTAACACCACCATATTATATCTTGATTTATGAGATGTTCTATATCTCTTGCTTAAAGGAATAATGTAGCCCAAAGACTTTCAAACAACAAGTTACGCCCCATGGACAAGAGTTGACACTACCACATTATGTCTTGATTTAGGAGATATTCCATAACTTTTGCCTTAGAGGTAAGACCTAGCCCAAGAACTTTCAAACAACAAGCTTTGCCCTATGGGCAAGAGTTGACACTACCACATTGCATCTAGATTTATGAGATGTTCACCCATTCTTAACCAGTTTCGAAAAGGTTTTCTCATGCTAGAGAGAGCATTCCAACTAAGTGATTGGTCTGTTAGTTCACACAAATTCAAAGAAGTTATCACAGACGTTCCACATGCAGGAAAATTGCACATGTGATTATGGCCAGGCTTTCCTGATATATCTAATTTGAATAAAAAAATAGATTAATAAACCGATATTTGTCTTTTGAATGAAAGCCAAAAGATCTCCAAATCGGGTAGAGGCAAGACTTAGTCAAGGGCTTTCAAAATAAAAAAATTATGCCTCATGGGCAAAAGTTGACATTATCACATTGTGTCTTGATTTATGATATGTTCTATAACTCTTATCTAAACCAAGACTTAGCCCAAGAACTTTGGAACAACAAGTTACGCCTCATTAGCAAGAGTTCACTACCACATTGTGTCTTGATTTATGAGATTTTCCATATTTTTAGCCTTAGAGTCAAGACTTATGCCAAGGGACTTCCAAACAAATCACTCACACCCTTAAGTTTGCTTTGATATCAACAAAAGAAGATTTTATTTGTGGATTAT
>NC_061119.1:61311201-61318097 GCF_002878395.1 Capsicum annuum | reverse complement strand
AAAAAATAAATAAAAAATAAATAATGTTTGAAAAAAAAAAGAGAAGAAAAAACAAAAAATAGAATAAAATAAAATAAAGGTTGAGAAAAATAAATTAATATGAGAAAAAAAAAAGAAAAAAAATGAAGGAAAAAATGGAGAAAAAAATAGAAGTTGAAATACTAACTCTAATCTCTAATCTCTATCTGTAATATATCTTATATCTTATACTATATTAAAAGTGTGAAGGACTTTAAATTGTTGTTTATTAAAAATCTTGACTTTAGACAAAATTGTCTTTTTATTTATTTTAATTAACTGTTATTTAATTATTATTTTAATATTAAAAATTTTAAATTAATTAAAATTCTTATTTAATTTAAAGTAAAAAGTCCTAGTGTAGCATTCCTAAACTATTTAGAATTCTACCCAAAAACAAAGAAAAAAGAGGAGCGGTTGGTCGAGGTATACAACCCCCACAGTGGACATTATTTGTGGAATTGTTTAGAATTTGTGGCACTTTCCAGGATTGACTCCTAGCATGAAATAATTTTTTGAACTTTATATAAGTTTTTTTTGTATATTTTTATGTAAGTTGTATTTTGAATTCAACTTTAACACACAGCTTTTTTACTTTTATGTTTTGTCTTATATCGTATTTTGATTGATTTTAGGCTATGCGATGTTTGTTACTTATATTATTTCTAGGATTTGTAGTACACTTTGAAATTAATTAAAATACTATCTTATATAATTAATTACTGATTTATAAGTTGTAAGAAATCTTAATATTTAGTATACTTTTAAATCTTAAAATACTATTTTATACAATTATTTACTTAATCTTTAATTCTATTTATGTAATATTTTACAAATCTTGTTTAGCTCTGTCGTTGCTTTTTCTTTCTTGTTTGTCTTTTTATTTTATTTGATTTTGCTTCAAGTTATTTTTTTCTGCGTTTAATGAGATTTTTTTCTTGTCTTTCTTTAGTTAACTGTGGTAGGATGATTTGTTAAATTATAATTTCATAATTAATATCCTCACTTACATCTACGCAATACAAATGATTCAAGAGTTGTCAATGAGACAGAACATAACTCCATAAAGAAATTGCTAAAAATAATAACATCATCTTGTAACTTAAAAAGCTAATTTTGAAAAATATAAAGGTATGTTCAAGATAATAGTTCACGATATGTCCAAGAAACACTTTGTAATGAAAAAATTTTGTAGTAAAGGGAAGAATCTACAGATTAAAATTATGGTAATGTTATAATTTCCGGCTGCTATTATTATTGACGAAGAATAATGTTGCATCACAGCTCAAGTTTCTTATATATAGAAGCAACAATCAACATTGCTTGTGGTGTTTATCGTAGCTAAAATAGACGATCTTGACCGTGGGACTAACAAATTATCATATTTCATATGATAATTTTGGATGCTAAAGTCAAGTGGGGATAAAGTTCTCTTTCTATTTTTTTTTCTTTTTAATTTCCCAAGGTATCCGCACAGCCGGCAGACGTGAGACTAATCCTCCGTTACTACTGTCAGCGCACTAAGCGGTAGGGAACTGACCACAGAGTTTTTTCTATTCACCAGAGGTGGGGATCGAACCCCCAACGTCTTGCTTAAGGGGTGAGGTGCTGAACCACCACACCAACCGTTGTGGTTCTCTTTCTATCTTAATCACGAGTGAAACTGATTGATGTGTAAAGATTTTTTTTCTCTGTTACACATAAAAACACATATATGTTTTATATAGCAATAGACCCATGCCGTTTAATATAGGCATAGTGAAAAGACGATTTTGTCTAAAGGAGAGACTATTATGTTATGTTATGTTATGTTATGTTATATTCAAAAAGTGATTTGAACTTTTTGTCCTTAGACAAAATCGTATTTTTCACTATTTTCTAAGATTATTATTTAATTATATTTATAATATTACCTCCTAAAATATATGGGATCAAGAGTTCAGCATATATGATAATATTGTCTCCTAAAATATATTGAATCAAGGATTTAAAATATATAGTAAAATTTTTTAAAATTACATGTCCAGAAATATACGGTAAGAGATAGTTTTAATCAATTAGAATTTTACTTTATATAGATATTGTAATCTTATTATAACGAAACTCACTATAAATATTAATATTAAATTTAGGAGTAGAAATCTATTTTTTTCCCTTCATACGAGTAATAATTTTAGGAGAAGAAATTTTTACTAATATTTTAATATTCGTGTTATAGAAAGGACCCAGTTAACATAGGTTTGAAAGGAAAAACAGTAATAGAATAAGTAGTAAACTTATTAGTATTAGTATTTCTATTTAAAAAGGTTTAAAATTATATTAATATCTCTTTTTTTGTTCTCCATACAATTAATTGTTCCTCATCGAGTGAGTTCTTTAAGCTATATTCATATTGTTTTATAGTATGTGATAATTTTTTTTGGATTTAGTTTATTATTATTTTTGTTTGACTGCAGAGACAAATTTTCTTGTGATTTGAGGTAAGTTTTTTAAAATTTTAGGATATTCCTGAAATTTATAATAAATAAATTATCATATATTTTGATAGACAATTGTTAATTGAGAAGTGTTTTTGTGAAATTTTGATATATCTTATGATTGAAGAGACAAATTTCCTTGTGATTTGAGGTAAGTTTTCTAATATTTAGTACATTCTTGATGATTACAATCTTGATAGTATATATGATTAAAGAGATAAATTTGTTTGTAATTTGAGATAAGTTTTCTAAGATTTTAGTATATTCTTCAAGTTTACAATAATAAAATATCATGTCTTTGTATGACAATTGTTTAGTGAGAAATTTTTTTTTTTTTTTTTTTTGAAATTTTGATAGTACCTATGATTGAAGAGACAAATTTATTTGTGATTTGAGGTAAGCTCTCAAAAATTTTGATATAGTTTTTTTTATGTTTATAAAAATAAACTATTATGTATTTTTGATAGACAATTGCTAATTAAGAAGTTTTCTTTTGTGATTTTAGTATGTTCTTGAAATTTAGAATAATAAATTATCATGTATTCTTGATAGATATTTGTTAATTGAGGTTTTTTTTTGTGATCTTTGTTTATAATGATGCATGTACAATTAATAATTTGAAATTGACTTATTTATAAATTTGAACAAATTCTTTGGATCATTACATTCCGTCACAAGAAATTGGTTAGTCATTCTGATTTTACATGAATTCTCTTTTAAAATTTAATTATATGCAACTGTTTCGATTGTGAATAAACTATGAGATCGGATATACCGTTTATTATTTTTAATAATAGGCTCTTTTGCTTGATTGGTACAAGTTCTATAGATATAATAAACTTTTTTATTAATGACTTTTAGATAAGTGTTTTGAGCATTTTGTCATTCATTAAAAGGTTTTATAATAAATAAAATTATTTTTTCACCTTTGTTTCCTTAAATAATTATTATTTAATTATTATATATCAAATATTTAAGAAATTAAAATTTAAAGTTCTTATTAATTTAGGTAAGATAGTAGAATTTTACCTTATATAGAAAATAATTTCTACAAACCAAACTAACTACCGATTTAGTCTATAAATAGCAATATTAATAACTAAATATATTTAAATAGGATCAGATAAAACGACTATAAAAAATTTCCTAAATTTTAATACAATTCAATTTGGTTTAATACTAAACCCAATAAATCAATGTTGCAAATTTACTGTCAATAAGGTTAACAGTTTACATCAGTTCTTTAAAATTTTTACTTAATAATATAACGTACACACACAAAAAAATTATTTTTCATATACATTTATTGTAAATTTAATGTGATACTTCTTATGTCTTTTATATAGTTTGTATGAATATATTAGATTTATATTTAGGTATTTTTGTATTTAATAAATTAATCAATTTATTTTTAATTCAAGCATATTTTCTTTTATGATATCAATGTGATTTTGTAAGCTAGACTCTTTAAAGAGAGGTACACCCGAGGTAATCTCTAACATATTAAAATAGTGAAGATCCTTATAAATATTGTTTGAATTTTTTGCCCCTCATTAAAAGATTATGCAATAGACGAAATCATCTTTTTACTATTTTTGTTAAATTATTATTTAAAAGAAAAATTTACTAATATTTTTCAATAGGTTTTGTTCCATAAAAGTCCTAATAATACTAATCAGGACCCATTCAGTCATAAGAATTTTTTACTTTTTTTCGAAAAATTCTTTCACTTTAGTAAAAATTGGGGTGTTTGACCATGAGAATTCCAAATCTAATTCCAAATTGTTTTTACAAAAATGAAAATAAGTTTTAATTTTTTTTTTTACTTTTTTTCAACTTTAATTTCAACTTTATTTATTGTTACAAATGACCCTAATTTTTTTATTTTACAAAAAAACCCTACTAATTTCATGAGTTAAATGTCTAACTATTAGATTGCAAATTCTTCCCACTTCCATCCAAAAAAGACCTCAAAATTGATCGAAGACAACTTCAGTTTTTTTTTACTTCCTCAAAATTTCCTCATGATACAATAGAACCTTAATGCCCTTTATGCAACACCAACAACAAGGCAACATTATTGTCTCTTCTCACATTTAGTTGTATCTTGTTGGTATAATAGTTAATTGGGTGGTTTTGATACTTTTAAAAAATTAGAGGTATAAAATTATATTTAAAAAAATCTTTTCAAAAGGTTTAAAAATAAATTTTAAAAAGACATGGCTAAACAAACTCCAACTAACTTTAACTCTAATTCCAACTCCTAACTCCAAAATTTTTTAGTTTTGATGACCAAACGCCTAAAAAACGGATCTGGCTCCTCTCCATTTTCTTTCTCTCCATTTTTCCCAAGTCCCCATTTTGTTTAATGACACATGACATAATTAAATTAAATGACTAAGATTTAATTTATTCTAAATTAAACCTCTAACTATGGTTAGTATAATATATCAATTAAAAATAAGTTGTTTTTATCTCTTTCATTTTCTCAATATTCTCTTCCTATTATTCCTCTCAACTTCCTCTTATTCCCTCCAAATTTATCAATTATAAATTTGGCAACACCTAAGATTATGGATGCAGAAATTATTTCATATTTTTACCATGAAAATAAATTTTCACCAAAAATCCACAGAAACTTGAGAGAAATATGAAATAGTTTTAAAATATAATCATGAGCAAAAGAATTGGAGGACTGAAAAATATTTTCTCGAAGTCCTTTCATGTCTCCCTTTTTATTGTCGTAATCTGGAAATAGTATATGTTTTGAGATGACATTAAAAATAGAGTTGTTATATTAATTACTAAAGCTGTTATAAGAGAAAGTTGAGAGAAATATGAAATAGTTTTAAAATATGATATTCGAACTCAATCTAGCAAAAATGGGATAAAATGAAGATAGTCTTATTCTCTGTTTTTTCTCGTTTTGTGTTCTTTCTGTGAATTTTTGGTGTAATTTGTTTTCGTGGTAAAAATATGAAATAGTTTTCTGCATTCATAATCTTAGGTGTTGTCCAATTTTATTATTTTCCACAATATAGTCGGGTATGCAGAATCTGTATATTACAACAACAACTTCAACTCGACTTCAAGTATAAACAAGAACACAATGACGTATCAAATACCCTCAACACAAGATCAAAATGACCTTTCCAAGAGGTGTATTTATTTTTACAAAAAAATAAAGATGAAACAAAAAATAGCCAAGTCGTTCGAATTCATGGATTTTCCATAAGGAAATAATTCCCCTCACTATACCCGAGGTTGTGGAATTTTTTCTCCCAGGATAAAATGACTAGCCAAATCAATAGTAGCGGTACCTCAAACAGTTGGAATTTCTTCGAACTCACAGAACGTTTTGAGTGATCACACAGAATATTTTTGAGACAAGAAGAGAGTTTTTAATTTGAAAATTTTGTATACAAACCTATGGATGAAACTAGGTTTTCATAGCCACAAGATGATGCCTCTTCTAAATAGTGGTAAAGGTTCATCTAAAAGGTGTAACCTTTTTCTTAAAATTCATGTCTATTTGTCCAAACATTGTGACTGTTTTGAACAGGCATGCCATTTCGTGAATAAGTGTGTCAGTTCATTGAAATAATGTATCAGTTATGAAGCAGTGCATCAGTTTACTGAAACAGTGCATTAGTTCAGTTTCAAAACTGTACACCATTTCAGTGAAAAATTGTATCAGTTTGAAAATTTATCTGAAGCAGCTGTTCGAAATAGCTTCTGCATGCATGCTTTCTTAACGAAAGCATATACAAATAGAGTATTAAACATAGAAAATATTTACTGCGTTACTGTTGGTATTTTTTAAATTCAAATAAATTTTGTCCAAAAAGATAGATCTCATCGATCGATCATTTGACAAATTCGAATTGGAATCCGAATCCAAATCCGAAGCCAAGACGAGCGAGCGACGACAACGACGGTGCGAGGTATTTCTTATTTCTTGCCTCACTTACCATGTAGAGTAAGTGTTCATCATTATAAACACTCCAAAGTTCCTTTCTCCCACCAATGTGGGAGAATTAGTGAACTTTTCAATTTGGGGAGTACACTTTCCAAATTGATGTCTCCTCTTCTCCACCATTTTTTCTCCATTTTTCATTCACACTTCTATGAACCCAACAATCCCCCACATGAATGTGGAATGGTTATTTTTCATAAAACTTTTATGAAAAATTATGTGATCATCAAGCAAAGACTAATTGCATCTGGATAAGTGAGTTTTCCTTTGAACTTTTCGTAGTGAACATACATCGGATGCACTCGGTCAATTGGTAGATTAGATATCTTTGAACCGTTGAGATTTATTGTACACCTAGATAATACATATCACACAACCAGCCTTTTAACGTTTATGGTTCTCATGGTTTTGTTCTTTTCAGCCAT